>NW_027397066.1:142776050-142887679 GCF_003265705.2 Callorhinus ursinus | reverse complement strand
TTTTTTTTTTTTGCTATCAGTTTCTTATTATATGAGTTTACAATAGTGTATCAGTTTCCTATTGGTGCTGTAACAGATTAGAACAAACTCAGTGGCTTGACACAACACAATTTAGTCTCTTACAGTTCTGAAGGTCAGAAGTCCAGAATCAGTCTCACGAATTTAAAGTCAAGGTGTCAGCAGCACTGGTTCCTTCTAGAGACTCAATAGGAGAATCTATTTCCTTGCCTTTACCCAGTTTCTAGAGATCACCCAACTTCTTAAACTGTGGGCCCTTCTTTCATCTTCAAAGCCAGCAGTGTAGAGCTATCACTTTGCCTTCTCTGACACTTTGCTCCTGACTCCCTCTTTTAAGGACCCTTTGAGCCCAACAGGGTTATTCTGCCTAATTCCTCAACTCACAATCCTTTATTTAGTTTCTTCTGCAAAGTACCTTTTGCTAGAGGATTTAACATGTTCACAGGTTACAGGAATTAGAACAATGACTTCTTGGCAGGAGGAAGGAAGGGTATTACTATTATTAGAGATGTTAGTGAAGGACAGATATGAATATAGTATAACTTTAGACCAGTCACGTGTCAAGTTCCAAGCTTTTTAATTTTCTGTTTCATCATCAACGAACACCATCACAAATTTGCATTGAAGTGAATGAGTGAATGGACACCTTATGTATGTGAGAAATGCTCACCCTCTCCATCCCTACCTTTTTCTTTAACAATTTGACTCTCCAATTTATGACCAGAAAATATGTCATTCACTGCTCTGTCTGTTCTGTTTTCTGTGGAACAGTGTCTGCACATCTGTTCTTTACTCTCCTTGAAGACAAAGCAGTTGTGGCTTCCTGTTGTTGCTAAGATTACCCAAATCCACTGCCACCTCCTCTTGCCTCCTCCTAGAATTCCAATATATTTGCACATGAAATTAAGCCCATTAAGAGACTAAAAAGAAAGAGAGGCTAGTGTCAAAACCCAAACTGCAGATATCAACAGGCAGATATTTAGTGAAAATAACATTCAGGCAGAAATAAACGTGAACATGTTCCATTTTCAATTTAATTTTTAATGGTATTTCTTGGCCCAGGAAAGCTCCAAATACAGTTCACACAGAACAGTAATCATTAGCTTCTCATAATGGAAACTCCGAGTTCATGTATTCTTCTATACTGTTTTTGTTTTTCTTTTTGCTTTAAGATGGAACTGCAAGACTCCACCTCTCATGGTAGAACTTCGGGTTCCACACTCTTATATTTCATCTATTTCTAAACAGCTCTTCTTGATTTTATGTTTAGAGGTCCCAGATGTCTCTGCCTCACTTTCCTCTATTTTATTTCCAAATTCCAAAGTCCATATTATTGCTTTTGCTGTCTCTTAAGGTTCGGATTGAAGAGAAGGAGGCTAAAACTCACTTTTCTGGAAAACTGTCTTATCTACTTCCAGAAGGAAAATGAAACTTAGACGTCCCTGAGAGGAGAAACGAAACCGAAACTCCCTTCCAGGGTATAGAAGACTGACTGGGGCGGCTCCGCTAGTCAGAAGTCCAGGTTCAGACCCTTCGCCCAGCTTTCTCTCGGACTCCAGGTTCGTCCCGTCTTGGTCTCTTCTTCCCGGCGGGGGGCCGACCCCTGTCAGCGGCTCCTCAGGCGCAGCACGTCGGGGCCCGACTCTGGGGGGGGAGTGGGAGGTGCTCCGACGCTGGACCCCAGCTGGGGGCAGGGAGCGGGGAGCGGGGGCTGAGTGTGCGGAGCGGGCTCCAAGAGGAGAGGTATAACTAAGGGAGAGACTTGGAGTGGAGATGTCCCGCGCGGGTTCAAGCTCTCTGGTCGGAGCGGGGGGCGGCCCGGGAGCCTCTCCGGGCGCGCGGGGCTCCTGGTGCGGGTTGCTGCGGGCGCCACTACGCCCCCCGGGAAACGGTGGCGGTGGACGGGTCTCTTCGTTGGCCCTGGGAGGCAAGGCTTGGGGAGAGGCAGAGGAAAGAGATGCTGGGGAGGAGCGCCGGGGTCTAAAGTCTGGAGAGGGCCGAGTGTTCAAGCATTTAAGGGGTCCTCTTGAAAGAAAGGGTGCTGGGGATCTGGGGCCTTGAGGAGAAACTAAGAGAGATCAGATCTGAGCGCGGACAATAAAATCTAGACGTTGACAGCAGCAAGCAGCTTCCTACTCCACGCAGAATCCGATGCCCAGCTACAAACTTGCAGAACCGGAATCTGCATTTTAATATCTCGCAGGTGATTCCTACGTACCCCTACATTTTAGTGGCTTCATACAATAATAATTTATTTCTTAAAAACAGTTAAAATAATGTATTCATGGTGAAGGGGCATGCATTAGTTTTCTAGTGCTGCATAACCTATTATTGCAAATTTAGTGGCATAAGTCAATAAAAATTTATTATTTTTAAGTTTCCACGAATCAGAAGTCCAGGCACCGATGAAAGGAATCCTTTTATTTAGCATCTCACCCGAATGAAATGAAGGTGTCTGCTGAGGCTGCCATCTTGTCCAGGCTCTGGGTGCTCATTCAGGTTGTTGGAAGAATCCAATTCCTCGCAGCTATGACATTGAGGTTCCCTGTTTTCTTGTTGGCTCTTGGCTGTGGTGGCTTTTGTCTTCAAAGCTAGAAGGAGAATCTGTCTCCTGCTATGTTAGAGTCTTACATAATGTGACCTAATCATGGGAGAGACTATCCCATTCAATTCACCGATCCTGCCCACACTCAAGGGGAGGATATTGTATAGGGCAGTGCAACCTGGGTGGCTGGAGTTATGAAGGCCGTCTAGAATTCTGTCCATTGCTGGTCAGCTCTTCTCCAGACAGTGTTTCAGGAACTTGAGTCTTTCCATCAAGTGGTTCCGTCATTCCCTGGGCCTTATTCTCTGGATTGGACTGTATCTACTCCAATAATCTATGATTTCTCTTTTTTACCCTTCTCTTCTTCCTTTTAAAGATTGTTTAAATCAGAATCCAAATAGGGTTCTGGCACTACTATGATTGGATGATATGTCTTTAAGTTCGTTTTAATCTCTTTTATCCTCTTGTAATTTATTTATTAATAAATTGGGGTCCCTTCCCTTCCTTTTCCCTTCCTCTTTTTCCATCTTGTAGAAATTCTCTTAGTCTTCCTGGTATCACTTAACAGGTTCCTCTAGCTTATAAATGTCTTGTTAATTAATTGTTGCTACTAGAGTTTTGATCAAATTAAGGTTAAAAATTTTTTTTTGATTGGAGTATTTCAACAATGGTGTAGTTCTACATGGAAGTAGATATTTGCCTGTATTTTTATTGTGCTATCATCTAAAAATTGCAAGATCTATTAATTCATTAGAAGTTGTGATATAAATATAAATAAAATTTCCCCATTTATATTATTTGGTACCCCATTGGTTCAGTACCTATATAAGAAAGGCAATTTAACTTCTTGATTGCAGAAACCCTTAATTTTTGATGTATTATCTTTAGATACTGTCTCTGGGGCTTTCTTCTATGAAAAACAAGGGACTTAATATACACTCTTCTTTTTCTACTATTCATCCCTTTCTGAACCTCCCAATTTGGTTATTATATTATTTTTATATTGTCAAGGTTTATCATAGTTTACAGTATTTTAAAACTTTAATTCTTATGATTTGTTTCTAGCTGAATCAAAAATGGAAAGCCAAGTAAACAAGTTACAAAATTATTTATTATGTTATTCATTGTAGAAGCAATCTGTATGTTTGGCTTGGAAATGTAGTTATCATTTAGACTTCTGTTTGAAATTGATACTTTTCTAAATTCAAAGTATCATGGATTCTCCTATTTTTCTTTATAGCTTCCTTTAATTTTTCTGGATCATATGTAGTTTCACTGTTTCTTGATTGTCATATGCTTGGTCCGCCCCCCCCCCCCCGCTAATTTTCTGTATCATCTCTTTAAATAAAATTATCATTTTGGATAGGTGGTTGGTGAAATTTCTGACTTCTTTAATGTCTGGTGATAAGGTCTTTCTGCCCTCTTAATGGATTGAATGACTAGATATGGAATTCTAAGTTCAAAATATTTTCCCCTGGGAAATTTGCAGACATTGTTTTCTTTTATCAAAACATCCAACGATGCTCCTCATTTTATTCAGTTCTGTGTGCCAGGTACTATTTTCATCAATTTGTATATATCAGCTCATACATTTAAATAGCTAGAAAACACAACCAGAGGAAAGTAACATTATTGTCCGTCCCAATTTCATAGATGAGTAGACTGAGCTATAGAGAAAGTAAGATTATAAAACTAAGTTTTATATGCCTAAGATTATAAAACTATGGTATGTTTCAGAACTAGGATTAAAACCTAGGCATTCTGCCAATAATGCTTATGCCTTTAACTGCTTGACTTACATTTCTTTGTAGCATATCTCCATCTTTCTCTTTGCTCTTGGAGCTCTGCAATTTGAAGGTGCTATTTCTAAGTGTGTGTTTCTTTTTTGTCATTATTTTTTCTTAGTACTTGGAATAACTTTTCAGTCTAAAAATGTGTAATTTAACTGTGCTCCAATATTATTGTATGACTTTAAATATTATATCTTTGGTTATTTATATCTCCACTCATTTTCGAATCTCAGTTTTTTCCCTCTGGAATTACTGTGGGATGAATTTAAAACTTTTAAATCTATCCTCTGTATTTCTTAATATTTTTTTCTATTTTCCATCTCTTTGTTTTTTTCTTCTGTCTTATAAATTTCCTGGGGTTGCCTCAGTGACTCAGTTGGTTAAGTGTCTGACTTTGGCTTAGGTCATGATCTCAGGGTCATGGGATCGAGCCCCGCATCAGGCTCCCCAATCAGAGGGGAGTCTGCTTGTCCCTCTCCCTCTGCCCCTCCCCCACTTGTGCTCTCTCTGTCTCTCAAATAAATATATAAATAAATCTTAAAAAAAAAAAGAAATTTCCTAGCTTTTAGATCTCCAATTTAAGATTTCAGCATGTCCATTTTATTGTTCTGCACATGATTTTTTCCTGAAACTATATTTAAAATTTTTATGAGCATTTACTTTTTTTTCTGTAGCAGTCTGTTATTGTTGAATTAGATAATATTGTAATTATTGGGATGCTAATTTGAACTTTTTAAAGGACTATTCTGTCCTTGAATCATGTTTATTCATCTGGCTTCTTCTTAATAGCCCCCCCAATATCTAATGATTCTAATTTTTTCATTTACATTTATTCAGTGGTTATTATGATCGGAGGTTGGTTTTATTTTCTCTAATGTGCCTCTCCCTTAAATAAGAAAGAACTGGGCATAGTGATATAAATTCTGTGTAAATGTTAAGTGGGGCATGAATTCAGGGTGAAATTTCATAAGGAGTTTCCTGTAGGATATGTGAGAGGAGATAGGCAGGCTGTGGAACCCCTTAGTTGTCAAATTGGGAAGGGTTTTATTCTGCCACCATGGCTCTTGTTGAAAAGTTGTAGTGTCCAATAATAGGCACATATGTCTCATTAGTAATTGTTTTTTTTTAAAGATTTTATTTATTTATTTGACAGAGAGAGACAGCGAGAAAGGGAACACAAGCAGAGGGAGTGGGAGAGGGAGAAGCAGGCTTCCCACTGAGCAGGGAGCCCGATGCGGGGCTCGATTCCAGGACCCTGGGATCATGAGCTGAGTCGAAGGTAGACAATTAACGACTGAGCCACCCAGGCGTCCTCATTAGTAATTGTTGTTATTTAATTTAAAAATGGTGTTATTTCTTTCAATTTATGTGTATTCTTTTTTCAAATGATTTTGTTAGGACTTATGAATTTGTTTGGAGCTAACTACTTAATACATAAACTATTAGGTATTTATTTTGTCCTAGGAGTACCACAAAAATTTTTCTGAGACATTAAGGGAACTGTGAACATCTGGGAATCTATGAATTACCTTGTTTCATCTTATTTCATTCAGTCTGGCCCTACCTTTTCTGGAACTCTTCGTTCTGTAAGATACTTGGGTTAATTTTCTCCTGTTTACTCAGTTCTCACTGACTCATCTTTTCTGTTTGAGCTTGGTACAATTTGGAGAGCTGAAGGAAGACAATATGGCTAATGTGCAATTAGTGAGGTTGAGGATTGCATGAATTGGATGGCAGAGGGTTTTCAGGAAATTCTCTAAACTTCTTCCCCGAGCAAAAGCCCCATATAACCTGGGCTACACTTACTTTTCCTGTCTCATTTCCAATCAAGTCATTCTGTTTTATACCATGTGGAACAGTCTGTGGCATCAAACTTGTTATGTGGTTTCATATCTCTGTGCATTAAACCAGTGCTATTTTGCCGTCTGAAATGGGATCCTCTATATCTCTTACCTTCTCCAAAATGCTTCCATAATTCTTCCACATTTTTTCAATGTGTCCTTAAAACCTCAGAACAGAGGACCACTCCAGTTGATTGAAGAACTCTTTCAATTCTCTAATAGCTTCCTGTACCATTTCTGCTGGATCCCTCAGCACATTATACTTGATTTAATTCTCTTTAAACCATTACCAGATTGTAAGGGCCGTGTTTTATGCGTATTTGCATATGTTGCAGCAAGTACAGTGCTTGGTGAGGAGTAGATGTTCTATATATCTGAAAAAAGGCAGAATAACTAGGTAAGTGAGAGACCATGCTTTTACCCCTGTCTCCATTAAGTGTTTCCTAAACATTCCATTCCAGCCCACAGTAATTTCTTCTTTCTTTAAGCTTACTCATTTTTACAGTCATAAACTTCCTGGCATGTGTGCCTCACCATTATATTTTCCTTAATGTCATATAATATGAATATCTATCTATCTATCTATCTATCCATCTATCAAGTTTCACTGCCCTAACACACTGTATGGCATATTTGAGGAATGTCTCAATATTTGGTTTTTCTGACAGAATGCTCAAGTGCATTCTCTTCTGCCACTTTGACAGTTCTTTCTCAGTTACCTTTGCAGATGTTTCCTCTTCTCTGTTGACATTTATTATATATTAGTGATCTGCAAAACTGGATTTTCAGTCCCTTTTTCTTCTTCCATGATACTGTGTCTCTCTGTCCAAGCAAGCTCATTTATATCAATGGCTTTGTTTGCAATAATATTAAAATTACTCACATATTCAGGTCTAGCCCAGACCTTGCGTTTGACCTTAGACCTGTATATTTTTAAAAGATTTTATTTATTTATTATGTCAGAGAGAGAGAGAGAGAGAGAGAGAGCACAAGCAGGGGGGACAGCAGGCAGAGGGAGAAGCAGGTTCCCTGCTGAGCAAGGAGCCTGATGTGGGACTCGATCCCAGGACCCTGGGATCATGACCTGAGCCGAAGGCAGACACTTAAGGACTGAGCCACCCAGGTGTCCCATCGACCTGTATATTTCATTACTCCTGTCACATATCCTATAATAGGTCTTGAAATCAGGTCAAACTCAGACTGACCACAAATTTGCATTCATGATCTTTCCCTGAAATGTGGGCTTGTTCCGAGTTTTCCTGCCCAGGGAATGGCCTAGTCCTCCATCCTGTTGCATCAGGTAGAATCCTAAGAATCATCCTTGATGATCCTCACTCAGTCCCCCCTCTTCTCCATCCATATCAGATCCATTACCAAATTATGTCAAACTTACCTTCTACATATTTAATATCCATAAGTTCCCCAAACTATCAACAAACTATATTACATCAAACTATGATCATTACCCTTCTGGACAGTGGATTTTCCTCTCTGCTCCAGGAACAGGAACTTTGCTCCCATCCTATCTGTTCTCTCTACTGTAGCCAGAGTCATCTTTGAAATTGTCAAGCCACTTCTGACACTACCTACTTAAAATCCATCAGTGGCTTCTAGGATGAAAACATGCCCTCAAAGGCTCTGCACGCTCTGATATTTCTGGAACTCTCTAGCACAGCTAGCTCTTTCCTCACTCTCTCCGTTCCAGCTTTGCTGGCTTCTATTTTGGATCTAGTACCACCCACATTCCTTCATGCCATAAGACTTTTTTTAAAAAAATTTTTTAATCTTTTTTTTTTAAAGATCTTATTTACTTATTTGAGAGAGAGAGAATGAGAGAGAGAGAGAGAGAGAGAGAGAGAGCACATGAGAGGGGGGAAGGTCAGAGGGAGAAGCAGACTCCCCGCTGAGCAGGGAGCCCGATGCGGGACTCGATCCTGGGACTCCAGGATCATGACCTGAGCTGAAGGCAGGCGCTTAACCAACTGAGCCACCCAGGCGCCCGCCATAAGACTTTTGTACCCGGTATTTTGATATTCCCTCTGCTTGGAATGCTACTCTCCCCTACTCCTTCGTTTAATTAATTCTTGTTTCATTCTTCAGAAATCAACTCAAGCTTTACTTCGTTAGGGAAGCTTGCTCTGTTCTCTTGGACTTTGTCATATTTGTAATTTTCCATTGTTTATATAATTATCCAATTAATATTTGTCTTTCCTGATGGAGGTTAAGCTCCATGAGAACTGATCCGCATGTTGTCTTTTGTTCATTCTTGTATTCTCACTGCCTGATGTTTTGCTTAATATACAGTAGTTATTCAATACTATTTGTTGATGGAATAAATGAATTTCTAATTTTTCTTCTTTATTTGTAGGTCTGTCATTTTCATTAATAACTGCTGCTTAGAGGTACCAAAGTAAAGGATATTTGCTATATTTAATATTTTCCAGTTCAGTTTTGAGGCCCAGGTAGCAGCAAGAATGGGTAATTTTCAATTTAAACTTTTTATAAATTATAAAATAATGATTCTTTAAGCTACACAATTTAATAGAATTAAAATAACTTTATTGTTATTTCTTTTTCAAATAATAAGTAAACAATCTTTTTTTACAGATTTAGAAGAACACGTGATGTTTTTAGAGAGAATGTCACAGCTAATTTTGAGTGCAGTGCCAAAAGCTGAGTGAGTATTATAGTCAGAAATAAAGAGAGGTACAATTCAATATCATTTTTCCTGTATATCTATTTGACATTAAAGTAATGTCTGTCTAAAAGAAGTAAAGTCTATTATCTCAGTATATATTATAGTATGTTATATCTGTAATTATATATATATATATGTATGATTTTTAACAGAACTTTTCAAGCTCTTTGATGGTGAATGGACACAGTTTTCTCTTTATTTGTACATGGCTGTCAATGAACCTATTGTTTTATAAAGAAATAAGATTGATTAAGTGGGAAGCATTTAATACAGGTCTATATGCAGAATAGAGGTGTTAAATTCCTGATTCCAATCCAGATTCTGACACATGGTCTTACATAATTTGCTCTATCTCTTTGAGCCTCGGTTTCTGTATCTATAGAATAGGAATGATCCTGCCTTCTTCCTACGAAGGGCAGTCATGCATATGGATATACTTGAAAAGTCTTATCATAGAGTCTGACATAAAATAATTACTCAACAAATTACTTGCTGGTGATAGTGATAATGGATAATAATAACAACGCTACTGCCTTTTTTGGGCCTTATTGAGTCGATATGTAATTTTTGTTTTAACTGCTTTCATTTTAGATATTCCAGTTTATTCAATGATTTTGTTGAATCTGAATTTTTTCTGATTGATGGAGATTCATTACTTGCTACATGCGTATGTGAGAAATCATTAAAGCCAGGGCAGGAGCTCCACTTCTTTTATCTGGTTGAATGCTATCTTACGGATCTTATCAGTAAAGGAGGACAATTTGCCATAGTTTTCTTCAAGGTAAGGTGACAGCAGAGTTCTTTCCTATGATTTAAGAACTAAAACTAAAATTCCTTACTATTTTATATTTTTTTTCCTTATTACCAAGTTAAATATAAGAATTCAGAAAGTTTAAAGGGAAGAACAGAAAAAATTACTCATAATCCCAGTATTCAGAAATTACCATATTTGAGATTATATTTTAGGGACGCCTGGGTGGCTCAGTTGGTTAAGCGTCTGCCTTCGGCTCTGGTCATGATCCCAGGGTCCTGGGATCAAATCCCGCATCCGGCTCCCTGCTCAGCGGGGAGCCTGCTTCTCCCGCTCCCTCTGCCTGTGGCTCCCCCTGCTTGTACTCTCTTTCTCTCTGACAAATAAATAAATAAAATCTTTAAAAAAAGTATATTTTATTCTCAATAATTAAACTTCATATAAAGACACACAGGGTCACGAAGGAGGATGAGAAATCCCCTCAACGGAAGTTCAGTTGATCTCTGGATTTTGCTTTTCCAACTCTGAGGACTGCTTCTGTCTTCAGAACTCAGCAGTCAATTTATTTGAACCCAGAAAAATGTCAGACTCATTAATACTGCTTTGTTTATTATTTGCTCTATAGTAAATACTTCTGAGGGAATATATTTTGTCTTCCTTTTCCAATTATGAATATAATTAGTAAAATATTGAGAGTTTCAAATACAAATAGGTATAACCACTACCACTCCTTCCTTATCCTGTCCTAAAGGTAACCAGTGTGTTACTCTTAAGGATTTTGGCGTGTGTCTGTTCAGTCACTTTGCAATCTATAATATTGCTAGATTTTTAAACATTGCTAACTTCTTGCCAGTAATGTTTTGAATAAAGAGCCATGATTCTAATGTTTATAGTCTAGTTTACTGCACTAATTCTGATCTGTTGAGAACAACCTCTGCCAATTCAGGAGGATCATACCAAATTGGAACAATCCTCTCAAAGTGATTCACTGTGGTTTCCTGTTGTGGATAATTTATAGCCACCATTTGCTTTTGCATATTTTTCTGTCCTTCTTCTTTTTGAGGTGACATTGGAGCGGAAAAGAATAGGAAGGGAAAGTATGATACGCCTTGACTATTATGTGCCTGCTTAAAGGGGATGTATGTATTTAAATCCAAATTGTGATTTATGGCATGTATTTGTGAAATGACAGTCAAGGCTTAAGCGTCTATTCCCTGACTATAAAGCAGAACAAAACTGTGTTGGGACATATTCCTTTAATGACTAATGATATATGTAAACCAATTAAATGATAATTTCAAAAGAATCTACTTTATCCCATCCCCACAGGATGCTGAGTATGCATATTTCAACTTCCCTGAACTTCTTCCTTTGAGAACTGCTTTAATTCTTCATCTTCAGCATAATACCACCATTGATGTTCGAACAAAATTTTCTGGATGCCTGTCACAGGAGTGGGAAATTTTCTTGGAAGACAGTTACCCATATTACCTGATAGTTGCCGATGAAGGCTTGAACCATCTACAAACACACCTTTTCAACTTTTTAATTACTCAGTCTTGGGCAATGAAGGTCAACGTTGTGCTTTCCTCAGGGCAAACATCTGATATTCTTCGACTTTATGCATACCTTATGCCAAGCATGTATAAAAACCAAAAATTTTTCAAAGAGGTAATTGATATCTAAAGATAAATTTCTTTTAAAATTTTACAAAATTTTCCATGTTACTTGGCTTAGTTTTAGTTCTGCCACTTCTATGGAAATTATCATAGGCTTAACAGAGAAATCTAGAAAATTGATAATAAGGATAATACAAATGCAGTCAATAGTTCAGAACTTGTTGTAATAACAACAGTGATTGGTACTTCTCATGAGTCATTTTTTAAAACCTTTATAGCAGCCCTTTAAGTTAGGTGTTAGTATCACCTGTGTTTTGCAGGTGAGGAAATAGGTACTTGAATAAGCAATTTGCTCATCATCAACACTAAATGAATAATAGAGCGTGGATTTGAAAAGAAGTAGTCTGACTCCAGCCCTTACTTGACTAACTACAATACGGTATACTGCCTCCAAGTTAATGAAGGCCAGAAATGCATTAAATTGGAGGGAAAAACTTATGCCTCTTTTGCTGAGACATATTACTGAAATGATCTTTAATACGGTAGTTCTAATAAAACAATGGAGAAGGGTGATGAGGAAGGAAAATAAGTGAAATGTTTATTTCATAATATTAAATCATTAATAGAACTTTCAGAGTATTTAGAATTTAATTCCTTGCTTGGTCTTTCTCTTTTACTGGATTGATATATTTGTCAATTACTCTATTGAACTTTTGGGAGTTAAAAATGCATACTGCTCTTATAAATAAATCTAGTTTCTGTTCACATTTCACTACTTATAGTGAATTCTAAATATGAAGATAATGCTGTATTTCATCAAAATGATTTTTGAGTCAGTTAACATTCTTTACTCTGAGAATAGTAATACCCTCATAGTATTTGGAGACATCCAGATGGTTGTCATGAAATCTGATAAGATAATTTATTTTGCTTTAGTTAGAACTCCAGTCATTAAACTATTTCCAACTCTAGTTGCCTACTGTGAGTAGGAACAGCGCTGGGATTGATTTTTATATTGGGAAGAGGTACTGTAATCACTTGATCTCATTTTTTTCTGTTAAAGCAATTTCTGAATCTGAGTTTGAAGGGAGTGTTACAAACATCTTTCTCAATCTCTCCTTAAGAAGATTTTTTTTTAAGTGTTAGATTTTATTTCTAGTATAATAATATATTTCCTAGTTTATTGGACACTCATTTTAAAGAGGTTATTTCATTTATCTCCTTGAGGACTATATGAGATGAAAATAAAAATGTAGTGTATGTTGATAATGGTTTTTGCAGGATGATAGGTACCTGGGGGAGATTATGCTATTCTTTATTTTTGTGTGTGTTTGAAATTTTTCATAATAAAATATAATGTATTAAATGGCACACTCTTTCTTTTTGAGATGTTGGAAATGTTCTAAAATTAAATTATAGTGGTGGCTGCACAACTCTGTAACTTTACCAAAAGCCATTGAATTGTCCCCTTAAAAAGTGAGTGAATTTTATATTATGTTAATTATACTTTTTATAAAGTTGTTAAAAAAATAAAATGCACTAAATTCCCAAACAAATATTAATTCAGCAAGAACAAAATAGTGCTGCTTGGCAGGCTTTAAAAGCATTGTTGATGATCTGTAATTACATTAGTGTAATTTTTTTAACTGGGAAATATAGTTTAACAATTATATCTTCAATATATGATTTTCTGTAGTTGGAAAGTGATTAGCTATTTTATTTGTGACAATTTATGTGACTTGCCATCTTTTTACAGAATAAAAAGAAGATTGAGATGGCTTATAAAACCCTGATTAAACAATTGGAAGAATGTAGATTTTCAGCACTAGAATCACTTTTTGGAAATTTAAAATGGAAGAATATGATGGAAGAGGTACTGAAACTTTAAAAAAAGCACTTTTATTTGAACTAATTTTTTGATTATAAAAAAGTTGCAAAAATAGTACTGATTTCCCATAGATTTCTCACCCAGGTTCCCCTAATATTAGCATCTGATGTAACCATGATACATTGTTCAAAACCAGGAAATGAACATCAGTATAATACTATTAACCAAGCTTCAGACATTATTTGAGTTTCACTTACTTTTCCACGAATGTCCTTTTTCTGTTCCAGGATTCTGTCCAGGGTCCCACATCCATTTAGTTATTTTTCTCTAGTTTCCTCCAATCTGTAGTAGTTTCTCAATGTTTCCTTGTCTTTTGTGACCTTGACGTTTTTGAAAGGTAATGATCAGTTATTTATTTTTTGGGGTTTGTCTCATGTTTTCTAATGATTGGAATGAGGTTATTATGTAGTTTTGGCAAGAATGCCAGTGAGTTGGTGTTTACAATATACCAAAGGGTCCATGATGTTGATGTCTTAACACTGATTAAGGTGGTGCCTTCTGGCCTTCTCCACCATAAAGTTACTATCTTTCCTGACTCTGCAAATCCTGCTTTTTCTCACACTTTTGCCAATTAATTTTAGAGCCCATCCATGGATCTTGTCTGTGACAGTTATTGCTAGATCTGTTTGAGTAATGGTTGTTTTCTATTTCACTTTTTCCTTCTACTTTTCTTACTTGGAGTTCTCCTATAAGAGAGAGCCCTTGTATCTCTGACCTTTACTTGTTTATTTATTTATATCAGCATGGACTAGTGGATATTTTATATTATAGATTAAAGTCCAATATTACAATTGTTTTGGTGCTCACATTGTTCTAGGCTTGAACATTAGAGACTCCTTCAGGTTTGCACTTGTGTTCTTTTGCATGCCCAACCCCCCTCCCCATTTTTTTTTCTCTTCTAAAACCCTTCATTGAGGTTTGATGACATACCTTGTGGTGATGGTTACACAGATGTATATTTATCTTCAAATTCATCAGGCCCCATCTTTTTGAGCACTGTTTTACTTTTTGAAACCACAAGATGTTCCATTCTCATCTTGTATTTTCTCTGCCTCAACCTTGAAATCTACCACTTCTCCAAGGAGTTCTGGTTGCTTTTGTTGGAAAACAGCATTTAGAAGCCAAGATCTAGGAATTATGTTTGTTCATTTCTACTGGGGTGTCATTCTCCTGGGGACTTTTCAGCAGACACAGCTAAGAAATACATGTATGTATGCTAAGCCATG
Source organism: Callorhinus ursinus (assembly GCF_003265705.2). Classification (NCBI taxonomy): domain Eukaryota; kingdom Metazoa; phylum Chordata; class Mammalia; order Carnivora; family Otariidae; genus Callorhinus; species Callorhinus ursinus. Next base: position 142,873,303 of record NW_027397066.1, on the reverse strand, counting down.
CATGTACACCTGTCTATTTTTTAATCTATCATCTATCTGAAATATCATGCATTTATACCAATAACTTATACTCCAGTCCAACTTCATATCCTTCATTTTATGCCTTCCCTTTCTTTATTTGTAATTTCCTTCTCCAATTATGAGAAAGTCAGCTCTCATTACATACAATATATTTACTTATTTTTTCAATTCTAGTATATACATGAAGTGGTTTTAGAATTGCTAACCATATCTTGTGAGAAACACATTTACTAATTGGATTACAGGATTTATGTGCACTTCTTTTTATCTTTAGTCATAGTATATGTAAAACACTGCTTTCCAAAGTTATTTAGGTTAGTTCTTTTCTTGCATACCCCATTTAGTTTGGCTGTTATTCATTACTAATATAGTTAGGTTCATTGGTTAGTATTTGTATTTCACTTTGGGTTCCTGCAAGCCATTTCCATATTGTTTTTAAATAGCTATTTATTTTGGAGGGTATATGAAATGTATAGGAAGCATACTTAGGATTCTAAGAATCAGAGATATAAAAAATGATATGCTCAAAGAAGTGACGCTTTGTTCTTATCCCTGCTACTCTGATCCCATTCTCCTCTACAGTTACCCCTTTCCCAAATATTTTCTGTAGGTAATTTTTCTCTTTAGTTTCAGAGTTATCCTTCTTGCATTATTATTGTTATTATTTTTTGCACAAAAAAGCAGATGTGTGTAAAAGATCATATATTATAGGTATTTTTCAGTGCCTTTCTTTTTACACTTAACAGCATGTTTAGAAATCATTTTAAAGCAATTTATAGATATCTTCCTCTTTATGTTATATAGCTGCATAGCACTCCCTCATGTAGATGTACTATAACTTCTTTAACCAATTTCTTACTACAGAATTTATATTTGTTTTCAACATTTTGCACTTATAATCAATGCTATAATAATCATCTGTAGTATATGCAATTTTGTATTATTGGAGGTATAGCCCCAGAGTAGATTTTAAAAATGGAATTGAGTCAAAAGATAAGTGTATATGTTGCTTACTTAGGTTTTGTCAATTTTCTTTTTAGAAGGATTATATCATTATTTTCTTTCAATTTTAAGTGTTTTCTCTATATTACAGATATTAGCACTTTGTGATATATTTTATGAATATTTTCTTCCAACTTGTCAGTTGTCTTTTGACTTTGTTTATGATTTTTTTGTGTACATTTAAAATTTTTTTCCTTTTTATTTATTTATTCATTAATTAACATATAGTGTATTATTTGTTTCAGGGGTACAGATCTCTGATTCATCAGTCTTACACAATTCACAGAGCTCACTATAGCACATACCCTCCCAATGTAAAATTTTTACTGTCAAATTTATTAATCTTTTTGTTAAGTGTTGTTGCCTCTAGATTTTGAGTCACAGTTAGAAAGCCTTTCCCTACATACATCAAGGTTAAAAAGAAGATTTGCCTGTGGTTTCCTCTTATACTTACAATTTTTTAAAATTTAGATTCCTAATCGATTTGCAATTCATTCTTGTAGATAGTGTGAGATATGGATATAATTTTTATTTTTTCAAAGGGATGTTCAGTGGCATTTATTAAAAAGTCCATTTTTATCCCAGTGATTTTTAGATGCCACATCATTTATTAGATTTCTATATGTATTTGGAAATAAATCTGGACTTTCTACTCTGTTCCTCTGGTTTATTTGCAAATTTTACACTCTTGATTATAGAGACTTTTTTTTAAAATTTTATTTATTTATTTATTTGAGAGAGAGAGAATGAGAGAGAGAGAGCACATGAGAGGGGGAAGGGTCAGAGGGAGAAGCAGACTCCCTGCTGAGCAGGGAGCCTGATGCGGGACTCGATCCTGAGACTCCAGGATTATGACCTGAGCCAAAAGCAGTCGCTTAACCAACTGAGCCACCAGGCGCCCAAGTATAGAGACTTAATAGTATTTTTAATGTGTTGTTTAGCTAGGTTTTCCATGTATAGTTTTTCTCTTACAGCCATTTTGCATTTTTATTTTTCCATATGAAATTTTGTTATCAACTTGTCTAAGTTAAAAAAAATCTTGTTATTTTTGTTGGAGTATATTGAATTTATAAATTAAACTGGAAAGAATTGGCATCTTTATAATGTTGAATTATTCCATGCAAGAAGAGGGGGTGCATCTGTTCTAGTCTATTTTTGTGAGTTAAAAAAATTCCTTATATATGTTTTGTATATTTCTTGTTAAATTTTTTCCTAAGTATTTAATGTTTTGTTGTTATTAAGTAAATTTTGCTGTTATTCCAAGATTTTATCTACCATTGTGTTCTTTGGCTCTTTGTTGTTTATACATATGAAACCTGTTGATTTTTTTGCAATTCTTTGTGCTGATGTCTCATTGACATTTTAATTTTTGAATCAGTTTAATTATTCTTTGGGGTTATCCATATATACTATCATATCATCTGTGAACAGTGATAATTTTGTATCTTCTTTACCCATTCTTATGCCTGAAATTACCTTTTCTTGTCTAGATGCATTAGGTAACAAACCTGGTACAATGGTGGATAAGTAGATATAGTGGGCATTTTTGCCTTGTTCCTAATCTTAGTAGAAATGTCTCTAGTGTTTCCCTGTTATACACACACACACGTATATATATATATTCATTCTGATGTTAAGACTGTATCCCTCAACTTATATTTTTTTGAGGGTTTTTATTGTGAATGTGTATTGAAATTGTGGATACAATTATGATTTTTAAATAGTTTCATTAATATGGTATTTTGATATAAATGGATTTTTAAATATTGAAGCAACTCTATTTCTGGAATAAATCCTATTGGATCATGGTATTATTTTCTTAATATGGTGTTGGGTTCTGCTTGCTAATATTTTGTTTAGAATTTTTGCATCAGTATGCATGAGTGATACTTTTCTGTAGTTTTCTTTCTGCACACTTTAATTATTTGGTTGGGTATCAGTGTCATGCATGCTCCATAAAAAAAAGATTAGAATATTTTCTTTTTCTTTTCAGTATTCCAAAATAATTTATGGATCACTGGGATTATCTGGTTTTTGAGGATTAAAATAGAATTTCCCTATAAAGCCATATGGGACTGGTACTTTTTGTGGGGTAATTTCTTAACCTTCTCTATTTGTCCTATGGAAATTGGTTTATTTAAGCTTAGTAACTCCAATGGGGTCAATTTTTATAATTAATCCTTATGAGGAAATTATCCATTCATTTACATTTCATATTTATTTGCATAGAAGTTTGCAAAGTAAGCTATATGACTTTTTAAAAATTGTTTGTTTCAGTAATTTTACCTTTACATTTTTATTCTGTACATTTTTTATTTCTCCCACTTAATGATCAAATTTGCTAGTGGCTTGTCTGTTTTTTAAAGTTTTTCAAAAATCCCTAGAATTTTGATTTATTAATTAGATCTGTCTACCAATTTTCTCTTAATTTTTGCATACTTTTATTTTTATTTTTCACCTCTTTTTGCTTTCCTTTAGTTCAGTTTGTTGTTCCTTTTTAGATTTTCTTTTTGGAGCTAAGAATTTAATCCATTTTTTTATTCTTTCATTTTTATTGTTAAATATGTTTAATGCAGTGAATTTTCCTTTGGTCACTGCTTTAAATTTATCCCATAAATTATGATATGTAGTGTTTTTATTATCATTTTTATAAATTCTGTTTGTATTTCCCTTTCACCAGGAGTAGCTTTATAGAAAATGTTTTTAAGCTTAGATTGAAGGGTCTTTGTGCCTTATTATTTTTAAAACTAAATTCTACCTGTAGTGCATTTTGATCAGAGCGCAGTTTGTAGTGTTTCTACACTATGGAAGTTACTGATGTTTTCTTTGTGACTTAACATATGACCAATTTTTATGGATGTGCTGGGGCACTTAAAAGGAATACATCTCTATCACCAGAGTTTAATTCATAGGATCTACACTATTGATTATGCTGTTTAAGTCATCTATCTTCTTGCTTGTTTTTTGTCCACTTGATTTCTCTTGTACTGAAAGTAATATATTAAATTCTGTTATTATTAGTGTGTTTCTGAATATAGTTCCTTTAATCTCCTGTAATTTTTGCATCGTAAATTTGGTTGTGACATTATACGTTGCATAATGATTCATAATTATTCATATGAGATGAATCATTAATAAAGGTTACATCTCCATTATAAATTGTGGCTTTTAGAATAGAAGAATGCTTTTCTTTTTCACATTTAATGCTTTTTTCCCCCACATTTAATGCTTTTGCGCTTGAATTCTCCCTAGACTGCTGTAAAAATTGCTAGCCTCTCTTCTCTCCTTTTTTTTCCCGCCATTTGCCTGGTACATTTTTAGTCCTTCTGTGTCACTTTTTTAAGTTGTGTTTCTTGCATACCACATGTATTTGAGTTATTAAAAATTCTTCACATATTTTATTTTTACTGGATGCATAATATTTCCCTAATGCTAAACACCTAAATTATTTGAGAATTGGTTTCCACAAATAATTCTGTATGAACATCTTGGTGCATAAATCTTGGTACACATTTTGTGTTATTTACCTAGCCTGGACACCTAGAACTTGAATGGCCAGTCACAAAGTATCAATATATTTAATGGTAATCATATGTATTGCTAAATAGCTTTGCAGTAATTATGTACCTATCTGTACTCTCATTAGCAAAGCATAAGAGAAATGACACATCACATGATTTACAGTGCTGTCTTTTATCATTAGAATATTCTAATATTTGTTAATTTGTAAATAATATGCTATTATTATATATTTTTATTTATATTTGTATTTTAATTTATATTATATTTATTTATATTTTATTTATATGTATATTATATATATTTTATAAATAAAATATCTATTTAATTGTTCATTTATTACTAGAGAGGTTGAACATTTTTTCCATTTTGTTAATATTTGTATTTCTTTTGTAAATTATCTTGTCTTATTAAAGGCTGAGATGTTTTGTTATTGATTTATAGGAGCTCTTTACATAGTTAAATTTTAATGATTTTACAAAAATATGTATTTCCCATCTTAAAATTTTATCATTTTTAACAGAAATATTTATAGTTTTATATAGTCATATCTTTGTATGATTTCTTCTAGTAAGATTACTTATGAATAAAAATGTTTTTTAAATATCATGACATTTACAGTTTTCTCCTGTGACAGGCATGTGAAACTATTTCTCAGCTTAAGCAACTCTGGCCAGAAGGATCTGACATTCGGCGTGTTCTTTGTGTTACTTCATGCTCGTTGTCTTTGAGAATGTACCATCACTTTTTAGAAAATAGAAAGACTACCTCTATTGAGAAAACTAACATCCAAGAGGTGTGACTGTTATAACTTTACTGTGAAACATCATTGCTTTCCACTTCTGAAATTTTACTGATTTTCATCTACCTTTTCTTCCATTTGGTATTTTATTTATTTCCCCAATTTAATTATATAAATTTCTCCCAAAAGAGGAAAAAACTGGAATTCGTTTATCAGAAATATCTATGATGCTGTTATATGATTTAGTATTTTACTATACAGACGTTTCCCCTTAGTACACATTTAGTCACATTTGTCCAATTATCTAGAAGAAGGGGTAATAAGAAAGGAAATTAGTGCTTGGTGAGAGCTTACATTATAATGTTGCGGGTTCTTTATATGCCTTGTGTCTTTATATCCTCACAACAGCATTTTAAAGGAGGTATTTATTCCCATTTCACATATGGAAATCCCTGAGGTTCAGATAGTCCGCGTAACATTCCTTAATTAAAGAGCAGTGTGGAATGAGGATTGAACCTGTATCTGTCTTGTTCAAATTCCATAATACCAAGCTGTCTTTAGAAGGGAAATTCTTTTTTTTTAAATTTTATTGTGTTAGGTTAATCACCATAAATTACATTATTAGTTTTTTTATTTTTTTATTTTCTTATGTTAATCACCATACATTACATCATTAGTTTTGATGTAGTGTTCCATGATTCATTGTTTGCGTATAAGACCCAGTGCTCCATGCAGTACATGCCCTCTTTAAAATCCATCACTAGGCTAACCCATCCTCCTACCCACCCCTGCCCTCTAGAACCCTCAGTTTGTTTCTCAGAGTCCATAGTCTCTCATGGTTTGTCTCCCCCTCCGATTTTCCCTGAAACATGCTTGCTGTAGTGCCATCCTAGCTGGAAAAATACTAAAGCTCTTAACCTTCTTTATGATTGATAGAGTTCATTAAGAATCTGTTGACCAGTATGGTTTGTTGTCCAGCTAAATAGTCTTCCCTATAGATATGTATACATATGCACATGTACACACACTCACACACACATGTGAACACATATTGTTTTGTATACAATCTGACTGCTGGGGATTCTTGCCTGAATTTTTATTAAAGTAAATGAAGCTTTTTGTAACTTTTATACACACAACTTTTTGTAACTTTTATACACACTGAAATGAACAAGACTTACTACTTTTTACCTAGCATCTCTTTATATTTGGTTTTCCAATATCTACTTGAATATATTCTTAGTAAAATATCTTTTGTGTCATTAGGCGTGACATTTTACATTATTATCACAAAAATGATATCGAACGAAGTATATCTCTTTGGAATTTCTAGTCATTAGACCCGATTTGGCCCTATTTTGAGGCACTCCAAAATAAGTCTTAGTTTTGTTCCAGTGACAACCCTGGAAACATTTGAGGATGGTGAAGAGGTCCTTGTCCCGTCATGTTAAATATGCCCATTTCTTTACCCTTTTTCTAATTGGGTAAGTTTTTTTTTTGATGTGTCCTGGTTTCTTTACTCTGATACTGTTCAGTGTAACTTTTAAAATATGATTCCTTGGACAGAATAGGGCATTTAAAGGATGGCTCCATCCTTGCAAGGTCCTGTGGGATCATGACTTCATTAGCTGCTGGGACAGCTCATGTAAAGTTAAGCTTAACTAAAAATACTTAGAAAATGCTTTATGTAAACTGTTATTGAGCTGGCAGTTCCCTGCCCCCTTGCCTGACATCTGTTTTTTATATGCAGCCAAATTTATACACGAAGAAAAAAACTCAAAAACCTATAGAATGAAGAGTGTAATAAAGCAGAATGTGGCTGCTGACCTTTGTGGTGCTGCATGTGTATTATGCAATTTCATAGCCTGCTGATCTCTATTTTACCTTCTTTATTTTACTCAGGGGGAAAGTAATTGCTTAGCCCTGCAAGAGATGGAAGATTTGTGTAAACTGCATTGTCTCAGTGTGGTTTTCCTACTCCACTTACCTCTTTCTCAAAGAGCCTGCACTAGAGTCATCACTTCCCATTGGACTAAGAACATTCACACTTTCTTAGAAATGGTAAATATGATCTTTGTTAGTTTATTTATTTTTTTGTTTCCATTGTTTGATATAAAGAAACCACAGTCACCTTCAAAAGTAGATTTATAAGGGTGTGCCTGGGTAGCTCAATTGGTTAGGTGTCTGACTCTTGGTTTCGGTTTAGGTCATGACTTCAGGGTTGTGAGTTCAAGCCTCATGTTGGGCTCCACTCTGGGCACGGAGCCTAATTAAAAAAAAAAAAAGATTTATAAGGGAATATTGTCAGCCCTTTGGGAACCTTAAAGATTTAGTGGCCTAAGTCAATCTCTTCCTAATTTCAACAACTCTGGTAATAATAACAAACAGCATGATATATACCCAATCTAAGGATAAAAAAAAAGCCTCTCTATTTTCCTTCTAATTTCTGTCAAGATCAGGTTTTTGTGTCATTAATTACAAGAGATTGGTGACCATTGTGTTCTGCTTTTGAGAGGAATTGAAGATATAAATGTAATGGTTATTTTTGTCCATTATAGATGTTAGAGAAAATTTGTAGACTTTAGGAAAGTAGCAAAAACAAAAGAAACACCAAGCGACCACACTATTCAAATAAATTCATATATTACATTGGAATGAATATATATTCATGTATGAATATATATAAATATTTTTCTTTTCATGTATTTTAAAATTTTCTTTCATACTCTTGGTTAACCTCATTTTTTAATGGCTACTATTTTTTAATGGATGTACCATGGTTTACTCACCCATTCTTCTATTATAGGATATTAAGAGGTTTTAATTGTTGTATTATAAATGCTGTTATTTTCCAGGTTCTTTGAGTGTAAGCCTTTTCCTTTTTTTTTTTTTTTAAAGGAAGCCTTTTCCTTTAATTTGGGGATATTGACTTAGACTTCATGCCCAGAAGTGGGATTAGTGGATCAATTTAAATGGAAAATTTTTAAAAATCTTGATATCTGCAGTCAAAATGTTCAAGGAAAGTATTTTAGAACCAATCAATTAGTAAGCTAGTCCACAAATATTTATCTAATGTATAAGCATTGTATGAGTCACTGGGGATACAGTGAGAAAATATATTTACCCATCTCACCCCACCACATTCATAGAGCTACATTTTGCAGGAAGATAGGTATTGAATTTTTAAAATTAATATTAAGGAGGAACTACAGGATACTTTAGAGTCTGATAATAAAAAGATCCAATTCAGTTAGAAAAGGGTGGCTTCTTTTAAGAGATGAAGAGAAGTGAAGTAATGTAAATCTTGATGGATTTGCAAGTTGGAGAGAGGATGAACACTGGATGCTAGGAGATGAAACAGCATGTGGGGTCACCATGAGAAGAACATGATCAAGGAACTGGAATACAACTTATGTAACTGGAATAGAAAGAATATGGGAAAGTGATAAAGCTGAAGAGATGGATAAGAGACAAATCATATAGGACTGTATAAATCCTGTAAAGAGAATGGAGATTTAAGTTGATCATAAGTACAATGAGAACCAACTGAATAATTTCATGCTGATGAATGGCACTTTCATTAAATTTTTTTTTCTTTGTCTTGCAATGCAGAGAGTGCACTGTAGGGGCAAAACTGGATTTAGGGAAACCAGTTAGGTGACTGTTACCTCAGTTCATGTAAGTGTTAATTATTTAGGGACTAAGGAAATGGTAAGTAAGGATGAATGGCAATAGGCAATATCAACAATCATTTAACAAGTTAAGTGTGGGCATGAGGGAAAGGGAGGAGTCAACTGACTCTAGATCTCTGGCTGGAGCATTTGTGGGGTTGATGTCATTGTATGAACTATAATTGCGGAGGAAGATCACAAGTTCAGTTTTGGAAATACTGAGTTTGAGATGCCAATGAAATATGCAAATGGAGATTTCTAGTAAGCAATTTGAAATACTGGTTTGGAGCTTAGCAGAGTAGAATGAATTGGGGATCAAGATTTGGGAATCACTAGCCTATGGATGTTAATTGATGCCATGGCAGTGGATAAAATTATTTTGGGAAAGACAAGAGGGCCTAGGACAGAGACCTGAGATCCTCCAATATTAAATGGTTAGGAATAGATTGAAACACTGGCAAAGGACACTGAGAAGGAGCTACTTAGATGAATAGAGTTGTAAAGCTAAGAGAATGGATTATTGTGAAGGTCAAAGGAACTGGGCTTTTCAAAAGGTGGGTTAATAGTACCAAATGCCATGGAGAACTGTAGGAGGTTGAGGACTGAAAATAGTACTTTGGGTTTAATGGCATAGGACTCACTGTTGGTTGTAATTGAGATAAATATTTAAAAAATATTTTTTAAAAAAGAAATATTAATGGAGAGGCTAGAAGCAAAAATCTATGGTAGAGTGGATTCAGTAGTGAGTAGAAGAGAGAAAATAAAGGTGAAGAGGATTTATATGTAAGGAGTTGAGAATAAGGGAAGTGACTCAGGATAAAATGGGATAGGAAAGTGGGTCAATTAGGAATATTTTTAAAATGGCAAAGACTGAGCATGTTTAAATTAAGGGAGAGGATAGGATGAAAATACAGGGAAAGTAAGGTGAGAGGGATGGGGTCTAGAGTATGTTCTTATATAGAGGGAGTTATAGTGCCATTTTCACAGGAAAGAATAAAGAAAGAATGGTGCAACATTAGCTGTTATGGAAGTTGTAAGATAACTTTGTTCCTATGTGCTAGTTTAATTTTCTTTGTGAAGTAGGAGACAAAGTCATATGCTGAATGTTGTGGCGAGGAAACAAGCCCAGAAGTTTAAGAACAATGAAATATTTTGGAAATATTTATTGGGGATCTTAGGGGAGTAAACTATATTGAGAAACAATAATGCTGTCCCGCCCAGCACTTTTGAAGGCTAATTTGAAGTTTTTGACAAAACAGTTATAGTGGCATCAATATGTGTTATTGTATGATTTTCTTTTTCTAGTAGGTCTCAGCAACATGGCCATAAGCACGAAAAGCAACTGACTGGATGGTATGAAAAAAAGGGACAAGATAATTTAGGCACAGAAAAGCTATTAGTGGATCTATATAGTTTTATGGAAAAGAAAAAAGGAAAAATGGAAAAGAGATTTTAGTATCCTTGCAAGAAGATTGTAAAAATGATAGACTAGAAAACAAAGTTTCATGGAGATAAACCAAGTGGACTCCACTGGATAGGTCCTATCCAGAACTGAGGTCCTGATACAATCAATAAAGAGGTGTGAATGATCATTATACAAAGTCAGAGGGATGGGTCAACAGGTGGGAGTAAGGAATTATTCATCAGAGAGGGTGGCATACACTTATTATTTCCTTGTCTATGTCTCCCATTCGCTTATTTTTCCATCTTACTATAAATGTCTGCAACTCTCCACCTGAAGGATTTATTTGCTTGATCTGAAATGCTGGGTGTTAATTCTCATGCCCTCCACCAATGACAGATGAGGAATTGGTGAATGAAGACCCCCAGCTTCCTTGTACATAAGTTGAAATAAATACTGAAATGTATTCTACACTGTCTCCTAGAATTCCCCAGTGGAATTAAGTTCTAGTTGTCCCCATTGGTCATGGATTGGATAATGTATCCTTTATTGGTTTCTTTTCTCTCCTGTCTTACTTCTGCATTCCCTGGCTGGTGTTTCTTGTGATCATTCCCAAATAAACTCTATTACTTGAAGTTGAGTGTCAAGGTCTGCTTCTAGGAGGAGTGCAAACCAGGACAGAGAGGGAGGGGAAGTTTGGGTGATGACAAGGTCATGGGTGTGTCCATGAGAATGTGAAATGGATAGAGTGGTGAGGGAGTCACTGGATATAAGAAATTCAAGAAATGTTGCAGTAATTGTCTGCTTGGAGGTTAAAGCTATACATGGTGTTGTTAAGACAGAGGCAGAGGAAGAATGTGAGCCAGGCGTGAAAAAAATCATTAAGTGAGGGGAAGTGAGCAAGGAATTTGCTAACTGAACATGATAGGGAGGACTTTTGAATAGTACAAACAGATGGAAGGCTGAATTTTATAGAATAGTGTAAAAAATAGTTTGGAAGGATGAGTTGGTGAGTGATGAGGCTACCACCTCTACTTCATAATCCTGAGGTAAAATTGTGTGTGGAAGGATGAGCAACTTTTAGCTGTTAAAATTGCAAGGAAGTAATGTTATCGGGGAAGAATCAGAAATTGCATCCATGTCTCTATTTGCTCACTTTCCCATTTTCAGCAAATAAGTGTGTCAGAACGACCTGAGAAGAATCATTTAGGGTTTCTTACCCTTTTTTTTCCCTAGGGTCCCCTATGGCTGTCTGATGAATTCTATGAAGGGAATTCTCCCTTCCTCAGGATAATATAAATGCATAAAATAAGATACTTAGGATTACAAGGGTATCAGTTATATTGAAATAGTTATTAAAATATTAAAACATACATTTGTGATGTGGTAATATATGTATGACCTCATTACTACATTAGACAATCAAATAACTACCATATTTTCAATGTATGATAAGTATAAACAGTATCTCTAGATGTTTGTAGCACTTGCAATGTAATGTGAAAATATGTTATTTCTACTGGTGCCAAATCCCAGCGCTGGCATAGGAATATGACATGTCATCTGGGCTTTTTATTGAAAATACACATTTTTGCTACAAGTTAGCAAAAATAAAAATACAATTTTCTGATCTAGTCCATGAACTCCCTAAATTCTGTCGGGTAAAAAATCCTGTGATAAGATCTTTTCTGCATGATCTCCCTCCTTACAACCCCAACTTCTGGTTGGACTGGCATGTGCCCTTACTTTAGGGATTGGGAAAAAAAAAAGTCAAATTTCCTGCCCTTTGAAAGAATAATATTGATCTATATATAACAAATATTATTGAAAAAGACAGTCACCTTCTTCTGCCCACATTGCACCTCCCTCATAAAGTGTCCATGAATTGAGGAGGGGAGAGAGTTGGAGAATAAATGAAGTCACCATGAGTGGGGTGGGAAGGGCATGATAGAATCCCCCTAAAGTTTCTGAGGTCTGTGCATAGAGAGAACCTGTGACTTAGTTTTCAGGACACAGACTGGGAGATAGCTAGTCTCATGTAGGATACCTGTGGCTATATGTGCCAGGGAATTGGACTGGAAAAATGCAATATTGTGTCTATCTATGAAAATGTGGGAATCGGTCCCTGTACTTCCTGAAGGAGGGTCTGAAAGTTCTTGTAGGCTCTAAAGGAGTCATGCTAGTTGATTGAGAGGCAAGGGGAAGCTGCTAGTCTTTACAGAATTCTCAGAAGCCAAATGAGGGGATAAGTGGGAAATGACATGGAAAAGACCCCTTTAAATCTGAGGACTGTATTTCAGTAGACTATGAGCTCCATGGAACCAAATGGAAGCCACTCCACAGCCATTGACCATTAAATCTCTATTCAAGGGACCTGGGTTTATTGCCTGTATAGAATACTGAAGAGTGAGGTATAACTGGAGACAGCCATACTGAGTGGTGGGCACCATTTTTTACCAAAATGTATAAATTTTTTTATACACACGTTTTTTCTGTTTTTTTTTTTTTTTTTTTTTTTTTTTTACCACAAGTGTATAAACACTCTTGTCAAAGCCTGGCATGGGGGACTCATGAAGAGACTTGATCTGAGTGTGACTAGGAAGTAATTGAATTGGACTGATTTTACTTTGTAGTGCTTACATTATATTTACTGAAATAGCATAATGTGTATGTAGGATCAACAAAGTTCAGAAACAGAAAAATACATTGATTGTGTATCTAGGTTTAGGTTTATATTTGTGAGCATTTACAACTTCTCTAACAGAAGTGTAAAAGGGTTTATTATATGGTATACAAAATACTATGTGGTTCTGCTGATGCTTGGGGGAGAAAATATTTTCCTATATCCCAAATCCCATTGGGGAACTCTCCTCTAGGCATTTTGATAGTCTGTTAGAAAGAAGCTGACTATGGTTAAATAAAGGAATAGGAAGACTGTATTTCCAGCTCCTTTTAGTTTATTTATTTAATTTTAAAGATTTTATTTATTTATTTGAGAGAGAAAGAAAGAGAGAGAGTGCATGCAGGAGCGGGGAGAGGGACAATGAGAGAGGGGAGAGGGAGACACAGACTCCCTGCTGAGCAGGGTACCTGGAGACAAGGTTTGATCCCAGGACCCTGAGATCATGACCTGAGCCAAAGGCAGGAGCTTAACCGACTAAGCCACATAGGCACCCCTAATTTACTTGAGACATTTCAATAAAAGTCATGTCAGGCTAATACATTAAACCTATTGATATGACATATCAGATATTGAAATAAAGCATTATAGCATCAATATTATTGTGCTGCGAGTTTTGTTGTAAAGTTATTTCTCAGATAATATTTGATTTTTTGTCAACTTTTCATAGGTTGAATTACATATTACATATACTCAGTTACTGAATGGTATGAATGTAATAATTGTGGTATTGATTTACAGATTTAGATGAATGCTCTGTATGTATAGTTTTCATTTATAAAGAGTTTTAGAAATAATTTTTATGGACAGTATAATTAGGTGAAAGGATATTACAAAGTTTTTCTAAATTATGGAATGTTCTAAGATGGTTGTGCAAGACATTGTGGTTTTAGCTGATAGAAAACATCATTCTTCAGTTAGGATGGCATGGATTGCAGACATGATAGAAATAGCTGTTAGTTATTTTGCACCAGTTTTATGTGTGTACTTTACCTATATTACCTCATAAAGACATAACAATACTCCTCTTATGTCCTCATTTTACAGTTGAAAAACGGGTTCAGAGAGGCTAAGTGGCCCATTAGCACAACTAATAAATGATCAAGGTGGGAGATAACTTCATAACTGTCCAGCTTCCAAATCTGTGCCCTTCCCACCATCCTCTGCTCCCTTGATAAGGGGAAACAGCTGATTATCCCATAGTCAAGCACCCCTCTGGTCTTTTCTATCCTCCATGCTTCATTTTGGTAGCACCCAGTAGCTGGAAGTGTAAATTCAGGTAGCCTCTGAAATTTTTACAATAAAAAGCATATTCTGAGGTCTCTGGAGAAAGCAACTTTGAGAGGAGAGTTTCATGTTTACTCAAATCGTGACACTTGGAGACCATATGGAGGCATTTCTTAATTGAAGTTAATAAAATGAAGAATGTTTGCTGTACTATATTCACATATTACCATTTGTTTACTCAGTGGTATTATGGGAAAGGATTGGGTGAGGAGAACCTTACATGGCAGTGGTTCTCCAAGTATCGTTCTCTTGACCAACAGCATCAGCATCACCTGGGAGCTTGTTAGAAATGCAAATTCTTAGGCTCCATCGCATAGCTACTGAATCAATCTTGGGATGATGCCTAGCAATCTGTGTTTTATTTGACAATCTTTCCAGGTGAGGCTCCTGCTGAAGTTGGAGAACCACTGTTCTATGTCTCTGTGGAGAGCTCTTTAGTATTTTATTGTAGTTAAAACTACACTGTAGGTAGGAGGATCCTACCTTGATATTTACGGCTTTTCATGTACCTTGGGCAATCTCCCTAACATCTGTTTAGAGCTAGGTTGTCCAAAGCAGTGGCCCATAGCCACAAGTGGAATGTAGTAGTCTGAAATGAGATATGTTCTAAACTTAAAAGAAACACCAGATTAAAAAAAAACTAGTATGAAAAACATGTAAACTACTCTGTTAAAATTTTTATATTGATTGCACATTGAAATGATAATTCTTTGGATATGTTGAGTTAAATAAGATAAAATTTTGCTTTTTTTTTTTAATGTGACTTCTGGAAGTTTAGAATAAAATATGCAGCTTGCCCGTGTTATATTTGTGCTGGATAATTCTGGGTTCTATTTCCACCTCAATATAGATTAAATAAATTGTTCACATTTGGAAAGCATTTGGTTTTATCACTGAGGGAGTGTGGAGCAGAGAAGCCTCGGTTTTCCCCCACTGAACTTAATTCCCCAAACACTATCATTGACTGAAAAGATGACTAAGCTCTCACTTGCTAAGGTTGTTTACTCATGTCTACTCAACTCTGAAATAAGTGTGGCCAGTGAAGACATTCTGTCTATGTTAGGCATGAAGACATTCTGTCTATGTTAGGCATGAACATAACCTCACTATTATGAACTCAGCAGGTGCACACCAATGTAGGTGGAAGGGAATCTTTAAGTTTGAAGGATTCAGCATCTTCTAGACCCCTAAACAAATACTATTTCTTAAATCCTCTTTTGACCTGAAAGCAGACTCAGAAAACATTAAAACCTCAGTAAAAAACAGAGGCACATTTGAAAACAGAAGTATTTCTGTAGCATTGGGACCGCATCTGTGAATTTGTGTGAGAAAAAAATTGTATTGAGTCAAACACAGATTTCTATGATTCAGAATAAAGAACGATGCTGAATTAATTTCTTGGCCAGTTTGGTTTTATTTTATGATCTAACCTTTTACGATATAAAGCATTCATCATTATCCAGCCTGAAAGGACTTACATTAATTAGAATTGGAATAGCCTTGCCAATTTGCCTTTCATTGGTTTATTGATGCATTTGAAGTTGTATTATAGTTTATTGCTAATATAACAATTGTCAATGACTGGGTTTTATATCTAATTTTCAGAAAAAGTGGTGTGAATATTTCATCCTAAGTAATATAAACATTTGTGAATTTTGGAATCTGAATTTAATTCACCTTTCGGACTTAAGTGATGAACTTTTGTTGAAGAATATTGCTTTTTACTATGAAAATGAAAATGTTGAAGGTACCACCCTAGAATATTATAATAATTGTACTTTAATCAGAGATAAACATTATACAGTTTTTAAAACTTCAAAATCATTTTCCTATGTCCAACATATAACATAGCAATTATTTTCCTTTCAATCTTTGTTTATACACATATATAAGTTTTATTTAGTTGCAGTCAGAGTGAGTGTTGTATTTTAAAACATTTTTAACTTAATACACTCAAGTATTCTCGAAAAATATGTGTTTGGGTACTTGGCATTTCTAGATAATTTTAATAGTTGAAATTTTCATTTAAATATATGCATTACATTTTAAAAAATATTTACTCTAATCAAGGTAATCATCCTACCTTGAGATATTTAGGAAATTTTAATTTTTTTCCAAAGACAAAGCTGATTTATATGTTATATGTAATTTGTTTTTCTTTCTTTGAATTATTTTGTTAGGATAAATTTTCTGCTGTTTCTTAATAGTCAAAGGAAAAAAACACATGTTTTAAGAGAGCTATAACTCATTGAGTGTTCCTGAAGCTCCCTTGACCTCTAGAATTTGGTTCCTACACATTGCAAACATTGGAATGAGTTAGCTACATATAAATTTAACAACTCTCTACAAATTTTCTTATCTTTGAAAAATAAGTTACATTCAGTTTTATTGGTTGTAAAGTTATATGTGTCATAACCTTTTTTTTACTTTATAAAATAGATATTCATAATCTATTACTGTTATGATAGCTGTAATTTATTCATTTAGGTGCAGTGTGGAACTCAGTGAAAATTTCACTCTGACAAATATTTCAGAACTCTATGAATTTAGTCAAAGCGCATGCTTCTGTATATATAGGAATGACTTTTAATATTTAGTACTTTTAACTATTATATAGGCCTACATTTGAATTTGGGAGATGTCATTATGAAAGATTATGAACATCTCTGGAATACTGTGTCAAAGTTGGTCAGAAAGTTTGCTGTTGGAAAGCCATTTCCTCTGAGAACAACAAAACTTTCTTTTCTTGAAAAGAATCCATCACCAATCAAAGGTAATAAATCTCTAAATTAATTTGAAATAACAGTTCAGATCTCTGGAAATTTTTTTGAAAACACTACTAATTAAGTGCTGTATATCTAAATAATTTTCTGGCACTATGCATTTGAATAATAAATAATAAATAATAAATAAAAATAAGATTACCTTTTGCTTTATCATTGGCATGATATGCTATGACTATAATTTTGAAGAGTTATATGTTTCGCTTGTAGCTAATGTTGTTGCCAATTTAAAAAAAAGCCAGATATATGTGACTTCTGTTTCTATCAATTTCTATCAATATGGCAGTATAGGTTAGGGGAAAAATCTCTTTTGGGAAACAATTGAAATGCTGGTAAGACACACCAAACATCTTTTTGTATTATCATAGCTAAGCTCAAAACAATAGAAGTGCAATTCCAGGAGCCAAAAATAAAGGGAGAGATGGATCTCTGGCTAATACAAAATGAATTACTTTGATGATTTCCAATTATAGGCCTATCCTCCCAAGAAGCTGGGGTTTCAGTTATTCTTAGTAGTGTCAAGACAAATCTAAGCAAGAACATTAGCTTAAAGTGATCAGAAGAATCTAGTACATTCTTTGTAGAGGAAAAACATCATAAACCCTGGGAACGCCTGGGTGGCTCAGTCGGTTAAGCATCTGCCTTCAGCTCAGGACATGATCCCAGGGTCCTGGGATTGAGTCCCACATTGGGCTTCTTGCTCAGAGGGGAACCTGCCTCTCCCACTGCCTGCCACTCCCCCTGCTTGTGCTCTCTCTTTTTCTCTCTGACAAATAAATAAAAAAAATTAAAAATATCATAAACCCTGGTTTTACAAGATACAGGTTTTACTCATATTCTGCCAAATATGAGTACAAATATGAATTTATAAAGCAATAGAGGAAATAAGCTAAGAAAAACTGTAAGCTATAGAGCTAGAACTTCATATTTTATAATATCAAAAGTAGAATATACTATATGTGTATTTAAAATGCTCAAAGAAATAAAATATGAAATTTGAAACATGAGAAAATTACAAAATTCTATAAAACACCATTCATATTTTAAAGTAATCAAAGTTGTAACAATGAAAATATTGTCTGGATAGGTTAAAAAGCTGATTGGATATTGCTAAAGAGAATGTGTGAATTAGAAATTCATCAAAAGAATTACACTTAAAGGTAGAGATGAGGTGTATAGCCATGTTATATACCTTAAGCTTATGTGTCAATTACATCTCAATAAATCTGCAAAAAAAAACCTAAAAAAAACCAAACAAAAGAAATAAGAGCTGAAGCAATAGGAAAGATATGTCAAAAAACAAGATATAATGAAGAAGTCTAGCCTTTTATTCATTTGGAGATTCAGAAGGAAAGAATGAGCCAAGGTGGGTTGGACAATATTTGAAGAGATCACAGCTGGGTATTTGCCTGGATTGAGGAAAGGCAAGAATTTGCACATTTAGGATATATGATGAATCCCAAGTGGGATAAATGAAACATATGCACATACACACTCACAGATAAATACACACGCTGGATACAATATAGTATGATTATAGAATATAGAAAATGAATATCTTAGTTACCTAGAAAGGAACAAAAATTAGTCTATAATAGACTTCCTCTGTAACAATGGTAGAAATCAATATAGTGAAATTATATGTTTCTTAAAATATTTAAGAATGAAGAAGTAATATAAACATTTTTAGAAATACAAAAAACTGGGGCTCCTGGGTGGTCCAGTTGGTTAAGCGTCTGCCTTCAGCTAGGTCATGATCCCAGGGTCCTGGGACTGAGTCCCACATCAGGCTCCTTGCTCAGCAGGGAGTCTGCTTCTTCCCCTGCCTGCTGCTCCCCCCTGCTTGTGCTCTCTCTCTCTCTCTCTGACAAACAAATAAATAAAAATAAAATCTTAAAAAAAGAAATACAAAAACTGATTTATCCATCATCATAGTATCATGGAAGATATTTCCATTTGATGAATTTCAGGAAGAATAAAATATCCCCCTAAGGAACGTGAGAAGGAAATCTAGTGGGAATTTGGGATGTATCAATATAAATATATTTTTCAGAATATGGGGAAGAATATATATACTCTTATGTCCAGATAAGTTCTACCAGACAAAGACTCTGGAGGAAGATCAAATAAGGGGTTTATTGATCCCAGGAAGAACAAATAAGGGAGGGGTTAGGTAAGATCAGGAAGAGAATAAAACCAATGTAGGACATGTTAATGAGTAGGTTTCCACTGTGGGCAACTACAGGTAGATCTTACTGGGAATCTTAGAATGTTGTACAAACCACCTCCGAGATGTCTTACCTGAAGAGCAAGATAGATGGGGCATTTAACCTGCAACTCCTGTCACACTTTTGGCTGAGGGCTATCTCTGGGGCATTGAATCCTTACCACTTCTGGCCTTCTTCACATGGCTATAAGAAGGTGTCAGGCAAACACAGGAACAGTGAACACCAAGGGGATAATGGGCAGAGCAATGGCAGCTTACCTAGAATTATGAACCATATATAAATAAAAAGGCATTTATTAGCCAACTATTATATATAGGATATATGTGTCATATGTATGGTATCTATCACATGTATGTGTATATGTTCAGATACATATATATGTATACATAGATATAATATCAAAGAGGATATAAGAAAATACTGTAATGATATCAAATTATTTCATTATTATCCATATATTTTCCCCTACTTTTTTAAAATTTCAGTTCCATAAAAGTATTTATGGAAGAGATCTCTGAGTGAGAGTTCCATATTCAAATTCCTTATAATAAGGGACAATGAAGGAAATAAACATTTAAAAATAGGAAACAGTTATTTTTCTACCTACCTATTTACATCCCTAAATGCTGCCTATTTCTTCATATTCTACTATGTTCCAAAATGTTTTTATGTGGGCAGTAGCTTTATGGGAAGGTCTGGAATTGATAAATGTAATTAAAATCAATGAAAAATGTTTTTTAATGTAAGGTTTTAGAATATGATGTGTACTGTTCCTATATGAAAGTTTCACATTTGACACTGTCTTAATTTTTTTTTTACTTGTTCACAGATACTGCCAAGGAAAACATTCCTAATTTGGGATTTATTTCAATGTCATGTGAAGTGGTTGATAAGTTTGTTGGTGACCTTTTGACAGATTTGCCTTTCTTAAAGAGGTATAAGACCAAAAATGTCTCAGTAAATGGGTGGAATGGATGACTTACTCATTAAAGATTCTATGAAATCCAACAAATTAAATGGAGTATATTAGATGCAATATGTGTTTGTAACAAATAATGAGTTTAATAACAAATTTATCAATGTCTTTGATCTTAACTAGGTTAAAATCAACATGGTTTTAATCTTAGAGTAAAATTACTCCAGCTGGATGTTGTTAATTAGTGGCTTAATTAATGAATATTTGTTGATGTTGATGGGATTGTTAGAGATGTGGGGTAGATTCTGGGTTCTTAAGCACCTAATAAACTACTTTTTGGATTCTAACACCCACATCATATTATAGAAAGAGGAAAGGTGGCTATTATTTAAAATATTAAAAAAATGAAATCTGTGCTGTGTTCTATTTAGAGCCATGAAATTTAAAATATGCATGTTTCTTTTTGTCTCATAGTGATGATCCTATTGTAACTTCACTAGTTAAACATAAGGAATTTGATGAACTTGTGCATTGGCATTCTCACAGACCCCTTAGTGATGATTATGACAGGACAAAGTGTCAATTTGATGGTGAGTTATGTGACTCTGGTGAAATAAATTAAAATCAATTTCACTCTTTTTATTTTGTAATAAAAAATTATCGTATCATGAGCCACAAGTTATATTTCTTGAATAATAATAGTCTACAAGATATTTAGATGTATGTCAGTAAAGATGGTAATGAAAAAGTCCCACTCTGTTTACTGAGTCATAGGAACACAAGAATGCTGATGTCCTAGGAAGTGTGCCAATACTGCATTTGTCGCCACAAAATATGAAACTGTTTTAAATAAATATGGTGTGTAGTTGAAGATATTTGTGTATTCCTTGAAGTTCATAATACTGAGGCAATAGTCTTTCAAGTAATTTCAGCTACTTTCGCACTACCCAGTTGATTACGTGTAACAAGTGCCAGTATTTTATATACCTTCATTCTCAGGATGGTTGGAACTGCAAAAGGAGGCCCATAAAACCACTAAAAGTAGATCAACAGAGATTGATTAAGGGATCTTGTCTCCTTGGTTAATCCTTTGTCTTCATCCATATTTGTCTACCCCTATCTCACCTCCACCTTTCTTCAAGTTGACAAAACTTACTTTCAGAAGAATCTAGGGGTGTGCATAGTAAGCTCGCTCATACTTATCAGCCTGCTTACATAAACAGCTACTAAGATCCTGCAAGATGTGAGGGGATCTTTTAGATTAACCATTACTATTCCTCAAAATGGCTTAATTTGATATATGTAGATACAGACATAGAAAAATCAACCAGCTTAATTATCCCCTTAATTGTAGTTTTCTTTGGGTATGGAAGTAAATCATACCTTTATTGTTGGGATTTCCTATGTCTTTGGATTTTTCCATAGTGAGTGTTTCTCAACTGCCAAGCTCTTGGCTCTGTGGTTACGGTTTAGAGTAAGAATTTTTCTGTCAAGCAGTGCCAGAAGCCAGGATATCCAAGATGGATATCTTCTTGATTTTGCCTCTGTCTTCTTCTTAAACTCATTCATAGGGCAAATAACAGAGGTAATACGCAGAATCTGTTATTCTTTGTGGCATCCTGATATTTGCTTTAGGAGGTAGACAGTGAAAGAGTGTTTTGTCACTTCCATCTTTTAAATAAGGGAAGGAATTGCTCCATAGACAAGAATTTGCCTGACTTGATTCCCTCTTTAACAAAGGTAAATCTAAATTACTAAATTACTATTTCAAACTAAAAAGTACATGTGTGGGTGGGATGGCATGAAGAATTAATGAGAATGCTATTGAAAAAAATATAGTAGTTTTACATTTTAAGTCTTCTCTTTTTCAGAAAAATCTAGAGATCCTCATCATCTTAGGTCTTTGCAGAAGTATCATCGTTTTCAACGATTTTATGGGAATTCATTAGAATCAGTCTCTCCAAAAATTGTTGTAACTCAAGCTGTCAAGCCAAAGAATAATTTCATTGCACCCAAGAACAAAAAGGCACATGTAGGTTCTATTAATCTATCAAATTTTAAAACTGTTTATTGACTTTTCTTAAGTTGCTATTTGTTCAATTCCTCTGGTGGTTTCTTTCCATTTTATGCTTTTTCTTTTTATATGTGATCACTTATTTTATTTACTTGGTAAGAAAGTCTAACCTCCATATACAAGGTTATATATGGTCCTCTATACATAATAAAATGTATATGTATTTGAAAAAGAATATGAGACAATAGGTTACTAAAGGCTTGGATTTAGAAATGTTGAAATAAAATTAAAAATATAGTTCTTTTGAATTCTGGTCTAAGATGGCAATATAGGAGGTTCCTGAACTCATCTTCTCCCATAGACATCCAGAATTTACAGATAAATACAGAAAAATTCTCTCTGAAAGCAATCCAGAAACTAGAGAAATAACTCCTATACATTGGACAAATGAGAAAAATCCCACAATGAAACAGATAGAAGAGGCTGAGACATACACTCCCTATAAACCCCATCCCTGGTGCAGAGACACAATTGGGAGAAAACTCACAAGTCCCAGTTTTTCCCTCAGGAGGAAAGGATTGGGACCAAATTTTTGGTTTGGCACCCCATCTTTTGAGTTCCACCTGAAGAAAGGGCCCCTCAAAACATCTAGCTTTGAATGCCATCAAAGCTTGCATCCACAGGACCCACAAGACTATAGCCTGACTATCCCCCCAGGGCACGGAGGCAGCAGACTGAAATGCTTATTCCCAGTCTTTCCCTAAAAGAGACTGATTTGCGTACTTTAAAAGCAGCAAAAGGAATCTAAGCATACCACTACAGAAAGCTATCAAATCACAAAGGAGGAGAAAAAGAGAAGAACAAAGGAATTGTAAATCAGTCAGAAAAAAAATTAATGGCCATAGTAAGTCAATACCTATTAATAATTACTTTAAATGTAAATGGACTAAATTCTCCAATCAAAAGACATAGAGGGGATGAGTGAATAATAATAAAATAATAATAATAATAAAATAATAATAAAATACCCTACTATATGCTGTCTAAGAGACTCACTTCAGCTTTATTCAGCTTTAAGGACACACACAGACTGAAAGTAAAGGGATGGAAAAAGATATCCCATGCAAATGGAAGCCAAAAAATGCAGGGGTAGCTATATTTATATTAGAGAAAATAGACTTTAAGGCAAAGACTATATTAAGAGATAAGGAAAGTTATTATATAATGATAAAGATGAAAATCTGAAAGCATTTTCTCTAAGATCAGGAATAAGACAAGGATGTCCACTCTCACCACTTATATTCAAAATGGTACTGGAAACCCTAGTCAGAGCAATTAGGCAAGAAAAAGAAATACAAGGCCTCCAAATTGGTAAGGAAGTAGTAAAACTTTCACTATTCGCTGATGACACGACATTATATATATAAAAAATCTCTAAAGACTTCACGAAAAAATGTTAGAACTAATAAATGAATTCAGTAAAGTTGCAGGATACAAAATTAATGTACAGAAATCTGTTGTGCTTCTATCCACAAATAACACACTAGCAGAAAGAGAAATTAAGATAACAATTCTATTTACAATTGCATCAAAATACCTAGAAATAAATTTTACCAATGAGTGAAAGAAATTGAAGGTGACACAAAAAAATGGAAAGATATTCTGTGCTCATGGATTGGAAGAATTATTATTCTCAAAATGTCCATGCTACCCAAAGCAATCTACAAACCTAATGAAATCCCTATTAAACTACCAACAACATTTTTCATAGAACCAGAACAAATAATCCTAAAATTTGTATGGAACCACAAAATACCCTGAATAGCCAAAGCTATCTTGAAAAAGATGAACAAAACTGGAAGTATCATAATCTCAGATTTCAAGATATACTACAAAGCTGTAGTAATCAAAACAGTATGGTACTGGCACAAAAACATACAGATCAATGGAACAGAATAAAGAGCCCAGAAACACACATATATGCTTAATTCAAGAAAAAGTCAAGAATATGCAATGGGCGGGGAAAGACAGTTTAATAAATGGTGTTGGGAAAATTGGACAGCCATCTGCAAAAGAATGAAACTAGACCCTACCTTACAGCATACACAAAAATCAACTCAAAATAAAGACTTGAATAAAAGACCTGAAACCACAGAACTCCTAGAAGAAAACAGGGGTAAATACCTTGGCATTGGTCTTAGCTATGAATTTTTTTTTTTTTTTTTGGATTTGACATCAAAAGCGAAGCTAACAAAAGCAAAAATAAGTGAGACTATGTCAAACTAAAAAGCTTCCATACAGCAAAGGAAACCATCAATGAAATGAAAAAGCAGTCTACTCTATGGGAGAAGATATTTGCAAATTGTACACCTGATAAGGGATTAATATCTAAAATAGGGGCACCTGGGTGGCTCAGTCGTTAAGCGTCTGCCTTCGGCTCAGGTCATGATCCCAGGGTCCTGGGATCGAGCCCCGCATCGGGCTCCCTGCTCCACGGGAGGCCTGCTTCTCCCTCTCCCATTCTCCCTGCTTGTGTTCCCTCTCTCGCTGTGCCTCTCTCTGTCAAAAAAATAAAATCTTAAAAAAAAAATAAAATATATAAAGAAGTCATATTACTTAATAGCAAAAAAAACCCCAAAACCAAACAATCTGATTTCTAAAAATGGACTGCGTACTGAATAGAATTTTTTTTTAAAGAAGATATATGAATGGCCAACAGGTACATGGAAAGGTACTCAACATCATCAGTCATCAGGGAAATACAAGTCAAAACCACAATGAGATATTATCTCAGACCTGTCAGAATGGCTGTCATGAAAAAGACAGGACGTAACAAGTGTTGGCAAAGTTTTGGAGAAAAGGGAACCCTTATGTACTGTGTGTGGAAATGTAAATGTGCAGCTACTATGAAAACAATATGGAGATTACTCAAAAAATTAAAAATAGAACTACCATAGGAGCTAGCAATCCCCTTCTGGGTATTTATCAAAGGAAATGAAAATAGGCTATGGAAGAAATATCTGCACTCCCATGTTCATGGCAGCATTATTTATAATAGCCAAGATAGGGAAACAGTGTGAACATTTATCAATGGATGAATGAATAAAGATGATGTGATATATACATATACAATGGAATATTATTTATCCATAGGAAGGAATTCCTGCCATTTGTGACAACATGATAACCTGGCAATGCTGAGTGAAGTAAACCAAACAAAGATAAATACTGCATGTTATCACTTATATGTGGAATTAAAAAAAGTCAAATTCATAGAAGCAGAGGGTAGAAAAATGGTTGCCACAGACTGGGTGGGTGGTGGCAATAGGTAGAGGTTGGTAAAAAGGTACAAACTTTCAGCTATGAATAATGTCTGAGAAGCTAATGTAAAATATATGACTGTAGTTGATAACACTCTAATGCATCATTGAAATTTGCTAATAGAGTAGATTTTAATTGTTTTCACCCCCCAAAAAGATAAATGTGTGAGGTAATGGATGGGTTACTTAACCCAATGGGGGAAATTCAACTACATGTATTCATATATCAAATCACCATGATGTGCACTTTAAATATTTTACAATTATATTTTCCATAAAAACTCAGTAAAGCTGACATTTTTTAAAAAGTCCAAGCAGAAATGGAGACTTTTGCTTTAATAGCTAAAAAGCAGCCTTTCTGACCCAGGTAGGTGGTCATTGTTTTTCTCCTTGTAGTGACAACCTCCTTTTAATTTTCATAGTCAATTTTATTGTTGGTAAAATCATCCAATTACAACTTTTCCTTTTTCATTTAGGGCTACAAAGAAGTTTCTATTTTTTTTTTCAAGAGGGATGTTATAAAATAGAAAGTTTGTAGCAAAAATTCTCATTACATAGTATAAGGTATGAAGACTGAAAAAAAATCCCATTTTTTCTTTTACATTATTAGAAATTAAATAAATAATCTCATTAGAGTTAAACGCTCTCAGCACTATATAAATGTGCTCTTCTAGCAACCGTTTAATAAGTCTGCATATTCAGGATATAATAAGCATTGGCGCATGACAAAGTGCCAAGGTCACCCTTGTCTTATTGAGAAAGAACCATGCTGAGTTAACCTAGAACAGTACATTTGGCAGATTAAAACATTGGGAAACGTCAAATAATGTTGAGTAGAATTAAGTACTGAGAAAGTGCAGACAACTAATATTGACTTCATTGTAGACAAAATTTACATATTAATTCATGACTAACCCGAATAGTGGAAGGTTTATAGAATTCTCTTAGGAATACAATTCTTTAATTTGTTTCTGCAGATTAATAAATCAGATTGGTAAAAGTATAGTAAAGAGGATCCATATTGAGTTTAAGTCAATTGGAAAAGCTTATCTAGATACAGCAAATCAGTTGTATTTATGTTGTTCCTTTATATCCACTCCTTTCCTTCATCTGCTTTCACTTTTCCTCATTCACTTATCAAATATTATAAGCTAAATGTTTTGTGCTTGAGACATACAACTATAGCATATTCCTGTTTCAAGGAAGTTAATATAGATAGGAGGTATGACAAGTAAAATCATAACTACAGTATGTGTAATGAGTACTTTGATAGAGAGATGCCCTGGCAGAGAAGGAATATATGAGTTAGGCTTGGGAGTTAGGAAAGGCTTCATGGAAGAAATATTTTGAAGGACAAGTAGGAGACAGGGAGGTGACCATGGAAGAATGGAAGAGGAAAATCCATTCTAGAGAGAGCAGCAAGAACCAATGCAGGAAGGGGGGTGGGGGGATGGGTTAGCCTGGTGATGGGTATTAAAGAGGGCACGTTCTGTGTGGAGCACTGGGTGTTATGCACAAACAATGAATCATGGAACACTACATCAAAAACTAATGATGTAATGTATGGTGATTAACATAATAATAAAAAAATGAAAAAAAAAAGAACCAATGCAGGAGACATGAGAAAACAGTGGCCTGATGTTTCCAATTTTACTAATTTACTCTTTGATTTATAATCTATACAACTCAGAAATCT
Organism: Callorhinus ursinus; assembly: GCF_003265705.2. Classification (NCBI taxonomy): domain Eukaryota; kingdom Metazoa; phylum Chordata; class Mammalia; order Carnivora; family Otariidae; genus Callorhinus; species Callorhinus ursinus. Next base: position 142,846,022 of record NW_027397066.1, on the reverse strand, counting down.
ACAAAATTATCTGCAGAGGCTTTATAGTGATTAAATTTAATTGTCATAAATTTTCAATTAACAGAGGCTTTAATTTTAAGAAATAAATACTGAACCTAAAATTGTTCCTATTCAAGAATGGGATGGTGGTCAAAATAACCAATATACACTTAAAAATATTGTCTCATATATGAAATTTAATCTTGGAATATTTCCAGCTTGTTTTATGATATGCTTCCCCCCCTTTTTTTTGGCAGGAGACCAAGGCTGAAATAATTACTAGAGAGAATAAAAAGAGGTTAATTGCTAAGGAAGAACAGAAAGAGGAGAAAAAATGGAGTGTTCTGTCATTCTCTATTGAGGAGGAAATGAAAGAAAACTTAAACTCTGGAATAAAGAACCTGGAAGAGTTTCTGAAATCATGTAAAAGTAACTCAGTGAAATTTCGAGTTGAAATGGTAGCCTTAACTGCCTGCTTGAAAGCATGGAAAGAACATTGCCGAGGTAAAGTTGTGTGATTCTGTACTTTTTCTTTTGATGAATTGGAGAATTAATAAAAGGATGTAATGATGATAGCTGTCATTTATTAACTGGAAGTTTGCGTTAGAAGCCTTAGATGCATTATGTGATTTTATCCTTACAAAATTCCTCTAAGGATTACTTCTTTTAACGGAGAGCAATGAAATCTCAAAATAGCAAATATATAGCACATTCTTAAGCAAACTCAAATCAGTCAAAGATCGGCTTAAAGATAACTACTTATAAAATTGTGGGCATAGTCAAGGGAACAGCAAAGACGGTGAGGCACTCTGGGAGAATCTGTCACTCATGTTTGAGATCTGAAGTGCAAACATTTTCTTTCTGGGTAAAACTAAAGATTATGTTCGTTCACCATGTTGAGTTCTTCTAAATATTGCTGTGGCTCCCATGTGCTCTACTTTGCAATTTCTATAACACAGAGTAGGATAAAAAAGAAGACAGGAAGAGAAAGATAAAGGGAAATAAACCTGGGTAGAGATATGCAAATTGATAACAGGTGAAATGATCATGTGCCTTAAGAGCTCCAAACTGACAATTCTTCCTAGTAAACCTAGTTGATCTGTCTGTCTCGCGCATCCCCACACTTGAAATACATTTAACACATGGTCACCGGGTTCTTATTTTCTCCCCTCTCCCCACTCTAATTCTGTTTACTTCAATCTGCTCTAAAGCAGTCAGCCTTTCACTGTGGATTCTGTCACAGTGAGAAGCATAAGATTTGGCTTATATGTTTCTGCCCAAACAAGATGTTGTATCAGAATTTGCAGCTGACTGCTACTAAGAAAGATCAGAATTAAGTGACTTACTCTCCTGAGGGGAAGAATTCTACATTAAATTTTTTTTTGTCGCCTCTTATAGCATTCAGTGGGTATTTGGTGATATTTTTTAGATAGCTAAAATGTAGGTTTATTGAAAGAAAGTTGGAATTAAAAACAGCTCTAACATGGCAAGTGTGGAAAGATTAGCAGGGAGGAGGAATAAAAAGAATGTATATAACTATACAGAAATGAAGAAGAATTATCAAAGTCTGTATTTGGCAGTTGTAATAGACTGATTGAATTGGCAACCTCCAATGAGTACACCAAATAGTTATCTATAGTCAACAGTAGGACTCAATAAATTTTGCAAAGATTTTAACCAGATATTTAAAGTCATCTAAATATTTTTCTTTGACCATAGTAGAGGAGGCATGAAAATAATAGGTGGAGAAAATATTTGTTGTTCCCCAGAACACTTACACAACCTTGAACTCTAACAGTCTTATTTCTTTCATGAACTATAAGGCTTTTCCTTGTTTCCATTATTTGCACAGCTACTTTCCAGTTATCCATGGAAATGATGAAGTGGGTATAGTTGCACTTTAATTATATTTTACCTAGTCCTCTGTATTCCGAAACCTTTATCGATGTTAAATAAGATAGTGAATTTAATTAGGTCAGATTGATAGTCTGGATGATTAATCTTGGGTAATCTAACATTATTTTTGATGGTCTTTATTGTTTATATTATGTTGTTTATTATTTGCCAAGGTGAAACCACAAAAGATTTAAATATAGCTGTTCAAATGATGAAAAGGATCCATTCCTTGATGGAAAAATACCCAGAACTTTTGCAGGAGGCAGATCAGCAACTCATAGCCAGATGCCTCAAGTATTTAGGATTTGATGAATTGGCAAGTTCTTTATATCCAACCCAGGTAATTTTCAGAATAGCTCTATTTTAATAGAATAATTATGGGGTGTACATAAAGTGTCTTGCAAATACAGTCACCTCTTCTAGATTTTTCTTTTTTTCAACTGACAATATTTACTCCTACGTTCAAAGTCATTACTAGTAATTCAGCTGCCCAAACTTGAAATAATCTAGAATTAGAAAACTGATACAAATGCTTGTCTGAACAAACAGGTTAAATGCCAGATAATTTCTGCAGACCCTTAAAATTAATACTGTGTTAAATTCTAGCAAACAATTGAAAAGCTATATTGTGATTGTTCAGTTGTTTTTAAATGTATTAGATTGTAGCTACAAGTACCATAGTGGATATTTGAAAATCTTGATGTCTATCAATATACTCACAGTTAAGATAATGATTTAGATGGTAAAGAACTTCTTCAATAAATATTACAAAATTGAAAGGGTGGTAAAATCCTTTTCTCATAAAAAATACTCAGTAATATATATTTTAATTATTTAAATAATGTTGTAGTTTGAAATCACTTTCCAAATGGACTTTTCAAATAATGTAGGTTGCAAGAGATGACATGAAGAAAACAGATAAATACTCAATTGGCATTGGGCCAGTTCGGTTTCAACTACAATACATGGGCCATTATTTGATACGAGATGAGAGAAAAGATCCAGATCCCAGGGTTCAGGATTTTATTCCTGACACATGGCAGGTAATAATTGAATGAAACAAAATTGTATTTTATGATTAAATGTGATCTCAGGAGCTTCTCATTATTGTGGCTTTACATATTATATTTGGCATGAACTTAATAGTGAGTCATGTCATTTAAAATTATTTTATCGGGCGCCTGGATGGCTCAGTTGGTTAAGCGACTGCCTTTGGCTCAGGTCATGATCCTGGAGTCCCGGGATCGAGTCCCACATCGGGCTCCCTGCTCAGCAGGGCGTCTGCTTCTCCCTCTGACCCTAGTCCCTCTTGTGCTCTCTATCTCTCATTCTCTCTCTCTCAAATAAATAAATAAAATCTTTAAAAAAATAAAATAAAATTATTTTATCATTGGAAATGACAAAATGGAAATTCTTTTCCATTTAAAGAAAGTGAAATTTTCATTTTGTTCATTTTTTATAAATAGACCATCTCTTTGGAAGTACTTTGATGAATTCACATATATATATTTTTAAAGTTCTGTTTGGGTCATCTAGTTGTATCATTGTGGAGCAACCTCCACGTTTTCCCTGTGTCAATAGGATTTTATATGTAAATGTGCACAGAGCAATTTTGGTAGTCTAAAAAATATAGCAATTGTTTAGATATTTACATGCTACACCTGTCACCATCATAGCCATTCTTCTATAAATAAATGTAAAATTGATGGATATAAAATTTGGAATAAAATGGTGTGTTTCTGTGTAGATTGAACCATATAAAATCGCTGATAAATTGAATATGTTTACCTACAAAAGTACAATTTCATAGGTTCAATCTACTAGACTTCCAATTCAGAATATGACTTTATCTTTCTTATATTGATGGTAGTGGAATATCTTTAAAAATTCCTGCCTCCTTTTCAGGAATGGGAGAATCAGTTCCTTACTTAAGTGCAGGACACAAAGCAGCCAAGTGCTCTCTATTAATTCTACACACATTTCAATTCTTCTGACGTCCACTTTATTTTGAGGTGTGGCTCAGAGTGGACCTAGATTAAGAGTGTGCAGACTGAGGTTTGGGGATGTTTTTCCATCTTCTGCCCATCATAGAAATTTATGATTCTTTGATTAGTCATCATTTTGATGATTAAAAGCATAAACTGAGGGGATGAAGTTTTTCATGCCCTTCAAAGTAGGTACCTGACATTCTTCTGTATATAAAGTAAGAGGTAGGTAGTAAAATTATGAATGATTGATTTTTTCTCCTTAGCTACCATTTCACCATTGGCTACTTCTTAGAACTTAATTTCTCAAAGCCTTTGGAGAAGCACTGTATTTAATGACAAATACTTAGAAAAAAAGAAATCTTCCCAATGACAAGATATTTTATTCAGGCTCACTTTCCATTTTAGAGAAGGGCTGGGCTTAATCAATGACAAATACTTAGAAAAAAAGAAATCTTCCCAATGACAAGATATTTTATTCAGGCTCATTTTCCATTTTTCACACACAAACTCACCTCCAGATGGTCAAAAGCATAGCAATTCTGTCTTCTGAGAGAATGCCACGAGTTCTTCAGATTTTCCTATGTGTTTCTTCATGTGTTTTTAACTTCCCATCATTCCATTTGAAGTTCAGAAAATTATATTAGAAGTGTATTAATAGATTGGTTTTGATAACATGCTGTTCATATTATTAACTCAAATGGTGCTCTGAACCCTGCAGCGAGAGCTCCTTGATGTTGTGGATAATAATGAGTCAGCAGTGATTGTCGCCCCAACATCCTCAGGCAAAACCTATGCTTCCTACTATTGCATGGAGAAGGTGCTGAAGGAGAGCAATGAAGGGGTGGTTGTTTATGTTGCACCAACAAAGGTAGCCCTCAAGTGACTCAAACTTTCTCTTTCATTCCTAAACCTCCTCTTTTAAAATAATACATGTAGTCATGCAAGTGAATCTATTTCACTTTTTATTATTTATTTTCCAGTTTTATTGATCTATAATTGGCATATAACATTGAATTAATTAAGGTGTACCACACATAATTTGATATATGTATATATTGTGAAATTATTGCCATAATAAGTTTAGTTGACATCCATCACCTCATATAGCCACAACTTTCAAATACGCAGTGCAGTATTGTTAACTATAGTTGCCATGCTGTACATTACATATCTACTACTTATTTATATTATAACTGGAAGTTTGTGTCTTTTGTCCACCTTCACCTATTTCACCCACTGCCTCCAACCCCTACCTCTGGCACCCATCAATCTGTTCTCTGTTTCCATAGCTTTCACTTTATTTTGTGACCTGTATTTTCTCCTTCCAGTTTCAGAGGCCAACATAACACTTTTCTGAGAACCACTGTGAGGAAAAAGCCTGGTCTTGTGATTTTGTCATTCAGCATTATGCTTGCATTGAGAGAAGCATTCATACTTTGCTCAGCCATACTGGGTCACTTAGGAATCTAATACTGCTTTTACAGAGTTTATGGGATTTATCTGATCTGCTGCTGGGCATTCGTGACTGGCCTGTTTCTCAAGCTAGGTTGTTTTGCCATGTTTCTTTTATGTCTATTACTGCTTAATGTTGAACTTAAGCTTTCTGCACTTATAACCGTACATATTTTTAGACAGTTCTTGTCATTCTCTGAGGTTTCATCTGTGTTTTATTATGTGATTATTGAATTTCTTCCCTTGTCAATCAGGCCCTTGTTAATCAAGTGGCAGCAACTGTTCAGAACCGTTTTACCAAGAGCCTGCCAAATGGTGAAGCTCTATGTGGTGTTTTTACAAGGGACTATCGTCACGATGCCCTAAACTGTCAGGTAGGATATATTAATTAATGCATTTTTTACCAAATTATATAATAGTACTAATATATGTCTCTTTCGATAGAAATTCAACATCTTCACAAAGCCTCACAGAAATAATTTTTTTGAATTTACAAAAGATGAAATGGCTTTACAGAAAGTTTAATATTGTTAATATTCCAAAGAGTTGAGAAATAGCACTCATCTTTCTCTAAGGACACTTACGTTTTGACTTCAGGTTTCAGTTATAGTTTATTGCATCCTTTTGGTTTATAAATGGATTCAAAATGATCTGAAGAACCCAAAGCTATAAAAAATTAACAAACACCAATTTCTAATCAGAATGACTTTTTCTCGATAATTAAGATACTGTCACTTTTCTTGATGAGTAGGATACTCATCATAATTTAAAAAATGTATTATTGATAGAATACTTGATGCTAAGTAAGCCATAGATAGTTTTCCTCCTTAACAAATTCATAAATACATAATTAAGACTGAACAAAAAGTGAAAAGATGATTCTAGAACATTGCAGAGCAGACATGAAGATGTGTTACCCAGATTGCCTTTCAGGGATGGACTTGCTGCCCAGATGTGGGGAGAGGGGTCAAGACAAATGCCAACTGTCAGTTCTTCCAGGTCTGCCTCCACAGTCCATGTCCTGTGGTTGAGTTAGGCAGGGGTATAAATGCTGGGACATAAACACAGGGGTATAAACGCCTGTTGTGGAATAGCTCTGACAGCCGGTATTCACTCCAGAATTCTGAGCCAGGTTGGCCAAGGTTTCATCAGGCCTCTTTTGAAATATAGCTTCTCCCTCAACACAATTCTGCTTCTCCCCACATCCATAGTTGTTGACCCTAAATAGACATTTTTAAACAAAACTATCTCAGGGTCAGATTGAAGAAATAAACTTGTGATGATTAACTCTTCTATTTGTATTACTTTGGATGTTTATAAATAAGAATTTGAACTTCAAATCTGATATTTTACCATTTTGACTCATAAGAATTACAGTTTCATAAGGTTTAACCTAATATATCATAATTTTAATGAAATATTCTCAGAAGTGATATTATATCATAATTATTAGCAGTACATTCAGGAGTTATAACTCTTTCATATTCTTATAACAAAGTCTGTACATAGTAAAGTACTCAAAATTTTTGTTTATACAATGTTATTTTTAGGTACTTATTACAGTGCCTGCCTGCTTTGAAATTCTGCTATTAGCTCCTCATCGCCAAACATGGGTGAAAAGGATCAGATATGTTATATTTGATGAGGTAGGTTTGGTATTATTTCTCTAGGTTGATTTCCTAGTGTATGTAAGTGCTATAATGAAGATATTTGGTGCTTCAAGACATTTGTCCCTTTGTATAGAGTTCAGGTTGTGGAGGATACTTCCTTCTGAATGGTTTCCTCAGTGAATCGTACCCAGTCTTTTGGCTCTGTTTTCCTGTTGTGACTCAGTAGGGGATGTCGGTATATGCTGTCGGTCTTGCTACACGGACCTTGTGTAGCAAGGCAGAGTTAACCACCAGGGCGTACATTTTCCTGGTAGAGATTTCAAAATCCAGTCTTTGACCTCTAAAGCAAAGCTTTTTGGTGTCTAACAATGATAGCAGTTATGTGAGTTATTTTATCAGTCATCGACAGAACAGAAAACAAATGACGCAGTCAAAACAATTTAAGAAGAGAGTCTTCCAGGGCGCCTGGGTGACTCAGTTGGTTAAGCGACCGCCTTTGGCTCAGGTCATGATCCTGGAGTCCCTGGAGCGAGCCCCGCATCGGGCTCCCTGCTCAGCAGGAAGTCTGCTTCTCCCTCGGACCCTACCCCCTCTTGTGCTTTCTCTCTCAAATAAATAAATAAATAAAATCTTTAAAAAAAAAAAAAGGAGAGTTTTCCAAATCTGTGTGAGGGAAACTATGAAGGTTAGTACGTAATCCAGAGCTAGTAACTTACCCTTATGCTTAAAGGGACAAGGCAGAGAAGCAGTTACTGAGACGCAAAAGGAGATTCTGATTAAGGTAGCCACATTGTGAGTACTTATCTTAGTTAAGGGACATAACGAGCTCAAGGTAACCTTTCAGGAAGGGGGATCCAGTGAAATAAAGACCTCATTCTCATTCTCCTCCCTTCTCCTGATCCCTTGACAAGGCTCTCCATTGGCTAAGTCCAGGGGAACCAGAGAGCACTGGAGTCCCTTTAAAAGTAATCTCTGTAAGTCCGTTTCCCTGGCCAAAGAGAGCAGGATGGAAAATAATAGAGATTTATAGGGACAAATGGAAGATATTTATAACATTTTTGTTGTACTTATAAATGTTATAAAATTTTATAATATTTATAAATGATAGTTATAACATTTTATCCTTTTATTTTGTATTTTTATAAATATATTTTATTTTTTATTTTTTTAAGATTTTATTTATTTATTTGAGAGATAGAAACAGAGAGAGAGAGGGAACACAAGCAGGGGGAGTGGGAGAGGGAGAAGCAGGCTTCCCACTGAGCAGGGAGTCTGATGTGGGCTCCATCCCAGGACCCTGGGACCATGACTTGAGCCGAAGGCAGACGCTTAATGACTGAGCCACCCAGGCGCCCCTATAAATATATTTGAATATATACTTAAAAATATATAATATGAAATATGTTTAATATATTATATATTGAATATATAAATATATTAAATATTATATGTATATCCATTAAACATTTATTATATATATTTTATTTTGTATTATATAGTATATTATATATTATATAGTTTATTTATATAATATATATTTATATAATATGTAATTTATATATAGCATGTATTTATATAACACATAATTATATATATTAAATTTATATAGTTATATAATGCATATAAAATATATATTTATCAAATATTTAGTATACTTATATATTCATTTATGTTATATGTAATATAATTTTATGTATGATATATAAAATATACATATTTATATATTATATTTTATTTTGTAGTATTTATAAATGATATTTAAAACATTTTATCATTATATTTTATCAAAGATATTTATTGAAAGATATTTAAAGTATTATAAAAGGATATATTCCTTTGCTCCAAAGAATTTTCAGCCTAAAGTGGAAGAAGATGATAAGCTTGTATTTAACTTAATTATTCCTGTTGTAAACTTGGAGCTACTAAGCAGGCTATATATTTTATTTGTTTGATACTGATTTTTTTAAAGATTTTATTTATTTATTTGAGAGAGAGAATGAGACAGAGAGAGAGAGCATGAGACAGGGGAGGGTCAGAGGGAGAAGCAGACTCCCTGCTGAGCAGGGAGCCCGATGCGGGACTCGATCCTGGGACTCCAGGATCATGACCTGAGCCGAAGGCAGTCCCTTAACCAACTGAGCCACCCAGGCGCCCTTGATATTGATTTTTTGTGTTTATTTTTGGTTACTTTGTATATATTGCATCTTGAAGGTCTTGAATATTCCTGTTCAAAATAAAAATTCAACAATTCTCTGTAATCAAGAACTTGAGTTGTACTCTAATTTCAAAAACTCTGACTGGTATGACATTGGGTACCTTAATTTCCCCACTTTTATATAAGATAAAGCTGAAGGATTTTGAAGGCTAATGCCTATTCTGGCAGGGTCAGAGAAAAGAACTATCTGCTTTTATGAAGCATTCAGGAGAGTTGTATACTATCTGACCAGGCCAAAACCAAAGGGGCTGTGGAAAAGATAATTTTAATCCTCTGGCTCAGATAGTCCTTTCCAGCTAATTGCCAGGCTTCATAATTTAATCTGTTTAGAGAAGACTACATTTGAGAATCTTCTCTGAATCAAGTTCAATTTGCCTTATTTGATTAAAAGACATTCATTCATTAATTCAGCAAATATTTAAGGGGTGCCTCTGCCATGCCAGGCAGTGTTGGTGCTAGGAATGCTCAGGTCTAAGGTCACAGAGTAATTGAAAAAGAGAGAATTAAACAAGTAAGCATATGAGCAAGTACACCTGTGACTATGCCCGCCCACACTGGTACATACTGTAAAGAGAAAGAGCAGGCTGGCATGACTGATAATGGCAGGAAGGCGGTAGGAGGGAAACTCTGGCATGGGCAGTCAGCAAAGTCCTTCTAATGGAGTGACATTAGCCTGAACTCTGTAAGCTGAAAAGCATGTTAAGCAGAGGGAATGATACATGTGAAAGCTCTGAGGTAGGAAAGGTGTGTTTAAGGAACACAGAAAAGTCCAGTATGTCTTAAGCAGAGGGGGAGCAGTATGGGACAGAATGGCTTGAGACAAAGCTAGAGAGGCAGGAGGGGGCCAAAGTATGCCAGGTATAATGTACACCCTGTTAAGGAGTTAACATTCTGTTCCATGTGCAAAGGAAGATATTGAAGGAATTTAATTAGGGACATGGACTGATCTAATTTGTCTTTTAGATATATCATTTTGGCTGTGATTGGAAGAACCCAGGGGGCACCGAGGGAAGCTAGGTGGTAGTCAGGAGGATATTGCAGCAGTGCAGCTGAGATGAGATAGTGGCTTGGGTGGCATTAAACATGGAAAGAAATGCATAGATTTGAAAGAAGTTTTTGAAAGTAAGAGAAAGAGGAATTATTGATGGATTGGTTATGGAGATTGAAGAAAATCTGTGTCAAGATTTTCTATTACCTGATTTGTGGACATTTATATAAACTTGGCATGGTCAATTAAAGGTAACATGAAACTATGTATAGTGATTTGAGCTTCTGTGTCTTATTTTCATTTGCTATTTTTAAATCATCTTTTTAAAGGAGAAATTTTTTTCTTTAATAGGTCCATTGTCTTGGCGGAGAAATTGGAGCAGAAATCTGGGAGCATCTCCTTGTCATGATCCGATGTCCCTTTTTGGCTCTTTCAGCTACCATAAGTAACCCTCAGCATCTCACTGAGTAGGCATTATGTTCCAATTTGGATAAATGCTTTTCTATTTTAAATTTTATACTTTCTATATAGGTTCTGAAGAGTTTCATAACTTTCTGGTGGGTTTATTAACTTACCTCTGGCTATTCAAGCAACAGAGCACTTAGAGCACCTCCTGGCAGGTGCTGAGAAAGGCCACACTCAATAAAGGAAAATCAAGGACTGTCCCAGCCAGATCTGCTATTGAGTAGAAAATTTCTTCCATATGTCAAAAAAAGTCCACCAGCAGCGAGAGATCTATGTTCCTTTTTTTTTCTTTTAGCAAGAAATAAAAAATGAAATAATATAATGACATCCCCTGCCACAGACCTTGAGATTTTTTCTATTGTCCCACTTTGTAGATGCTCAGAAAGATAGCAAAACCTTACTAATTGAAAGGCCCATATCATTTTGTCATTGGGCTAGATTTTTGCCTCATTGTTATAACAATTATAGCAAAGGCTACTATGTGCCAGGCACTATTCTAAGTGTTTTGCAAATATCAATTTATTTTAAATACCCAACGACTCTTATGATTTACTACTTCAGTTACTACTATTAAATCATATTTCTACTACTACTATTATTGTTTCCATTTTTATGGAATGTCGAATGTGGAAAATGAAGCACAAAGAATATAAGTGATTTGACCAAGAGCCACAGACAGCAGCAGTAAGGAGGCTGGGATTCAGTCTCAGGTAGTCTGCCTCCAGGGCCTATTCCTTTAATTACAATTTTTAAGGCATGTGAAATTTTCTTTATTTAAATTATTTAATGTCACAGGAAGTAGTACTCTATTACTGCCTACAGTAAATTTATTTGTAAATTTATTTTTTAAGGTGGCTACAATCAGTAAAACACTACTGGAAACAAGAAGACAGTACAATGGGAAAAAATACTGCTTTTAAAAGAAATGCTGGCTGTTGTGCCAATTCTCCCAAAGATTACTTCCAAATAAAGGAATCGTATAAAGTTAGACTTGGTATGTTTGGAATTTTTCTTTTACTTTAAAATCATTGCAGTCCTTATGTGGCCACTGATTTGGAAATTCTTGCTCTTCATTGTTAGTGCTCTATGGAGAGAGATACAATGATTTAGAGAAGCATATATGTTCAATAAAGCATCATGACATTTATTTTGATCATTTTCACCCATGTGCCGCACTAACAACGGATCATGTAAGTAATACTTTAGCCATATTTGTTCTGAGTAATATAAATTACTTGTATGTATGTTATAATTGAAAAGCTGCCTAGTTGATTCTTATGAGAATTGTAGAATAGATACTTTATAACAGATATTTAACCTTAGTTTTATTTTTTATTTTGTTTATTGAATATATTTGACATATAACATAATATAAATTTAAGGTGTATAACATGTTAATTTGGTATATTTATATATTGTAAAATAATTGTGATAGCAATATTTAGCACCTCTATCATGTTATATAATTATAATACAATATTATTGTCCATATTTATTATACTGTGCATTAAATCTCTATGTCGTATTTACTCATCACAAATTTGTACCCTTAAATAACACTGATCTTTACTCCCCCACCTCACATCCCCATCATTTTACTGTGTTTTTTATGAGTTTGACTTTTTTAGATTCCACATATAAGTGATATCATGCTGTTACTTTTCTTTCTCTGTCTGACTTATCTCTGTGTAACTTAGCATAATGTGCTCAGGGTGCATTCATGCTGTTTCAAATGGCAGGATAGCTTCCTTTCTCAGGGTTGAAGAATATTTATCAACATTAGTTTTTTAAAAGTAACAAAAATAACTTTGTAATCTTCAATGAACCCTCAGTGGTGTCTGGATCCACAAAGCTTGAAAATGACTAAGAATATTAACCTGAAGTTTTTTTTGGTTAATTTTATTTATTCTTGGACATTATCTTTGCCCACCTTCCTTATTCTCAGTACCCATGTCTCTCTGTCCACCTTTGTGACACTAACACTTAGTGCACAACTATATGTGGACAGCTCCTAGAACATGTGAGCATCTGATCACTGCGAGTTAGGTTAAATAAGGAAAAGACCTTTCACTAATGTAACAATCATAACATGATTTTTTTGGTGGTGAATCAATAAAGTGGAGGTCTTAGGATATCATTTGGGACATCGAGGTGTCTGTGGAGGAAGACTTCTTAATTTTCCTTGCACAATTCTCTTCCTTTCTCGTCCTATTCTTAGGAACAGCCCATTCAAACTCTTATTGCCTCTCAAAGTGATAATTAGTCATTAGTTTGCCTTCCTTTCAAAACCTAGCAAGTAGAATATAGTCCAAGTTCTGTTGTCAGGTAAAACTCCTAAAACATAATTATGATCTTGCCAAGCTTTAATGGTTTTCCTTTGGAAGTGATTAAATCCACAGCTCCTTGGCTTGGTTTCCTAGGTCTTCTCTGACCTGGCCCCAAAATCTGATGTATCTTACCTGGAGGTCCTCTTGATTTATATTGTTCCTGGAGTATTTCAGGAGATGCCAAATGCCAGTTATTCAGATCCTGTTCATCTTTTATGACTCTTCTAACGCGAAACATCTTCAGAGTCCTGTGACTTCCTTAGCTGGACGTAATCTTCGCTCCATAGCACCTTCCTGTATGACACCAATCACGATCAGCTTACTGCTAAAGTTGCTTATATGCGTGTCTCCTTTATCTTACTAGAATAACTCCTTGAAGACAAATTTTATGTCCTTATGAGTTCCTAAAAAAACTGTGTATATAAAATATGCTTAATAAATGTATGTTAAGTAAAGATAGACAACTTAAATTGAGCGTTTACTTTGTGTTCTAAGAATTTTATGTTATTTTGTCCCTTTCAACTATCACAACAGTTTTAGGATGGATGTCTTTTTTTTTTTCTTTTCTCCCACCATGTATCTTTTTTTAAATAATTTTTTATTGTTATGTTAATCACCATACATTGCATCATTAGTTTTTGATGTAGTGTTCCATGATTCATTGTTTGTGCATAACACCCAGTGCTCCACGCAGAACGTGCCCTCTTTAATACCCATCACCAGGCTAACCCATCCCCCCGCCCCCCTCCCCTCTAGAACCCTCAGTTTCTTTCTCAGAGTCCATCGGATGGATGTCTTGTTAATATTCCCATTTTACAAATGAGCACGGTGAGGCATAGAGCCTTTAACTAACTCATTATTGCACCGCAAGTAAGTGGTGGGGCCAGGATGCAACCAAGATAGACTCCAGAGCTCGCCCTATCATCACAGTATTCTGAATGATCTATTGAACAAATACCGAATGAGTGAATGAATGAGAATCACTTTATAGCCTTTGGGCTATGATACAATGGCTTCTAAAAGCAACTGAATGAATCCTAATCATGGTAATTTTCTAATAAGATTTTATCACAGAAGTTTCTCTTTTGTGTGGCAGTGGCCCAATCTGAACCCTAAATAAAACTAAAATACGGACAAAATTCCTGTGACCTCACACTCCAGACTTAGAATATATAGTAAAATAAATAATAGACTTCTTTTTCTGTCTCTGTCTTTCTCTCTGTCTCCTTTTTTCCCCCATTGTCACCTGGCATTTTTAAAACAACATAGTATTTAAAAAATTACTTATTTTGTGTAGGACGGTTCCAGGCAGGTTATCTTTAAGTAGCAATGAGTGCAGTGATTTGGAGTACCTAGCAAGATTGGCATTTTGGTCCAAGTGCCTTTCCTCTATTTTCAGTAGCTATTAATGGAGTAACTGGAAAGCAACAGAACTGCTACAGTATGCTCTGACCCGGTATGACTTCTGCAAAGGTCATGCTGTTGTATGAATCTTCTTAAGACTTCTGGACTTTTGCCCCAGGAATGGAGGATAAACTCAAAGGCTTGGGCATTATTAAATGTGTTTTGATAGCTGTGTGTGTAACATGTGTTGATACAGTGTGTTTCCTATCATAGCAGCAATACAAAGCAAGCAGACCTTTCTGAATGAGTAAATTATTCCTGATGTTGTGTAGTATACTTCAGATTAATATGAAAGACCTCAGTGGCAAGAAAAAGCATAATAAATTGTGGCAACCGAAAGAGGAAAACCATCCTCCCTGATCATTGCCCCTACAGCTTCGTCATAGAAATAGTTTGAGAAGGGAAGGGAACAGGATGAGTAAGCTGGCCTTCATCCAACTGAGGTGAAGGATTGCCCTTCAATCCATATGAGGCTTATTTCTGGCAAAAAAAAAAAAAAAGCCGAGCTTGGGCTTGGCGACCAATAACCATGCCACAAAGGAGCAGCCGCTCACTCCTGGAGCTGTCAGCCCCAGGAAGTCCTTGAAAGAACTGTTGCCTCTTCCTGCTCAGCAGTGATGAATTCTCACCATCACTTGGGGCATTAGGGACAATGTGGTTCATAAAACAGCATCGTAATATAGTACTATTGTGTTTACAAATGAAGGATGGTACACATTTATGACCTTTTATTTCTCTTCCTTCTTTACCTAGGCTGGCTCAGGTTATGCCAGTTCATTAGTTGCTGTGTAGTGGAGAACAACTGAGTTGGACTCCCAGCTTCTAGCCACAGAGTTATTAAACCAATTTTAAAAATTAAGACTTGTCAATCAGAGAGAGACAGTTATCATATGATCTCGCTGGTATGAGGAATTTGAGAAACAAGACAGAGGATCATAAGGGAAGGGAGGGAAAAATGAAACAAGATGAAATCCGAGAGGGAGACAAACCATAAGAGACTCTTAATCGCAGGAAACAAACTGAGGGTTGCTGGAGTGGTGGGGGGTAGGAGGGATGGGGTGGCTGGGTGATGGACATTGGGGAGGGTATGTGCTATGGTGAGTGCTGTGAATTGTGCAAGACTGTTGAATCACAGACCTGTACCCCTGAAACAAATAATACTTCATATGTTAATAAAAAAAGAAAAAATCATAAGAGAAGGGGCGCCTGGGTGGCTCAGCTGGTTAAGTGTCTGCCTTTGGCTCAGGTCATGATCCCAGGGTCCTGGGATCGAGCCCCACATTGGGCTCCCTGCTCAGCGGGGAGCTTGCTTTTCCCTCTCCTCCCCACTCATGTTCTCTGTCGCTATCTCTGTCTCTTTCTCAAATAAATAAATAAAATCTTAAAAAAAATCTTAAGAGAAAATACAAGAAAAATTAAGACTTGTGAGTTGATCATTGACAGTTGAGGCATCAACCACATGCCAGGTACTTCACTAGACTTATTACATACATTATCTAACTTAATTCTTGCAACAAATCTATGGCGCAGGCAGAATTGTCCATTTTAGAAATGAAGAAACTCAGGCTCTCTTCTGAGATTTTTTAAGAAATCACAAGCATTCTAGTGACAGAAATAAGATTTATATCTTAAAAATTGTGATAATTTTTGGATTTATCTTACATATATGTTTTTTAGTGAGGCAAAATAATTTACCACTTTCAAGTAGTATTAATAAGAGCACACAATGCTTACCTTCCAAAAATAACGTATTCAGTTACTATGTTGACTTGGACTCTGTTGACATAATGCAGTCTCATGTTCAGAGATTTTACACAGGTTCACAGGGCAAAGGGCAGACCATAAGATAAAATGAAAGAATATTAAAATTTTTAATTTTATCTTAAATGTAGATTGAAAAGTATGGATTTCCTTCTGATCTTACCCTTTCCCCTCGAGAAACCATCCAGCTTTATGATACCATGTTTCAGTTCTGGGAAAGCTGGCCCAGGGCCCAGGTAAGAAATAATTACACATTTAACTTGAATTAATTTTATTATAGTGGATGGTAACATTGCTGTTCAGAAAGACAAAGTCTCACCTTTTCTGATCATGTGCATCTAATCTTTTAAAATTATAGACTGTTTCCAAAATAAAATCATCCCTTCTAAGACATTCTTCTTGCTAACATATTGTGTTTTACTGTAATGGTGTGTAATGCCATTGAATTCTGGAAGGTATCTCTTCTTTCAATTTCTGGGATGCTAGGATATTGTAGTCTCCTTTTACATCTTGGATTCATACTCCTTCATTTTCTCATTGTACTCCCCTTTTCTCTTTGCACCCTAATTGCTGTCTGTTTTCGTCTTCCATGTGGTTTTGCCCTGCATTCTTTCTTTGAAGAGTTCCATCCATCCTATTAGGTTTATGTACTGGAAACTTTGGGGGGATAAAAAGACATTCAATAATCTGTACTCTCAAGAAGCTTGTAATTCTGTTAAATGAAATGCATAATTGAGAAACATCTTTGATTTTGTTGCATGATTTTATTTAATTTTGTGACATTTCTTTTCAAGGAGTTCGATCCAGAGAAATTCATTCATTTTAAGAATAAAATAGTCATTAAAAAGTTGGATGCTAGAAAATATGAAGAGAGCTTAAAGGCAGAACTAACAAGTTGGATCCAAAATGGCCATGCCGAGGAGGTAATTTTCACATGTTTTTGGCAAAACCCTATGTTCCTTGTTTTCTTGAGTTACATTGTTGTCATTATTATTATTATTATTATGAGTTTATTATTTTAGTCTTCAATTTTCATTTTAGGATTTTAGGCTGAACTGGAAGTCTAGTGATTCTGAGGTAGAATAGAAAGAGGAAAAGGATATTGCTCTTTTTTTAATCCTTTGTGCTTCCTAAAACATATCCCAGAAGCCCACCAGTTCCTGTTCAGTGTTACAATATACAAGAACAGAGTTGTCAGTATCCACAGTCAGTGTTCTTGATTCCGTGGCAGCAGAGAGATTGAAATCATAGTAACAGTAGCTCAGAAGAATTCTTTACTCCTTTATCATTTTTATCTTGGGATTTTTTTCTTTTATGTTTTTTATTTCAGTTTTTAGGGACTATTTGTGTATTAAAACCTTCACCTGGGGTCATGTAAGTTTTGCATATTTACATTAAATAAGTTGATGATGGTCTTTATATTTTGAAGTTTGTTTCATTGTCACACATCGAGGTTTCTCATTTTTGGTGAGTGACATATGTTAGACTTTACCCATTTGAGTTTTTTCCATTACATTATTTAAAAAAATTTTTTTTAAAATTTTTTTTAAAGATTTTATTTATTTATTTGAGAGAGAGAATGAGATAGAGAGAGCATGAGAGGGGGTAGGCTCAGAGGGAGAAGCAGACTCCCTGCTGAGCAGGGAGCCCGATGCGGGACTCGATCCCAGGAGCCTGGGATCATGACCTGAGCTGAAGGCAGTCGCTTAACCAACTGAGCCACCCAGGCACCCAGAAAAAATTTTTAAAAGATTTTATTTATTTATTTGACAGAGAGAGAGAAAGAGAGACAGCGAGGGAGAGAACACAGGCAGGGGGAGTGGGAGAGGGAGAAGCAGGCTTCCCGTGGAGCAGGGAGCCCGATGCGGGGCTCGATCCCAGGACCCTGAGATCATGACCTGAGCTGAAGGCAGACACTTAATGACTGAGCCACCCAGGCACCCCTCCATTACATTTTAATTTAGGTAATCTCCTCCCATTCAGACACACAATTAATTTACATTTTCTTCCATTTATTTTGTCATTTAAAAACATTCAAAAGGTATTTGAAAGTGGTTTTTATACATGACATGGAGAGGAACTGATTTACCCCACCTTCTGCCATGGTGGTACCAGCATCATTTACAGAACAACCTCTTTCTGACTGATTTGTGTTGCCTTACATAATTGCATGTTAAATTGCATGTATGTATGCATGTGTATATATTAGTCTTTTTGTTGTTGTCGTTCTTTGGTGCATTGATTTGTATGTGTCTTTGATGTTCTTTACAAAATGTTATATTTTCATATTTATTTTATTTTATTTTAAAGAAGCACAGAAATATAGATTAGACAACTATGAAAATTTTTAGCCAAAAGTAGTAATTCCTTCCTTTATTATGCAGAATTTAAAACTAATAATTTTTTATTCATTGCCACAGGCCAAAATGGTTCTGAGGAATCTTAGTCCTGATTCAGGTTTTAGTTCAGAGAACATGCTAAGAATGTTTCCACTTCTCGTTGAAAAGCTGAGGAAAATGGAAAAGTTACCAGCATTATTTTTTTTGTAAGTCATTTAATTTAATTAGTTTTTGTTTGTAATTTGTCTCAGGCTTATTCTTTTAAGTTGAGGAAAATTACACAAACTTCACTGTTGTAATAAAGTATTCGTAACTATTTTTGGTGCTCATTATCAGAATATATTTAAAAAATACACCTTTCTAGTTAAAAAAAATTTACTTCTTAAAAAATATTTTTACTTGTGCTATTACAAATTACCATCTTTGAATAGTTTCCTCCTCCATTTTTTGTTATCTTTTTACTGTAAACTATTATATTTTTATTTAGGTCTTATAAATTTCCAGTAAATACCGAGGTTCTTTGCAAAATAAATTGAATGCTTACATACACAAGTATCCCACATAAAATTAAAGTATCCTCACAACATGTTAGCATATTTTTTGGTGGGGTATTTTATTGTTTTTAATTTACAGTTATGAGAACTGTAACTTAGAGACACTGCTATCTTGCTAAAGTTTATATGCTATAAAATGAAAATAGCTTAAAATTGAATATAATCATCCAGTTTTGGTACCAAAATATATTCATTCAATGGATAATACTCTTTATCTGGATTAACATTGATCACATAGTTTGGGATTAGAGTAAAATGCTTTCTTTACTTTAGACAATTTCAAACAACTCTTAGCCATGGAGGTTTAAGTAGGGCACAGATATAAACAAACACATAAAGAAATAAACCTACATAATCTTGTTCAGCTGGCAAAATTTGATGAAATTTGTTTACACATAAGTAGACATATAATAATGAATCATTATTGGTCATATATATTTAAAATAATGATGATAATTAAATGTATGGTTGTGTTTGGAACTTTTGGAGATTGCAATACAACTGTTCCTTTTACTTGTGTTGTTGGGACAAGGAAAATAAATTTCTGAACTACCAAGAAGTAACACAGCTCACCTACTTTACTTTAGAGCATGGCACAGATTTTAGTTAGAAACAAACACAATTTTGTGCGTCTGAGATATTCCTGAAAGCTTAACTGCAAAATAGAAATCCAAAAATAACTGTATTTATTGTTCTTGCACACATACACTCTTAAAACATTTTCACCCAATGTGTGAAGGAAGTCAAGAGTTACAAACTTCCAGGTAAAAAATATATTTATTTTTTAATAAATAACATTTATTTATTTAATTTATTTAATGTTATTTAATAAATAACATTACATCATGGGGATGTAATGTACAGCATGGCTACTATAGTTAATAATACTATATTGCATATTTGAAGGTTGCTAAGAGATTAGTTCTTAAAAGTTCTTATCACAAGAAAAATTCTGTAACTGTGTGTGGTAACAGATGTTTATTAGACTGATTGTTGTGATCATTTCACAACATATGCAAACATTGAATCATTATGTTGTATGCCTAAAAATAATATAATGTTGTTTGTTAATTGTATTGCAATTAAAAAAATAAAGGGTGGAGTACAATAGAATACATAGTGTTTTGTGCACCTGTATAAGTTTCTTTGGAAACTATACCTAGGAGTACAATCACTATATTTTTGTAGCATGGGCAAACTAATGGGATAAATGGAACATGAATTTTTCTAACGTGGCTTAACTTATGTCCCATCAGTAGTTCATGAGGTTCCCATTTTGACCTATCATCACAAGCTTGTGGGATTGGTTTATCTAAATGTTGTCATTCTGATTGTGTAAAATCATGTCTCGCTACTGTTGTACTTTGCATTACTCTGATCAGTTGAGCATTTCTTTCAAGTAAGTAGTCTTTTAACTTTTTCCTCATATGCTATTCAAATAATTTTTCTTTTGGGTTTCACAGCTTTTTTTTTTTGCTGTTTTTCAGGAATTTTAATTCTTTGTCAGTTATTAATTTGGCAATTATCTTCTCTGAGGCAAGCACCTGTCCTTTAAGTTTGTCTACACTATCTTTTGTTAAACAGTTATATTTAATTTTGATGCATTAAAATTCATCAACACTTAAAAAAGGAAAATGTTTCACAAAAGCATCATAGATTTAATTTTGCTTGAGGAATTGAATCTTGGCATGTCTATGGAGTTTTGGGTTCTGTGCAGAACATACTGTGAAAATCCTTGGTCTTATGAAGTTTGATTTAATCCTAAGTAGCCCCAGATCATCAATAAATCAGGATTTTTTAGGGTTCAATCTGCACATCTGAGGGCTTATCAAATAATAGTTGTCCCTCTCAGCCTTCTCCAGTTAGGTCTCTAGAAAAAAATGTGAGGAGCATGTTTAATGTTTAGTGACAGTATCAGTGTGTGCTTAAGAACACACATTTCATGGTCAAGCCCAAGTTTGGATCCTACCTCTGCTCTCAATTAGTATGGCACTTCTAGACAGCTAATTAATGGCTTTGAGTCAAAATAAGTTTCCTTATTTGCAAAATGAGGTGATAAAAATAGTAATGCATAGGGCTGGGTGAGAATTAAATACAAATAATGAAAGCCCTTAGTGCAGTATTGCATAAATGATATTGACAGAAGCCCAATCTTGATCACATTCATTCTAAATAGGTTATCAAAGGATTTAAGAGAAATAATTGTTTACAAGTGATGTAGATTTTTTCCACAATTTTTTTATTATGTTATATTAATCACCATACATTACATCATTAGTTTTTGATGTAGTGTTCCATGATTCATTGTTTGCGTATAATACCCAGTGCTCCATGCAGTACATGCCCTCTTTAATATCCATCACCTGGCTAATGCAGTCACCCACCCCTCTTGTTCTAGAGCCCTCAGTTTGTTTCTCAGAGTACATAGTCTCTCATGGTTTGTCTCCCCCTCCGATTTACCCCCTTTCATTTTTCCCTTCCTGTTATCTTTTTTTTTTTTTAACATTTGATGTATTATTTGTTTCAGAGGTACAGGTCTGTGATTCAACAGTCTTACACAATTCACAGCGTTCACCATAGCACATACCCTCCCCAATGTCTATCACCCAGCCACCCCATCCCTCCCACACCCCACCACTCCAGCAACCCTCAGTTTGTTTCCTGATATTAAGAATTCCTCAAATCTGTGAGGTCATATGATACATGTCTTTCTCTGATTGACTTATTTTGCTCAGCATAATACCCTCCAGTTCCATCCACGTTCTTGCAAATGGCAAGATTTCATTCCTTTTGATGGCTGCATTATATTCCTGTGTGTGTGTGTGTGTGTGTGTGTGTGTGTGTGTGTGTGTGTGTGTGTGTATACACATATACATACACACACCACATCTTCTTTATCCATTCATCTGTCGGTGGACATTTTGGCTCTTTCCATAGTTTGGACACTGTGGACATTGCTCCTATAAACATCGGGGTGCACGTATCCCTTCGGATCCCTACATTTGTATCTTTGGGGTAAATACCCAGTAGTGCAATTGCTGGATTGTATGGTGGCTCTATTTTCAACTTTTTTTTTTAAAGATTTTATTTATTTATTTGAGTGAGAGAATGAGATAGAGAGAGCATGAGAGGGGGTCAGAGGGAGAAGCAGACTCCCCGCTGAGCAGGAAGCCCGATGGGGGACTCGATCCCGGGACTCCAGGATCATGACCTGAACTGAAGGCAGTCGCTTAACCAACTGAGCCAACCAGGCGGCCTATTTTCAACTGTTTGAGGAACCTCCATACTGTTTTCCAGAGTGGCTGCACCAGCTGCATTCCCACCAACAGTGTAGGAGGGTTCCCTTTTCTCCGCATCCCCACCAACATCTGTCGTTTCCTGACTTGTTAATTTTAGCCATTCTGACTGGTGTGAGGTGGTATCTCATTGAGGTTTGGATTTGGATTTCCTGGTGCCAGGCGATGTTGAGCACTTTTTCATGTGTCTGTTGGCCATTTGGATGTCTTCTTTGGAAAAATGTCTGTTCATGTCTTCTGCCCATTTCTTGATTGGATTAGTAGTTCTTTGGGTGTTGAGTTTAATAAATTCTTTATAGATTTTGGATACTAGCCCTTTATCTGATATATTATTTGCAAATATCTTCTCCCATTCTGTCGGTTGTCTTGTGGTTTTGTTGACTGTTTCTTTTGCTGTGCAAAAGCTTTTTATCTTGATGAAGTCCCAAGAGTTCATTTTTGCCCTTGCTTCCCTTGCCTTTGGCAATGTTTCTAGGAAGAAGTTGCTGAGGCTGAGGTCGAAGAGGTTGTTGCCTGTGTTCTCCTTTAGGATTTTGATGGACTCCTGTCTCACATTGAGGTCTTTCAACCATTTTGAGTCTACTTTTGTGTGTGGTGTAAGGGAATGGTCCAGTTTCATTCTGCATGTGGCTGTCCTATTTTCCAACACCATTTGTTGAAGAGAGTGTCTTTTTTCTACTGGACATTCTTTCCTGCTTTGTCGAAGATTAGTTGACCCTAGAGTTGAGGGTCCATTTCTGGGCTCTCTATTCTGTTCCATTGATCTATGTGTCTGTTTTTGTGCCAGTACCATACTGTCTTGATGATGACAGTTTTGTAATAGAGCTGGAAGTCTGGAATTGTGATGCCAACCAGCTTTGCTTTTCTTTTTCAATATTCCTCTGGCTATTCGGGGTCTTTTCTTGTTCCATACAAATTTTAGGATTATTTGTTCCATTTCTTTGAAAAAAGTGGATGATATTTTGATAGGGATTGCATTAAATATATATATATATATATATATATTGCTCTAGGTAGCATTGACATCTTCACAATATTTGTTCTTCCAATCCATAAGC
Source organism: Callorhinus ursinus (assembly GCF_003265705.2). NCBI lineage: Eukaryota > Metazoa > Chordata > Mammalia > Carnivora > Otariidae > Callorhinus > Callorhinus ursinus. Next base: position 142,822,690 of record NW_027397066.1, on the reverse strand, counting down.
ATGGAACATTTTTCCATTTCTTTGTGTCTTCCTCAATTTCTTTCATGAGTATTTTAGAGTTTTCTGAGTACAGATCCTTTGCCTCTTTGGTTAGATTTATTCCTAGGTATCTTACCGTTTTGGGTGCAATTGTAAATGGGATCAACTCCATAATTTCTCCTTCTTCTGTCTTGTTGTTGGTGTATAAGAATGCCACTGATTTCTGTGCATTGATTTTATATCCTGCCACGTTTTGAATTCCTGTATGAGTTCTAGCAGTTTTGGGGTGGAGTCGTTTGGGTTTTCCACATAAAGTATCATATCATCTGCAAACAGTGAGAGTTTGACTTCTTCTTTGCCGATTCAGATGCCTTTTATTTCTTGTTGTTGTCTGCTTGCTGTGGCTAGGACTTCTAATACTGTGTTGAATAGCAGTGGTGATAGTGGACATCCCTGCCGTGTTCCTGACCTTAGGGAGTAAGCTCTCAGTTTTTCCCATTGAGAATGATATTCTCTGTAGGTTTTTCATAGATGGCTTTTATGATATTGAGGTATGTACCCTCTATCACTATACTTTGAAGACTTTTGATCATAAAGAATGCTGTACTTTGTCAAAAGCTTTTTCTGCATCTGTTGAGAGGATCACATGGTTCTTGTTCTTTATTTTATTAATGTATTGGATCACATTGATTGATTTCCTTGCAGCCCAGGGATAAATCCCCCTTGGTCGTGGTGAATAATCCTTTTAATGTACTGTTGGATCCTATTGGCTCGTATTTTGGTGAGAATTTTTGCATCCATGTTCATCAAGGATATTGGTCTGTAATTCTCCTTTTTGATGGGGCCTTTGTCTGGTTTTGGGATCAAGGTAATGGTGGCCTCAAAAACGAGTTTGGAAGTTTTCCTTCCATTTCTATTTTTTGGGACAGTTTCAGAAGAATAGGTATTAATTTTTCTTTAAATGTTTCGTAGAATTCCCCTGGGAAGCCATCTGGCCCTGGGCTTTTGTTTGTTGGGAGATTTTTGATGACTGCATCACTTTCTTTAGTGGTTATAGGTCTGTTCAGGTTTTCTATTTCTTCCTGGTTCAGTTTTGGTAGTTGATACATCTTTAGGAATGCATCCATTTTCCAGGTTATCTAATTTACTGGCATAGAGTTGCTTATAATGTGTTCTCTAATTGTTTGTATTTCTTTGGTGTTGGTTGTGATCTCTCCTCTTTCATTCATGATTTTATTTATTTGGGTCCTTTCTCTTTTCTTTTTGATAAGTCTGGCCAGGGGTTTATCCGTTTATTAATTCTTTCAAAGAACCATGTCCTAGTTTCGTTGATTTGTTCTACTGTTCTTTTGGTTTCTATTTCACTGATTTCTGCTCTGATCCTTATTATTTCTCTTCTCCTGCTGCGTTTAGGCTTTATTTGCTGTTCTTTCTCCTTTAGGTGTAGGGTTAGGTTGTGTATTTGAGACGTTTCTTGTTTCTTGAGAAAGGCTTGTATTGCTATATACTTCCTCTTAGGATTGCCTTTGCTGCATACCAAAGATTTTGAACAGTCGTGTTTTCATTTTCATTTGTTTCATGAATACTTTTAATTCTTCTTTAATTTCCTGGTTGGCCCATTCATTTGTTAGTAGGATGCTCTTTAGCCTCCATGTATTTGAGTTTTTTCTGACTTTCCTCTTGTGATTGAGTTCTAGTTTCAAAGCACTGTGATCTGAAAATATTCAGGGAATGATCTCAATCTTTTGGTACTGGTTGAGACCTGATTTGAGACCTAGGATGTGATCAATTCTGGAGAATGTTCCATGGGCACTAGAGAAGAATGTGTATTCTGTTGCTTTGGGATCGAATGTTCTGAATATATCTGTGGAGTCCATTTGGTCCAGTGTGTCATTTAAAGTCTTTATTTCCTTGTTGATCTTTTGCTTAGATGATCTGTCCATTTCAGTGAGGGGGGTGTTAAAGTCCCCCACTATTACTGTATTGTTGTCAATGTGTTTCTTTGCTTTTGTTATTAATTGGCTTATATTCTTGGCTGCTCCCATGTTAGGGGCATAGATATTTACAATTGTTAGATCTTTTTGTTGGATAGACCCTTTAAGTAGGACATAGTGTCTTTCCTCATCTCTTATTACAGTCTTTGGCTTAAAATCTATGTTGTCTGATATAAGGATTGCCACCCCAGCTTTCTTTTGGTGTCCATTAGCATGGGAAATGGTTTTCCACCCCCTCACTTTCAATCTGGGGGTGTCTTTGGGTCTAAAATGAGTCTCTTGCAGACAGCATATTGATGGGTCTTGTTTTTTTATCCAATCTGATACCCTGTGTCTTTTGATTGGGGCATTTAGCCCATTTACATTCAGGATAACTATGGAAAGATATGAATTTAGTGCCATTGTATTGCCTGTAAGGTGACTGTTACTGTATATTGTCTATGTTCCTTTCTGGTCTATGTTACTTTTAGGCTCTCTCGTTCCTTAAAGGACCCCTTTCAATATTTCTTTAGGGCTGGTTCATATTTGCAAATTCCTTTAGTTTTTGTTTGTCCTGGAAGCTTTTTATCTCTCTTTCTATTTTCAATGGCAGCCTAGCTGGATATAGTATTCTTGCTGCATATTTTTCTCATTTAGTGCTCTGAATATATCATGCCAGTCCTTTCTGGCCTGCCAGGTCTCTGTGGATAGGTCTGTTGCCGATCTAATATTTCTACCATTGTAGGTTAAAGATCTCTTGTCCCGAGCTTCTTTCACGATTTTCTCTTTGTCTCTGAGATTTTTAAGTTTTACTATTAGACGTTGGGATGTTGACCTATTTTTATTGATTTTGAGGGGGTTTCTCTGTGGCTTCTGGATTTTGATGCCTGTTTCCTTTCCCAAATTAGGGAAGTTCTCTGCTATAATTTACTCCAAGATACCTTCTGTCCCTCTCTCTCTTTCTTCTTCTTCTGGGATCCCAATTATTCTAATATTGTTTCATCTTATGGTATCATTTATCTCTCAAATTCTGCCCTCATGATCCAGTAGTTGTTTATCTCTTCTTCTCAGCTTCTTTATTTTCCTTCATTTGGTCTTCTGTATTACTAATTCTCTCTTCTGCCTTATTTATCCTAGCAGTTAGAGCTTCCATTTTTGATTGCACCTCATTAATAGCCTTTTTGATTTCGACTTGGTAGATTTTAGTTCTTTTATTTCTCCAGAAAGGGTTTCTCTAATATCTTCCATGCTTTTTCCAAGCCCAGCTAGTATCTTTTACAATTATCATTTTGAACTCTAGTTCTGACATCTTACTAATGTCCGGACTGATTAGGTCCCTGACAGTCATTACTGCCTCTTGTTCTTTTGGTTGAGGTGATTTTTTCCATCTGTCATTTTGTCCAGAGGAGAATAGATGAATGAGAGATCAAAATGCTAACAGAGTAACAACAACCCCAGAAAAATATGCACTAAGCAAATCAGAAGAGACCTGAAATGGAGAGAATGTGGTCAGGCAAGTGACTAGAACAAAGCCATACACTAGAGATTTAGGGTATATTTTGGTCTGTTAGAAGAAACTGTATCCCAAAATTTTAAAGAGAGAACCACTTATATACCAAAAATAAGGTTAACTACTATGAAGGGATAGAATATGACTCTAAAAATGAAAAATAAAAAAGATTTTTAAAAAAGGATTGATAAGATGTTGGTTTAAAAAGGAAAAAAGAAAATAAAAAAGACAAAGAAAGTTAAAAAAATGAACTTTGAAATACTAAAGGATCATGGGAAAAATGCCATGAATTCTATGTGCAGTATTCCCTTAGCAGTGGAGTTCTGCTGTTTTCATTGATGGGCAAACTTAGTCTTGGCTGGCTGTTCTTGCTGATCTTCTGGGGGAGGGTCCTGTTGCTGTGGTTCCCAGATGTCTTTCCCGGAGGCAGAATTGCCCTGCCCATGCTGGGTCCGCGCTAAGCAATCAGCTCGGTTTGGTCTCCATAGCTTTTGTTCCCTGCAAGCTTTCCCTACAGCTTTGGAGGATGAGAGTGAAATGGTGGCTTCCCAATCTCCGCCTGTGAAGAACCGAGACCTCGGGGCCCCACTCCTCAGTGAGCCCCCTGAGAAAAGCAGTCAATCACTCCCGTCTCCCCGGTCTCCGGCCGCAGTCCGTGCTCACCCGGGCTGTGACCAAGTGTTTCTATCTCTGGCACCCGACCCCATGTGGAGTCTCAAACCCAGAAGATTCCCAGCTCCTGAGCCACTCCTTCCGGGAGAGGATGGGGGGTCTCCCCAGCTCTGCCGCTTGTTGGGTCCCTGCTGGAGGAGCAGTGGCCCGACTGGGCCGCGGATCACAGTTTATGGCAACCCCAAGCTGAGAGCCCGCGCCTGGGCAGCCGGCTTCCCCGCTCTGATACCTGGGAGCTCTGCCGCACTCAGGCACCCCCGGTCTTTCTGTGACCCTGAGGGTCCTGAGAGCACACTGTCCCGCAAGGGCTCCACCCCCCCGCTTAGGCACTGGAGCGACGTTCCTCAGTGTAGCAGACTTCTGAAAGTTCCCAATTTGTGCTCCGCAGCTCTATCACTTGCCAGAAGCGGCGTGCGGGAGGCCCCCTCCCCCACCGTCTATCCTCCTGAATATCGCCTCGGATTCACTTCTCCACACATCCTACCTTCCAGAAAGTAGTCGCTTTTCTGTTCAGAGCTGTTGCTGTTCTTTTCTTCCATCTCCTGTTGAGTTCATAGGTATTCAGAATGGTCTGATCCCTATCTAGCTGAATTCCTGGGACCAGAGGAAATTTAGGCCTCCTACTCCTCTTCCAGCTTGCTCCTCCCTCCCCCAAGTGATCTAGATTTTAAAACATGAAGTTCTATGATGAAAATGATGCCATTTCATACAGAATGTACACCTAGATGAAGTAAATTGCCTTAAAATATAAAAGAAGTAATATGATTTCATGACTAAGAACATGGGCTTTGGAGGCCAGACTCTCCACATACAAGCTGTGGAATCCTGGACAGATCACTTAATCTCTTTATATATCCATTTTCTCATCTATAAAATAGGGAAAATAATGGTGCTTTCCTCATAGGTGATTGTGAGTACAAAATGGGTTAATATATTTATGATACTTAGTGTCTGAAAAATAGCATGCTTAAGTGTTTACTAACTTTATTATTTTGTTGTCTACTATATAAAATTTCTTGCCATGTGACATAGACTGCCATTTATTTAATCCTTACTTCATCAGTATTCCATTCCTGTCTAAGAGCAAAATTTTACTGTATGATATTACTTATATATAGAATCTAAAAAAGCTGAACTCATAGAAACAGAGAGTAGACCCTGGTGGTTGCCAGGGTCTCAGGGGGGTAGGAGTGAGAGAAATGGAGAGATGTTGGTCAAAGGGTACAAACTTCCTGTTATAAGATGAATAATTTTGGGGATATAATGTATAGCATGTTGACTATAGCTAATAATACTGTATTGTATATTTCAATGTTGCTAAGAGAGTAGATCTTAAATCTTTTCAGAAAACACAAAAGGTAGCCACTGGAGGTGATAGATGTGTTAACTGACCTTATTATGGTAATCACTTTGTGATATGCAGATGTATCATATCATCATGTTGTACAACTTAAACTTACACAATGTTACATGTCAATTATAATTCAAAAAAATGGAAAAAAAGCAAAGGAGTCTCTAAAATTCACAAAAGATTTGTGTAATCTGAACTTACACATATTTATATAATGCTAAGGGCCTTTGATTCTATTAGGAGAAAGGCCTAAATTTGAGTGGAATTAAATACAAGAGCAACTACAACAACAATACAAATAAAAAAAGCATAATTCTTTTTTTTAAAGATTTTATTTATTTATTCATGAAAGACAGAGAGAGAGAGAGAGAGAGAGAGAAGCAGAGAGAGAAGCAGGCTCCCAAGGAGCACGGAGCCCGATGCGGGACCCGATCATGACCTGAACTGAAGGCAGATGCTTAGCCATCTGAGCCACCCAGGCTCCCTCTTTTTTGTTTTTAAACTTCTTTTTCTCATCTTGTTTTGGGGGGGGCAATCCCTTTTCTGTATATAAATAGAGAAAATCCATTGTTCTCTGTCCATTACCTGTGGAGTATTTTACCTACTCTTACAGGAAAAATTTTCATGGGCTGTCGTTGTTGCCTCAGGGGTAAGGTCTATACAAGGAGAGGAACTTATTGTTTGCTATAATGTAGTTAATAAGGAGTCTGCTGACCCAGAATACCTTGTGTGCCTATTCAGGATAAAACTCATAAAGATGCATATTAAAATCTCAACAGGTATGTGTCAGAATGTTAACAGTAGATGGAAATATGATTTGAATTTTATTTATGATACTGTTTTCAAGGCAAGTGGTCTTTTTATTTGCTTGTAGATTCAGCTTAGGAGATGTAGAACAAACAGCTCTATGTGTGAGACGTTTCCTGGAGCGAAAGCAAGAGAGACAAAGACCTCCTAAAGCTGATAAAGAAGCCTATGACATAACTAACAAACTTCAAAAAGTTAAAAAATCCATTGAGAAACTAAAGACAATGTAAGTATTTAATGAAACAAATTAGTGGTTAAATGGTTAAAATATTCCACAAGTCGAATTGGAAACAGATTGATTGTGCTACAAAGAAGTTCTAGTTATTGCTTGAACTTATTTGCAAATTGTGTAAATTTGGGTGGGAGAATGGGATAAAGATTAGTGGTCATAATATTTATATACATATTCTTTAGTTGCATAGATGAGTCTCATTTAGGACTTCAGAGAGGCAGGACCACAGCCTATGAGCATTGGTGGATTATGTACCTGACATAATCATCCCTCAAAATAAGCATATGTGACTCCAACTCTCAGTCAGTCCTCAGAACAAAGTCAAAACACGTTGTCTTGGGTCACAATATGGAGGTGTCACTGATTTATCATCACGATCACATAAGTGAACATCGAATGAATTTGAGATTTGATTGAAATGCCAGTTTTATGCTTGATAGAACTTTGCTTTTCACTCTTCCTTGTTCTCATGTCTAATCCTGACAACTCTACTTCAAGATGTTTATTGTCTCCCTATTATTCTATCTTATTTGCTGCCTGGTGTAGATGCTTATTATGTCTTCCTTGAATGATTGCAAGGGTCTTTTTTTTAGACTGCAGAGCCTTAGGGTTCCCTACTCTCCAGCGTAGCTAACAATTGCTCTTGCTAACATTCAAATTAATTAAATTATTCAATGTTCAACATTCTTTCTTCCTTCTTCCTTGCTTTCATGATAAAGTCTAAATTTTTTGGATGTTGTTGGTATGTCAGCAGGTTTTGGGCTTTGCCCTAACTTTTCCAGTTTTACTTCCTACCACTCCCTTCTAGTAATACTCAACATTTATGGTTCTCCTTCCATGACCTGTTCTTCTACCTCTTGTTTTTCCATGATTTGATCCATCTGCCTTAGGTACACTCCTTTCTGATTGCCCCCAAAGCTTACACTCATAATTTTGCTATCTCTTCTCTGAATCTTGCTGTAATTCCCAGTTAAATTTAGTACTCTTTTTTTTTTCTGTGTCCTTGTTACACTTTCCGTATTTAGTAGATCGGTTATTATAATGCATTACTGTTATTTTTCATTTGTCTTTCTTTTTTCTACATTATTAGTATTTTCTCTTTTTTATCCGCAGTGCTCAGCACCTTGTTTGGCAGGTAATAGTCATTTCATAAATATTTTAAATGAATCTGAGCAATCAAACTCAGATATTTCTTCAAAGTATACACAGTTTTTAGAGCTTCTCTGATTCAGATTTCTCACATTTTAGAGCAAGCTATAATTTGCTGCTGACCTTTCTTCTTATCTTCCCTCTGCCTGTTGTGCTGTTTCCTTGGAAGTAGTGGGAACTGAAGAACCCAGACAGGGACAGCATAGGAAGGATGAACCTTTTCAGTAACTGATCTTTAGACAACTTTTCTTCAGGGCATCACTTCAAATTGGATTAGTGACCAACAATTCAAACTATAAAAATATAAAAGATGTTTTAGTACCTTGTTCAGTACCATCATTATATGGAGAGTAAGAGGGGGCCCTGTGTTTTGGAGAGTACCACTCTGACCCTCTTCTATCTGCATCTATTCCTATAATGTTAGGAGTCAGTGGATATTAGGAGGCGTGGCCACCCGGAGCTCATTCTCACCCTTTTAAATTCCACATTATTGTGGAGCTATATTTGTTAAGGTAGAAGGAGAGAATATATTTTATTTGGCAGTTTGTTACCTTGATTCAAAACTTATAAACAATATGTGGGCCTCCATTAGTAGCCTGCCCCATGCTTTGCAAACATTAGGGCCAAGCCTTTCCGGTCATATCATTCTCCCTTGAATTAAGGGTAATGTTAGTTGGAGGCGGGAACTCTTAGTGATGAGATACTTCTCATATTTGGAGTTGTCTTAAATTCACAGCTAAGAGACAAAGTGAAAAAAATTAAAGAAAGGGTAAGTGATCTGTGTATCTATAAAAGGCCGTTACATTGAGGGATAATGGATAAGACGGTCTGATGACATAGCCAGGGTTTATGCAACCATGTCTGAGGCAAGATTCCTTACTAGCACACTCTGAGATGGGGGATATCTGTGTCGGTGATTTATTGAGAGGTCGTGCTTATCAGGGACCTGTGGGAAAGTGAAGGAAGCAAAAATAAAAGGGGAGGGGGAGAAAGTAAAGAAAATATGCATGGATGTGCATGCCTAAGCCTCGTCCAATGGAGAGATCTGGGAGCATCACAGAATTGTCCCAGCTTGGGTCCACGTGGCTGATTTTTGTACCCCATATTAGTTACTGGCCTTAGGCTTCTTCCTCTCTCCTAAGAGAGGTTGTAACCTCACAGGCATTTCTAGGAAGCTCTTGTAGGTTGCGGACAATTCTCCAGGGTAACAGTGTAGCTGAGATCCCTTCCTTAGCAACCAAACTCAGAGCTGTTATAACCTCTACCACAAGGAGAGGACAATGGCCTGAGATTGGCAATGTGGAGCAAGGGGGGGACACTTACCTTACCGCCAAGCCTGGTGTCCTAAAGGCTGAAAAGGAGAAAATGATTACCACTTTAGCAAGGGGAAACGAGGTCATCTGGGGAGAACTGGATTTGGTAAGAGGGCTACTTGCAGCAAGGAGGGGAGGGAACATTCAGGGAAAATATGGGTACATAGGGAAATGTTTACAGAAGGACCCCAAGTCCCAGAGGCTAATGAGGAAGAGCATTAGAAGAGGAAGTCTGAGTCAAAATAGTACAGTTGTGTATAGGAATGAATGTCTGGGTGATGAGGGGATCTAGGAAGTCTTGGGCTCATGATGATAGCCAAATCTGACTATTCATTGCTTAACATTTATTTTTACAGAGATGAAAAAAGCCAGAAAAATCCCAGAAGAGTGGATCAAAGGCTAATATATGAAACTGAACATAATAATCTACTCAAGACTTTAGAGAAGAACCTGGAAATGCCTCAGGAGTGCACATATGCTAATCAAAAAGCGATAGACACTGAGGTCAGTGCTTGGAATGAAATACTCCTCCAGGAAATGACTTCACTCATCAACCATTATTTCTCAGTTATAGACAGTGTTGAATGTAATAACTAAATGCAATCTCTAATAGAATAGAATTCTCTCTATGTGACCTTCTAGTTACACATAACTCTTGAGGGCTCTGCAGAGCATGTCTAAAAAGGACAGGAAGGTTTTATAGGTTATTTCTTGCTTGTTAACAATTAACTCCTGAGAGGGCCTGTCCTTTTATTATTTTTTTTTACAGAAAGGCTTTTTCACAGCCTGAATTCTAGACTTAAATCCCATATTTGATTTGAGTATTTGGGTACTCATTCGAATATTTGGGTACATGTAGTTCAATACTGTTTCAATAATGTACACAGAATTTGTCAAAATCAGAAGCTGTCTATATTATAGTTAAAACATTCTACCAAAAGACATTGAAATATAAAAGTGCTATGCCATTTTTTCCGTAAAATTTTTTTTATTGCAAACAATTCATGCTTATGGTAGATGAATTTGAAAATACAAATTAGTAACAATAAAAACAGTATCTTTAATCAGAAGTAAACACTGCCCTTCTGGATGAACCCTTTATATCTTTTTCATTTGTGACTACACACACACACACACACACACACTCACACACACAGTTCTATTGTATACTTTTTTTTTTGGTAAACTTCATAGTTTCTTCCTTTTTAATAACCATGAATTTATATCATCATTTGAATAGCTCCTCAGTATTCCATTGTGTGGATGACTACACAGCTGAGGTGTCTTTTGCTTTTGGATGCTTAGGGTTATTTTTTTTTCTTTCTTTTTTTTCTCCCTCTCATTAGCAGTGTTTGTTTTTGTACATATAACTCTCTACACAAGTGGATTTCCCCCCCTAGGGAATGGTTATTTTTTAGGCCATTTGTGACTTTACAGTGAGAAGTAAGCACTCTCAGACGATATGGGGTAAGGAGCCCACTCTGCCTTCCTGGAGAAGTCTCTCTCTCTCTCTCTCTCTCTCTCTCTGTCCCTGGGGAGAACTTGTAAGGCTCCAGTAGAGAACTGACTTCCCTCAGGCAGGAGCAGGTCATACACTCACACCTCCTCTGGGTGTTTTGTCTATTGTTTTGTCAGTATTTTTCACCCCTGAAGTAGGGTGAAACAGTGAGACACAGTCTGTTCAAAGATTTGGGAATATTTCCTATAGTTAACTGTTGCTGCCATAAAATTGTCTTTGTACTCATGTAGAGTCAATTTCAAGTAGTTGCTTCATTTAGTCAAACTATTACACAGTATGACTGCTACTTTCTTTAAATATTTTATTCTGATTTAAATTAAATTTAGATAAATGATCAAAATCCCTAATACTGTTGTTTCTTTCAGACTTTGCAGGTGGTGTTTGATCGAGTAAAATTCACAAGAAAGGGTGCAGAGTTGAAGGCTTTGGCAAGAAGGGGTATTGGATATCATCACAGCGCTTTAAGCTCCAAAGAAAAGCAGTTAGTTGAGATTCTTTTTAGGAAAGGTTTTATTAGGGTAGGTAAATTTTTTCATTCTAAAAGTTGAAGCTGTGTCTGTATGAAAGTGAATGTCCATGAAAGGAGAAAATAGTAACTTTTTTTCTCATATAATTATATTTTTATTCATTATTTTATCATTTTATCTTTTATGTATTTTTTTTTACAACTCATGATATCACTGCATATCCTTCCATCTCATTAATTGAGGGAGGGGGTTTGAAGTTTATCATATAGTTTATGTCTTTTTCAAGAATTAAAATATTCCCTAAACAGATACAGATATTTCTGTAATGAAGTATACCTATTACGATCTTGGAATAACAATCCCTTGCTTTTTCATTTATAATATCTAGGGAATTTTGTCAGCTGTTCATATAATTTTGGCTACAAACATTCTTTCAAGGGCTTAGAGGACACTTATAATAGGTTTTGGTCAAATCTTTTCTCAATATAATAGCTGAAGTAAGAGCAAGAATGTATCACTTCCTCAGGGCCCACTGTGTATTTTGGCAGTTTTTAGATGAGTCATTCCTAGATGCTCTCTCCCCCATCACTGATAGTGGACAAGAGGAAGATTGCCTTAAATAGCTTGAAAACCAACCCTTATTATGTTTTATTTAGTATGTTACATGAGGATGCATGGGGATAGTCTGGGTAAATCTACATGGAGGATTAACATAATTTCTTAGTTTAGATCTTGAGTAATATTTAAGAATAGTCTCTGCATTTTTTAAATTATCCATATCAAATTTTTTGTATGATGTATATTTGTGTATGTGAGAGAGAGAGAGAGTGAGAGAGAGCTCAAAAGCAGGGGGATGGAGAGAGGAGAGGGTGAGATGATAATACTCTAGGTAGTATTTTTTAAAGATTTTATTTATTTGAGAGAAAGAGAGCACAGAGGGAGAGGGAGTGGGGGAAGAAGACTCCCCACTGAGCAGGGAGCCCGATGTGGGGCTGGATCCCAGGACCCTGGGATCATGACTTGAGCCGAAGACAGACGCTTAACGACTGAGCCACCCAGGCGCCCCTGTGATTATTGACTTCTAAAGTAAATAAAAAACTTGTTATTAGTTAAGCAAAGTTGTTAATAATGTATTTTGGTTTTTATCCAGATTAAAAAATTACCTTTTAATTTACCTCAATATTTTGCCTTCAGCTCAGGTCCTGATGCCGGGGTCCTGGAATTGAGCCCTGAGTCGTGCTCCCTGCTTGGCAGGGAGTCTGCTTCTCCCTCGCCTTCTGCCCCTGTTCCCGCTCAAGCTCGCTATCTCTCAAATGAATAAATACAATCTTCTAAAAAAAGGTCAATAACTAGAGACAAAATTTTCTGCATGCTTATAAATTGAGGAAAAAAGGCACACCTATTTTGATCGGTATATCTTGTGTCTAAAATAGTATATGTTAAATAGTAGTGGCTTAATTACTATTGATTTAATGAATGAATAATTAGATCACTCTAGAGAAGGCAATATGGAAATAGTGATAGCTTTGTTATAGAGAGCACTTTTTTAAAAAAGGTATTTATTTTACTTATAGTATAAATTTAATGTTCTTTTCCCATTTTTGTTTTTATTAAAGAACTTTAGAAAAATAGTGAATAAATGGTGTGTTTCATTTTCACAGATGTATAGGTCTCAGTTACAGAATAATTAGAGAGAATTATTCCATATACTTAAACATTAACGTTAAGCCATGGCATATATGACAATCAATGTAAAGAGAAAGAGAGGGCCATTAGAAATACCCAACATTATATGAGAAAATGAGCAAAAGTTGGATCATTTAAGAAACTTAAAGTTTGCCCTACTCCCCTTTTGGTCAGTTGTCAAGGCAATTCAGGGGGGAGAAATGAAACTTTGTTTTGCCCTTATTACAAGATATGTTATCCCCATAGAAATAACCTTCACAAATAAATTGTAGCGGATTAACTAGGCAATATCCCAGAAGGTGGTTTGTAAAAGTATCGTTACCCTGCCATGAAGAAATTCCCTTTTTTAGTCATTCATTAAGAAATAGTTACTGAACACCTGTCATGTGCCAGGTACTCATGTCAGTGTGGAGGTCCAATATCAAATAGGGCATCTTTGGCTTTCCCACTGGGGTTCAATTGAAGTGCAGAGAGTTTCAGTAACTATATGGCATTCTATTGAAATGCTCTTTCATGAAGAATTGATTTATTCTCTTTCTAGGTGGTGACAGCTACTGGGACACTTGCTTTAGGAATCAACATGCCTTGTAAATCTGTGGTTTTTGCTCAAAACTCAATCTATCTGGATGCTTTAAATTACAGACAGGTATTGCAATATGCATACACTCACTATTGCATCATGAAAGTATGGCCATAAAATGGTAAAAAAAATGTGAGCTGTTAGTTTACGAGTATATTGCAATTCATGTGCTAGCACACCTTGGCATTCATTCGTGCCTGACTCTCTTGATTAGCTGTAGTATAGTGGTAGGCATATGAGCGCAGAATTATGTGGCCATCACTAACCAGATATGTGACTTTGGGTGACACATCTGAACTGCCTGATCCTTTTTTTCCTATCTCCAGAATAGGGGTGACAATTACTATCCCACAACATTTGCAAGAATTAAATGAAGTTATCTGTAAGAAAGATACATATCAAAGGTGCTAGATGGACATTTACTCATTCATTTCCTGTGCACATGATTTTGCACTCTGGAGTTAATACTTCTCTCTTCTTTGCTCCCAATACACAATCTATTATTGAAGCCCACTTCATTATTCTCTTACATGTATTTGATTTTTGCCTTGCAATTTCTGTCTTCACTATCTCTCATCATACATTCTTGGCCTTGTATTATTAAAACGGTTCTCTTGATTTTCAATTCTCCTTACTTTGCTATGTCCTGTACACAGTATAGTTTGTCTTCATATGGCTTCCCTGCTCAGGAATATTTGATGAATATTTCTGCTAGCAGCATCATTTTTAAGTATCAGCCAATATTCAAGTTTTTATCGAAATGCCCCCCTCTCTTTCTCTCTAAACACTTACTTCTTATTCTTGTAGGCCTTGTTCTTATGCAATATAACACCCCTCTTATTTCCCACCATTTTACCAACCCCTGTCCTTCTGCTCTCTCCTCCTGGGGCTGTATTCTGCATGAGCTCTCCTCTCCCATATCATCTTTGGGAATCACATAGTAGGGTTCTCCAGAACCCTATGTGTTCTGATGTTTCAGATGATAAACTTGGGAGTCAAAATGCCAGAGTGTGAGTTGGATCTTCCACTTTCTGGTGTTTGACTACAACAAACAAATTTCTTCTATCCCTCATGACCCTATTTCTACATTATAAAATGGAGATAATGATTGTATTTACCTTATATGGTTGTTGTTGTGAGGTCTGTATAAAAACAGTTCAAAGGATTTAACACCTTCTAAGCACTTAATATATGAGAACTGATACAACTTCTATAAAGAGTTTGTTTGCTACAAGTAGAATTTCAGAATTTTATCGTACTCATGTATTCCTCAATTTGTGCACAGTTTTTATGGTGATTTGTAATGCAACACACTGGTGTGTGAGAAAGGAACAAGGGAGAAGAAGTGGGAAAGGAGAGAATTGGTGTAATTAGTTCAGCGATAAGTGAATTTGAAATTAGGGTCTAGTCTTCTTGTGCTCTGTTTCATCTATATATCATGATATAAATATTTGGCATGAAATAAGTATATAATAATGATAAGTGTCTCATTCTCAGCTCTGTCTTAGCCATGGTAAATTTCCTAAGTGCTACACCATTGGATTTTAGTTTCAGTTTATATAATGGTTGGACATATGCACAATTTACTTGCTACAACCTCATGTAAAAAGCTCAATTCTTATTACTGTGAAGGAGAAAGTATTTAGGGAAGTTTTACTTTGTGATTCTCTTCTGTTTCCAGATGTCTGGACGTGCTGGAAGACGAGGTCAAGACCTGCTGGGAGATGTATATTTCTTTAATATTCCATTGCCCAAAATAGAAAAACTCATTAAATCCAATGTTCCTGAACTGAGAGGACAGTTCCCTCTCGGCATTACCCTGGTCCTGCGACTCATGCTGCTGGCTTCCAAGGGAGATGACCCAGAGGATGCTAAAGCAAAGGTACTGTGCTTGACATTTTCCGAGGTAGAGTCTTCACTACTGGTGTGGCTGTGGTTAGGTTTGCTCTTCTTTAGAAGTCTGTAGTGATAACTTCTCAGTTTCATCAGTTTTTTATGCTTTGCAATGTCTTGCATAGTATAGGGTTGGGGCAGAGTGGGAGAGTAATAATTAGTTCTGTTTGTCTCCTCTATCAGTCATAGAATTTGTGCTGGATGGGCATTTGGAATTAAAGATTACTTTTTTCATGTGTGATTGGTATTGTCCTATAGTAGTTAAGGGTGCTGGCTATCGATTGTATTTTATTTTATATTTTAAAGATTTTATTTATTTACTCAGAGAGAGAGAGACAGAGAGCATGAGTGGGAGAAGGGGCAGAGGGAGAGGGAAAGGAAGTCTTAAGCAGACTTCCTGATGAGCACAGAGCCTGATGCGGGGCTCGATCTCATGACCCTGAGATCATGACCTGAGGTGAAATCAAGAGTCAGATGTTCAACCCACTGAGCCACCTAGGCACCCCTGGCTATAGATTTTAAAAGATCTGGGTCAGATTCCATTTTCAAAAGGAACACGATTTGTTGTGATCATTTTGTAAAAAAAGAGTTTATTTTTTGTAAAAAACAAAGTAACCCAAATTCACCATAGTGCAAAAGGTTGAAAGAAAGCAAAAACCATACCAGGTTTCATCATCCAAAGACAGTCATATTATCATTTTGGTATTTTGGCATAGGTGTACATTTGGTTTTCAAACACTGATATATTTGATTAGACATTGATTGGTATGACTGTAAACTTTTCCTGAAGTTTTTCCTGAGATAAATATTTTGTGTCTAATCTCACAATGAAAGATTAAAAATTCATAATGAAACAATTTGGTTTTCATCCTTATGAAGATGCATTGTTTTTGTATACTGATTAGTATGCCCAATTAAATCAGATACTGTTTGTTGATGTGAAGACTCTTTCAGGACTTTCGTGATGAGTTGGCTCTTGTGTTACTGATGGTCCTACAGAGCAGGCACATATCATTTTAGATCAAAACTTCCCCATTTCTGCATACTTAAGTTTTACTTCTGTGTTGGAGAGAAGAATACATCTTTTAGCAAGCTTTTAAAGATTTTTAAAGAAAGTTTATTGGAGTGGTTCATTTTCTTTGCCTTGGCATGTTTGATGGCATGTTTGAGAAGATCTGTTTGCAATCTTCACACATAAAAGGCTCAAATATGGACTTAAAATTCTTAGAATATTCTCTTTACTCATCACATCAAACTAAGACAGTTTCATTTCCTCCGGCATGTACTGTTACAGTGGAGTAGACTCTTTTAGTCTCCCCTATGGAACCATGTAATTCCTGCTTTCTTGTAATTAATTTGATTTTTTTCCTGCCTATGTATTTATATGAATCTTTTAAAAAAATCCTTATATTTAAAATTCTTTTCCCCAGGATTTCCTGTTTTGTGGGTCATTTTTTAAATTGATGTTTTAGTTATATGCTAAGAACTTTGAATTTTCATGCTTACATGAAGCATGCTCATAGGAAGCTTCATGCTCAGTTTTTAAAATTGTGGTAAAATAAAAATAACATGAAATTTACCATCTTAACCATTTTTAAGTGTACGATTCAATAATGTTAAATACATTTGCATTGAACAATGCTCAAGCAGTTTTGGAACTAAGAAGAGATATCTTAAATTAAATCTTTGATATTTGCTTCTGTTTTAATTTGTTCAATTTCTTTTCAGGAAGTGTTATAATTTTTAAATCAAAAATTATTTTTCTGTACTCCATTGCTATATTTTTCTTCATTCATTATGAGAGAACATGTGAAGTTTATCTTTCACATTGCCGATGCTGCTCTCCAGAGTTTCAGTTCTGCTCTTTAGTAATACACATGTGGAATTTTAATTTTCCTGAAATTCTTCACTTTTTCTTATATCACTCTTTTACATATTAATAAAGTATTTTTAATGTCAATTTATAATTGTCCATTTACCTTATGCTGTTTTACCTCGTCTTGTAGAGGTTATATCTTATGGTATCCATTGAAGATGCCAAATAATTTTTCAAAAAACTTTTTGCTGCATAAAGAAAACAATTTTTATAGGTCAGCTCCCCCCCTTTTTTTTTAAAGATTTTATTTATTTATTTGACAGAGAGAGAGACAGTGAGAGAGGGAACACAAGCAGGGGGAGCGGGAGAGGGAGAAGCAGGCTTCCCGCCAAGCAGGGAGCCCGATGTGGGGCTCGATCCCAGGACCCTGGGATCATGACCTGAGCCGAAGGCAGACGCTTAACCGACTGAGCCACCCAGGTGCCCCACCCCCCTTTTTTTGTTTAAGAGTAAAAGCCAATGGTCTTATGATGGTTCTGCAGAACCTGATCCCTGATTATCTTGTTGAACTAACCTGTTCCTGCTCTCCCACATGAGCCCAATACCTGCTCCATGGATATTTCAGGCACATTGCATAACCTCACTCCTTTATCTCATTTCAGTCTTTGCTCTAACATTACTCTCAGTGAAGCCTACTGTCCACTGCACTTTCTAAATTGTAAATGTATCTCCTGTCTGCTGCACTATGATCATATTCATTTATATATAGCATGTATCACTCCTTACATAACATCAAATATCTATCATCTATCTATCTATCCATCTATCAATGTTTTTATTTATTTTCTCTATATTTTCCACTGGAATATAAGCACTCTGTGGCCAAAGATGCTTGTTTTAGTTCCTGGCATAGACATTTAATAAATATTTTTAGCATATTTTAGTATTTTAGGAAGGTGATCAATTTTCTTATAAAGAGTTGATCTATTGTGGGTTTTTCTATTTTCTCACTTTTGAATATAGCTACATTTTCCTAAGTCTGATGGATTGCCAAAGGAAAGGATGTATGATTTCACTCTGGCTTCTCTCTGGCTACCTAAGTGCTATTCAAATACCCTATTAAATGTGAGGCTAGATGAATAGCTTTTGGCCCAAATGTTAGTGTTTAGTAGATTTTAAACTTATGTAGATTTTCTGGACTGAAAGTTTATTGATCCACTTTTGCCAGTCTCACTGCCACATTGATCATGTGGACGTCATTCATCACTAAAAACTATGGTATGCATCGCTATCAGGGTCCTTACTGTCTTAATATGACTTTAGTTATGTGTCTACATCTCTAAAAATACAGTGAACCACCATGAGTGGCTCACCCTCTTACTACTCAGCTGTTTTCTTGCTGTTGCCATCTGTGACTAAATGTAGAGCAACAGAGAGAGAGAGAGAGAGAGGTAGTAGGAAAGGGCATTTTTGGCACTCTCAAAAAGAATCATCCTAAAGTAAAGGTGAGGTGCGCCATATCCCCCTTCCCATCTCCCTTCTTTTTCTCATCTGTATCCTCTCACCTTCTTTTTACATTGTCCACTGGCCTTACAATGAGTACAGACTCTTCCCAGGTTCTGTAAACTCTCAGGCCTAATGGTAGCCAGGCTTAAATTTGGTGATGTCAGGAAATTTTCCTTTTATTGGAACCTCATAGATGTTTTAGTGGGCAGCTCAAAGGTTATCTGAACTGCTATCTCAGTGCTGTTTTACCCCAAAAACCAAGGAATATTTTTTTAAAAGATTATTTATTTATTTATTTGACAGAGAGAGACACAGCGAGAGAGGGAACACAAGCAGGGGGAGTGGGAGAGGAGAAGGAGGCTTCCCGCGGAGCAGGGAGTCCGATGCGGGGCTCCATCCCAGGACCCTGAGATCATGACCTGAGCTGAAGGCAGACACTTAACGACTGAGCCACCCAGGCACCCCGGACGGGCTAGTTTGAAAAATTCTGCTGGGTTTTGGGCTGTGCAGGTGGCCTCTTGTTGCCTGGGAACTGGCTCTGGGATGATTTAGGACACAAGAAGTATTGGCTAGATGTGTGAGAATTAGGGAAGGAAGTAGTTGGGGGTATAAACTTGGGATTGGTTGGTTTGTATATGATAGGCATGCTTTTAGGCAAGTTGTTATCTTTAGGAGTTAGCTAGCCCGGGAAGGGAGAGTCTCTTCCCAACCAGAAAAGGGTTTGTTTGTTTGTTTGTTTTTTTCAGAAAGGTTTTTTTAGATGTCAAAACATTATAAGAAAAAATTTAAAATTATAATATACTTGTATTATTATTTACAAATATATTTCATAAAACTAACATGGTGTGAATTATTCTTCTTTAAAGGTGCTGTCAATGCTAAAGCATTCATTGCTGTCCTTCAAAAAACCCAGAGTCATTAAGATGTTAAAACTTTATTTCTTGTTTTCTTTGCAATTCCTTATGAAACAGGTATGATTGTCCTTTGTCTTTTTGTGAAATGGGAATGGTACTATCTTTATTTTTTATCGTGCTGAATTAATTGTGGTCTTTAGAAGGTTATATTCAATGATGAATATTTCTTTACTTGATATAATTACCACTATTGGGCCAGGTAACGATTACCAATCTCTCTTATACTGGCATTAAATACTGTTTTAAACTAGTACTTAATAAGTTAGTTATTAATTAATGGATGTATTGAGTCAAACTAATAAATTATTTTTGTTCTTTAGGGCTATTTAGATCAAGAAGGTAAACCAATGGGGTTTGCTGGACTTGTATCACATTTGCATTATCATGAGCCTTCTAATCTTGTTTTTGTCAGTTTTCTTGTAAAAGGCCTTTTCCATAATCTCTGTCAGCCAACTGGGAAAGGTAAGCTTGATGTTTGTGTGTATAATCTTAAAATAGTAACAGAGACTATAGTGAAGCTAGCACTTAGGAAAATTTTTTCTACAAAGAAAACACAAGTTAATATTTAGATAATTTAGAGATATGAAACTGGATAAAATAAAGTTTTGTATACCTATTAATATAGATCATATGGGAGACAGCCATATTTTGTGACACCTATTTTAAAATGTCAGTTTCTTATGAACTTTAGTGATTTATGGACTCCAGGACTCAGAACATATTAAAAAATATATGATTTTTTAATAAATATTTTTTTCCTAATTAAATGTAATATGTGCTCATCATAGAAAAGGGATATAGGAAGGCATTATTTTAAATATAATGTTCACCATTAGTGTTTGTGAATATTTTCTTCCAATCATATTTTCTTAGACTATAACTCTATAATATATTTAAATAACTGATATATTAATTGCATAATGTAGAATCTTGTTTTCCCTGAAATACAGTTTTGCCAATATCATGTAAACTTTTTGTGAATTACATTTTACTGCCCGCCTAATATTCCATTTAATACATTTTTTAAAATTAAAAACCTTTGATTTTTATAATTAAACCATAGACCCTTAAACAGTGTCCCTATAAGAAATGTTTTCCTTTTGGTGCTTAAATTTGTTATATTTCCTAATGCCTGGCAAATACAGTGCCTTTTACCACATTTCTTTATCTTCTGTCATGAACTGATAGCAGCAACACTTTACTTTGTGCAATAGGTCTAGTCACTATGCTCTGAACATGCGTTCTGTAAAACAAGAATACTCAGGAAGTTCTGTCCACCTAAAAACTCTGTAAGAGGAGAAATAATTTCCTGCAACAGGAAGTACAGTTGTGTTCATTGCTGTATGGGTGTGGGTGGGGTGGGAGGGTGTATGCTATTATAATCATGGATATAGAAAATTTGACAACTTTATGAGGCACATAATATGGACTATCACTCTTTTGTAAGTAAGGAAACTCAGACACAGAGAAGTTAAGTAAATTGCCATGGTCACACAATTTTAATAAGTGTCAGAGCCAAGATTCAAATACAAGTAGTCTGACTCTAGAGCCCAAGTTATAAAAGGTGTGACCTTTTTAATCACTGCAGTGTAATGCTCATATGTTGTGAAGGACAGAAAGTAAATCAACTGATGGTATCTTAATATTAGTGGCAAGAAGGTAAGACAGGGAGATAAGGCTGGGAGGTTATTTGTGGGCTGACTTTTGGAAAGCCTTAAATGCTAGGCTGGGGAGATTGGATTTTGTTTATGAGGCATTGAGACGCAGTAAGAGATTTTTGAATGGGTGAAAGATATGATCATAAAATGCTTTAGGAAAACTGATCATAGCCTGAAGTTGGAGGGGCGTGGGGTGGGTAGAATCCAGTAAGGAGATGAGGCAATTTGTGGTTGGAATGATTTTTGTCCGAACTAGCGTGGGAGTAGCAAGAACGAAAAAGAAGGCACAGATGTAAACTATCAGCAGATATAGTCATTCCTTGGTTACTGTATTTGTGACATATTTTCGGTTTCCATGAAATGAAATGCAGTATAACATTCAATTTAAATGTTGAAAATGGGATTGATACACTTTTTTACGCATAAACAAGGCACTTCTTTTTTGTATAGGCTCAAGACATTTTTCTCAAGATGTTATGGAAAAGCTAGTGTTAGTCTTGGCAAATCTGTTTGGAAGAAGACCTCTTCCAGCAAAGTTCCAGGAGACTACTGTCAAGTTTTACCAATCAAAGGTAAAATTTATGTTTCTAATAACATTAAATAATCAATGTAATTAAGTAGATCCTACCATAAATGATTCAGTGGCAGTAGGATTTTATCAATATAGGGTTCATTTGTTTTATAGAATAATAGTTTGTTCTTTCTGTAATCACTGTTATATTTAACCTCTAATTCATAAGCCTCTCCATATAAATATATCAAAAGATTAAATTTCTTGAGGAAAAGGGTGCCTGGGTGGCTCAGTCATTAAGCGTCTGCCTTCAGCTCAGGTCATGATCCCACGGTCCTGGGATCGAGTCCCGCATCGGGCTCCCTGCTCAGCGGGAAGCCTGCTTCTCCCTCTCCCACTCCCCCTGCTTGTGTTCCCTCTCTCGCTGTGTCTCTCTCTGTCAAATAAATAAATAAAAAATCTTTAAAAAAAATAAATAGATTTCTTGAGGAAAAATAAGATAAAGAATTTTGCTCATGTTTTCCATTTGATTGTATGACTCTATCAAATTATAGTATTCAGTGGCTAGAGAAAAACATGTAGATATTTATACAATAAATTAACTAATAGTTCCTATCATTGAATCTGTAGTTCCCTTAGGGTCTTTTTACCTCAAGGTAGGGCTACAGGCAAGAAGTATATGTTGTGAACTATAATGTCCTCACTTAAAAAATATTAGAATAGTCATTGAAGAAATAATTCCTGACCCACATAGAATAAAAGCAGGAAAACTCTTTTCCAATTTTATTTGCAACATATTCTTTGATCAGGATTTGCTATTATTAAATCAACATCAAATACTGTTACTAATATACCGCACTAGAATCTGAGAAAGTGGGATAGGCAAGTTATACTAAATAACCTTAGTAAAATGTGACAAGGAACAAAAAGAGATGAGTTAATCTATATTGTCTAACTCCACAATGTCAAATTACAAATCTTAGCCCTCACAGAATGTTCTCTTGACCAGCGAACACAACTTTAGTCATTGACCTATCATCTTCACATTTTTTCATCACATATAAATTCTTGAAGTATTATTTGTTTTGTTTAAATAATTTATATTTAACTTAGAAAAGTCAATATCTAAATTCTCACAAAGAAAGACATCATAAAAATATACAGTAAAGGAAGGTTTTGTGTGGGGACCTCCTGTCTTTCTCACTCTCTGTCAGTCTCTCTCTCTCTCTCTCTCTTTTTTAAAGGTTATTGGAAATTTGTGTGCTTCCAGATGGATATAGTAAGTGGTTATCATTCGTATTGCAACAGAAAGCTGTGGAAACAATGGGGATTTGCCTGGCTAAAATCGTAAAATGGCAAGAACTTACTAATGGTGTAATGGGAATCTTTAATCATGGTTTCCTCATAAAGAATTTGTTGATTCTGGACATGGTTTGAAAGCTGTACTTAGCATATACAGAGAGCATCTTCTATGAGATTAAAAAAATTATTAAAGCTTTTAGTGACCACATGGGACTGAAGTGACAGAAACTTGGGAGACATAGTGTTTCAATGAGTTTACTGAGGATGTTTACTGAGTACCAGATCTGCATGAAATGTTGGAATACTACACCAAATTTTTTGCAGTCTTGTGGCAATTATTAAGTAAAAAGCCACTAGAAGGAAGGTTCTGCATTTATTCATAGGCTTGTATGCCCCTCAAGACATTTTTGAAAGCTTTAGAGCTGGAAGATGTAGAAGGTTAGGAAGCTCTGTAGGAAAAAGGTAGGTCTTTGGAAGTCTTTTAGGACTGAGAAAACGAGACCCAGCAGCCTCATACTCAAAGTCCCAAGAGGGTCATGACCCAGGAATAGAGTTATATCAAGTATAGACTGAAACTTAATAAAACTGGAAAACAATACCAGCGATACCAACAATACCACTTTAATCTCTACTTGGACTGAAGTGATCACATCTTCAATCATGTAACCAAACACAAAAATGGGAGAACTCACTCTGGTGGAAGATAACATCATTTGAAGCTCATCAAGGTCCTTTTGTAAACAATTTATGGTGAAAAAAACCCCAAATATAACATAAATAAATGGATAAATATGAACATTAAACTAAAACTACTGAAAGTCAAAAACAAAGAGAAAATCATAAACCAGCTAGAGCTGAAACAGGCATTTCCTTGAAAAAAAAGCAATAATATTGATAGCTGACTTTTTAACCAAAATAACTGAAGCTAGAAAAAAATGGGCAATAATTTCATCCTACTCTATTTTCATACATAAATACATACATCCTACTCTAATTTCATACATACATAAATACATACATTTTGTGTATGTTTTAAACATAATTTAAAATAGGATAAATATATTGTGATTGATTTAATAACATATCAGGAGGGTATGCATATATCTACCTTACTTTTTTAGCTTTATTGTTATTGAGGTGTAATTGATATACAAGGAATTGCACACATTTAATGTATATGTCTTAATGAGTTTGGACGTATGCATATACCCATGATATCATCACTACAACCAAGGTACTAAACATATTCATCACATCCCATATTCCTTGTGTGTGAGGTGGCTTTTTCCTTTTTTTTTTTTTTTTTTGGTAGGAACACTTAACATGAGATTTATCCTCTTTATGTATTTTAAAGTTTACAATATTGTATTGTTAACTATAGGTACTTTGTTGTACAGTAGGTCTCTAGAATTTATTTATCTTGCATAACAGAAACTTTATATCCAATGAAAAACAATTCCCCATTTCTTCCTCCACCCAGGCCCTGGCAGTCATCATTCTATTCTCTGCTTCTATGAGTTTGACTATTTAAAATATGAGTGGAATATAAGTAGAATTTATAATATATAAATTCCATTACATGAAATCATGAATTACTTGTCCTTCTGTGACTGGCTTATTTTACTTAGTTAGCATAATATCCTCTAGGTTCATCCATGTTGTTGCAAATGGAAAGATTTTCTTCCTTTTAAAAATGGAATAATATTCTGTTGTATGTATATACCACATTACCTTATCCATTCATCTGTTGATGGACATTTGGTTTGTTTCCATATCTTGCTTATTGTGAACAATTTTGCAGTGAACATGGGGGTACAGATATCTCTTCAAGATCCTTATTTCAGTTCTTTTGGATATATGCATAAGAATGGGATTGCTGGATCATATAGTAGTTCTATTTTTAATTT
The DNA here is from genome assembly GCF_003265705.2 of Callorhinus ursinus. NCBI lineage: Eukaryota > Metazoa > Chordata > Mammalia > Carnivora > Otariidae > Callorhinus > Callorhinus ursinus. Next base: position 142,797,945 of record NW_027397066.1, on the reverse strand, counting down.
TTTGAAAAAACTCCAAATGTTTTCCATAGTGGCTACACCAGTGTACGTTTCCACCAAAAGTGCATAGGGATTCTAATTTTTCTATATTCTCCTCAACACTTACCTTTTTGATTTTTTGATAATACCCATACTAACAGGTAGGGGACAATATCTCATGTGGCCTTCATCTGCATTTCCCTAATGATTAGTGCAGTTGAGCAACTTTTAATACACATGGTGGCCATTTGCATGACTTCTTTGGAGAAATGTCTAATCAAGTCCTTTGCCTATTTTTTTGATTTTTTGCTATTGAGTTATAGAAGATTCTTATATATATTTGGATATTATCCCCTTACCAGATAGTTGGCTTAGAAATATTTTCTCCCATTCTAGAAATGCCTTTTCACTTTATTATTTCCTTTGCTATGCAGAAGCTTTTTAGTTTGATTTAGTCCTACTTGTTTATTTTCATTTTTGTTGCCTGTGCTTCTGGTGTCATATAAAAAAATCATTTCCAAGATCTATGTCTTTATATTTTCTTTTATGAATTTTACAGTTTCAGGTCTTACACATAAGTCTTTAATGCATTTGAGTTTATTTTTATGTAGAGTGTGTGGTAAGGGTCAATTTCATTTTTTTACATGTGTATATCAAATTTTGCCAACACCATTTGTTGAAGAGATTATCCTTTCCCTACTGTGTGTTCTTGGCACCCTTGTCAAAGATCTTTTGACCATATATACTTGGATTTATTTCTGGACTCTATCTTGTTCCATTAGTCTATATGTCTTTCATGATACTGGTCCAATACTGTTTTAATTAGTGTAACTTTGTAATATATTTTAAAATTAAGAAATGTAATGCCTCTGGATTTGTTTCTTTTTCCCCCCTCAAGATTATTTTGACTATTCAGGGTCTTTTGTGATTCCCTATGAATTTTGGGATTGATTTTTATGTTTCTGTAAAAAATGCCATGAGATTTTGATAGGAATTGCAATGAACGTGTAGATCCATTTGGATAGTTTTGACATCTTAATAGTAATTATTCTTTCAATCTATGAACATGGCATGCCTTTGCATTATTTGTGTCTGCTATAATTTCATTCATGAGTGTTTTATACTTTTTAATATAGAGATCTTTCCCCTCCTTGGTTAAGTTTACACCTAAATATTTTATTCTTTTTGATGCTTTTACAAATGAGATTGTCTTAATTTTCTTTTCAGATATTTATTTGATGTATAGAAACACAACTATTTTTTTATGTTGATTTTGTATCCTCCAACTTTGCTGATATTGTTCTGACAGTTTCTTGTGTATGTGCTAAAGGAAATATCATATACTGTAGGCAGACAAAAATATCTAAACTTGGGAGACTTGAAAATGTAACAGGGCATGAAGTATACTAGAAAGGATAATGTGTGGGTAGATATAAATAAATATCTACTGTATCTAAAAATAATTAGAGTGTATTATGAAATCTATAGTATATATACATAACTAAAATGCATGACAGTCATAATGCAATGTTGGGAAGGGTAAATATATTTGAATATTTTAAGGTTCTTACACTATTAAAAATTTTTACACTGTAAAAATTAAAGATGTATTTTGTAATCTCTGGGCTAAAGACTAGCAAAATAGTGCACAAATAAGTGTTAATAGAAGAAAAACTGATAAAAGACAAGAACATAGAAAATAATATATAATATATGGTCCGGTTAGAAACTGAATACTAAAATAGTATAAATAAACTCAACTGTATAAGTAACTGCATTGAATATATATGTACTAAATACTTCAGGTAAAATACTAACATTTTTAGATATTAAAAAAAACCCACAATTATATGCTGTTTGTACAAATCACATCTTAGCCATAAGGTCCCAGAAAGGTTGAAAGTAAAATGATAGAAAAAGAGATATGCCAGGTAAATACTTACCAGAAATACTTGCCTGAAAATTAGATAGATTCATTTCTAAGTACATATAGGTCACCAGAAGAAATAGCAAAAGAGTTTAACATGGTTCTGGGACTAAGGGCATCGGTGGTAAGACAGAGCCCTGATTAGTCATTGTACGCCTTGTAACACTGATTTAAAAAAAAAATTTTTTGTACTTGTAGTGCTTACTGTGATAAAATACCTTTTGAATATAAATAGAATTCTTAAAAAAGAAAATTGAAAAATTAGGAAAAATACATATAGGATGAAAATAAAATGGAATTATAAAATATTTTAATTAAACAATAATAAATATACAAATACAAGATGTAATTCATACAATGATTAGAGCAAAATTTATAGCCTTATAATCATATCTTAGAAGAGAATAAAGGCTGAAAAAAAATCAATGATTTAACTTTTCAGCTTAAGAAGCTAGGAAAACAAAACAAATAAAAAATCTAACATAAGGGGCACCTGGGTGGCTCAGTCGTTAATTGTCTACCTTCGGCTCAGGTCATGATGCCAGGGTCCTGGGATCGAGCCCTGCATCAGGCTCCCTGCTCTGTGGGAAGCTTGCTTCTCCCTCTCCCACTCCCCCTGCTTGTGTTCCCTCTCTCACTGTCTCTCTCTCTGTCAAAGAAATAAATAAAAATCTTAAAAAAAAAAAAGAAAATCTAACTTAAGGTACATTTTACAAATATCAGGAAATAAAATGGGACATTACTACAGATCTTACTTTGGACATTGAAAAGAACAAAAGAGGATATTATGAATGATTTATGCCAATACACTTGGTTATTTTGACAAAATGGGAAAATTCTTAGAAAATGCAACCTTCCAAACTAACCAAGGAAGATATAAAAAGTCCTGTGTCTGGTATCTATTAAAGAATTGTGGTCAGTTATTTTAAAAACTTTCCCACAAAAAAGGAAAAAGTGCACTTATGATGAGCACTCGGTGTTGTATGGAACTGTTGAATCACTATACTGTACACTTGACACTAATATTACACAGGATGTTAACTATACTGGAATTTAAATAAAAACATTAAAAAAAGAAAAAAGATGGTGTTGGTTAAGTAATGTGAAAGCAAATTTTTAGGAGTGAAGATACTAGTTTTTATAAATGCACATAGAAACAAAAAATGAACTTTACTTCAATTTCACGGATGAAAGAATGAAACAATTACATTATTGAATAAATAGGTGACTACAGAATTATAGTGCAGTGTTCTTTGCCATTCTTCCAAAGTTTCAGTTTTCAAAGAAGGCATATAGATGTCTCTAAAAAAAATATTTGGCTTTCCGGAGTTCTTAGTGATCTCTCTGATGATTTAGGTGTTCCTTGACGATCTCCCTGAGGATTTTAATGATGCTTTACATGAGTATAACATGGATGTTACAAAGGACTTTGCCTCCTTCCTACTAAATGTTGCCAAATTGGCTGATATGAAACAGGAATATCAACTCCCATTGTCAAAAATAAGTAAGTATATCTTAACTCCACTGTGGAACGATTTAAAGAAAAAATAATCTTTCTAAGAATATTTTTCCCAGAGGAAGAGTAGAGCCTGGGAAAGATCAGTCTGCCTTAAAAAAGGGGAATTCCTTCTGCTTTCAAAGAAGAAACTCTTGGTTTTTAGAAGTCAAAAGGACAATGGAGAATAAAACTAAATAGAGTCATTTATAAACCATCTTGATTAAAGGTTGCTTTTGGGGCAAGCCTGGCAAGGGCAGGAAGGACATTTATGAAGTGAAGATAAATGAGAAACCATTCTATCACTCATTTCCTTGAGAGGAAATATGTATAGACTCTTGGAAGATTACCTGGGCCCAAACTCTGGTTCTGCTATTCTTAGAAGTGAGATCTTGGGCAATATTCCTTATTCATGCCTCAATTTTCTCAAAAGAGGTATAAAAAAGAGAATAGCATTACAAACCTAGTTTGGGTGAGCTTTAAATAATTCAGTTAATATATGTGAATATCTTAAAACAGTACCTAGCACATAGTAAACATTAACTTTGCTCTTATTTTTCATAAGGTATTGGAAAGAAATCTTCTAGGGAAAAGTAAACAGGAAAAGCTGACGGGGGTAGAAGGAAAGGATTGAGCCATGGGTAGTAATTTCCTAATTTCATTTTACCCCAACATCCTCAACTGGAAAACGTTAAGGAAGCAGAGCCTCTTACTTCCTGGGCCCTATTAAAGTGGGAAGCAGCATGAACAAAAGCAAACAGTAACAGTGGAGCATTGTGAACATCCCAGAGGAGGCAAAATAAGAGTGCCTTCATTACAAATTAGAGCCACCTTTGAATGCACAATCTGGTGCTTTTTAAGAGTAGGAATGGAGGGGGCACCTGGGTGGCTCAGTCGGTTAAGTGTCTGCCTTTGGCTCAGGTCATGATCCCGGAGTCCAGGGATGGCGCCCCAGTTTGGGCTCCCTGCTCCGCGGGAAGCCTGCTTCTCCCTCTGCCCCTCCCCCTGCTTGTGCTCTCTCTCTTTCTCTCTCAAATAAATAAAATCTTTAAAAAAAAGTAGGAATGGAAAAAAATATTTCTTCTTGTATGCCATTTCCAAAACTACTGATAGTGGCCTCTTGGAATACCCTGTCTGGAAGGATTGTGAGGCCAGATCTGAAGTCAGTGGGAAAAAGCACCAAGGTAATAACAATAATTCTGTTAAAAGAGCATGCAATTTAGATGTAGTCTTTTATTACCTGTTGATCAAGGAACTAAAACATAATACAAAATTTTATAATATGGATAATATTAATAGCTAACATTTATTGAATGTATTCTGTGCCAAGATGTGTTACTCACTTTTTTTTTTTTAAGATTTTATTTATTTATTTGTCAGAGAGAGAGAGAGTGCAAGCAGGGGGAGCTACAGGCAGAGGGAGAAGCAGGCTTCCCACTGAACAGGGAGCCCGATGCAGGACTCGATCCCAGGACCCTGAGATCATGACCTGAGCTGAAGGCAGATGCTTAACCCACCGAGCCACCAAGGTGTCCCATGCTATGCACTTTATCTGATGTATCTCATCTGGTCTGATATAGGTCCTGGAAATTTGAAAGACTCCATTTGTAGCATGGTCTAGAGTCTGTGCATAAAGCAGAACAATTTGGCTGATTTTTAAATAATCTATCCCAACCTATTATGGACAGATTTCACAGGAAAAGAATGTGAGGGCTCTGAACTGGTTTCTCATTTGATGAACTGCAAAGAAGGAAGAGCAGCTATTTCTCCATTTGTTTGTCTCTCTGGAAACTCTGATGGTGATTTGCTTCTACCAAATACTCCGAACAATGTAAGTGGAAATGGGGTTTATAAATAAAAGATCTTTAAGAAAGAATTGGATTTATGCTTCTAGGCTGTTTAGAAAGGATTTCAAATTTCTCAAATTGAAAAAAAAATTCCAGGTGTATGAACAGAAATATCCAGGAAATGGTACTCTTGAGGCCAGTATGGTTTCAGTTTTTCAGTGTTGCCCTGAGGGACCCTGCTCCATTCTGCTCCAAAGAATTCCCAAGTACCACCACTTTTCTTCCATCTTTGTAGGTTGATGCAAGTTTGCTATGGAAAGAGCACATATCTTCAGGCTTTCCCGGTATTGCTATAAATGCTGTAAATCCCATATATGTTCTGGATCACTGATGTCCAAAATGGAGTACAAAGACCTAGACACATTGGGAATATGCTGGATAATTCACTGAATGTTGTAATAAACTTATAGAAATTTAATTTAGATTTTAACACAAAGTTTGAGAAAGAAAATAAGTTTTGTTATATTTGATATTATGGTTTGACGCTAGAGTTTCAACTCTATTCTAGTCCAAAATCAGACAGTCCTCTATTACACAAAATAGTCCAGTATCACCTAAAAGAGTTTTAAAAAACTAAATATTAGACCCTTATGCATTTTAAATGGGCACATACATTTTTATCACAAATTCAAATAATTTCTGATGATATAATTTCCAGCTTCAGATAAATGTTGATATGTTAAAGCCATCATATCATTTTTAATGTATAAAATGGGATATGAATACTGAAGCATTTGAATACCCATAATTATGAAGTTAAAACAGTCAAGAATAAAATTTCCAATGATTTTAAAATTTGGCACTGTTCTTTTCTCTTGCATTTAGATTATACACTCCCCCACATAATTTGACCTCAATGTAATATATTTTTAAACATGAAGCCACCCTATTTATCACATTTCTTAGCTTATTAGATAGTATGCAATTTCAATTTAAATAGTATGCAATTTCAATAGTATGCAACAGGTTATTTCCTGTTAATTACAAAACCTTAAATATAATACAAATTTTGAGAAGTAATGACTAAAATAAAATTAATATTATATTAGAAATATATACATTAATGGGATGGATGAAGCTATTGATTTTTAAATTAGTCCATATAACTAAGAATGAATATTTACTTATTTTTAGAATGAGACAGAGTTCCAGCTTCAAATTTTAATTTGAATGTTGAGAAACTTTATTCAAATAGATAAGTAGCTCAGAATTGAACAACTTTTCTAACAGTGATACACAATTCTTCTAATTCCTTCTGAGCTGTTTGCCCCAAATCACCTACCAGACTATTACCACAAATATATTTTTAATGTTCTCTTAATTAGCAACTTAATTAGATGCACTTTAATTTTGTTGAATTCAAGTAATTGGAAACAACCTAATTTAAAAGGAAAAAAAATTATTTTTTACGTAGTCTTTAAAGTCATCCACTTTCTTAATAGGAAAGCAATAGCTCTTTGTTGCTACTCTGTACATTTTCAAACCCCAAGTTTGAGGAAGCTTTTTGTTTTATAAAATGAGACAAAAGCATTCATGAAAGAAGAGATGAGAAAGGAATTTTTTTTTTTACTGATAATGTACATGGCTTAAAAATTACTTATAGACCACTGCTCCAGGTCTTACGCAAAGCTCTCTAAGTCTAGTTCCTTACCCTCATGTGAGTGGTGTCTTACAGAATGTGGAAGAATGTGGAATTCTGGCATAGAAATAATAGAGGACTGAACTTTAGCTTATAAGATCAATAATTTTATGAAGCTTTTTTCCTGTATTTTATTTCTATAATTGCAGTTAATTACTTATGTAAGAAGTTTGTAGGTAATCACATTGAAGACAAGACATATTAATTATTATAATTTCCCTTTTTCTCTATTTTACAATTAATTCAACTTATGGTTAGTAGGTACCATTAACTTTTGTTTCCTTTCCACATGCAAAGTTTTCCATGGGGTTTTTGAGGGACACTGATATAATAGGATATAATGTCTGCGTCTTATTGCCCTACAGTCACCATCAATTAGAAGAAATCTTTAGGTACAGGGCATGACCTAATACAGGCTTTTCATTGTTCCTGCTGGTGTGCTAGAGAGAAGAGGCTGGTTCTATTTCATTTATTTTGAAGCATCCTGCACTGACGAATATTTCTAAAGTATGCCTTGATGGCAATATGCCCGTTGTCTTACCCAAATCACTTTATACAATTTTACTTTACTAGTGTAAGTTATAACCTCTCAAAACTTATTTTGCTTTTATTGTTACATTTTAATGTAATGCTAAATAAGCATTCATATTATCTTTAAATAACATACAGATAAGCTATAAAGCATAAAGCTGAAATGAACACCCATGGACTCAGGACCCTCCTCTATTTTATTCCCTTGTCTCTCCTCTTTCCCCAGGATATCAATTACCCTGAATTTTGTGTTTTTAATTCACCTTTAAAAAACATCATATTCCAAAGTCACTTCTTATATTTGCTGCTTTTGATTTTTATAAAAAGTAAAAGAATACTTACTGTAGTCTCCTGGATGTTGTTTTTTGCTTTTGTTTTGTTTTGTTTTTTGCACTCAACACTCTGCTCCCAAGATTCATTCATGTTGTCACATGAAGCTCTATTTTATTTTTACTACTTCATAATATTTCAGAATGTGGATATAAAACAAGCCATTGATCTAGTTTCCTCTTAAACTGTTTGTGTTTGTTTTTAGTCTTTACTGTTACAAACAGGGCTGCTACAAATGTCTAGTGCACATGTGCAACAGTTTTCCTTGAATGTAAACCTTCTGGATTTTTGAGGTCAAAACAGTTTTCCGGATCATAATGGAATAAGAATATTCCAAGAACTTATAGTAATAAAAGAGCTTTCCACACTACTATCAAATCATTTGAGAAGGTAGTTGTACCAATTAGTGTATTAGAGTAGTTCCTATTGATCCCATATAGTTTTCATAAAATGAGCAGACATCAAAACCTATTGACTTGTTAACTTCGTATTCTTACTTTCCTTCTCTTTCCCCCTATATCTCTCTCCCTTCCCTTTTTATTCTGGTGATTGGGTTCTTGCAATTGTTAGAGTTGCTCAGTTGAACTCTTCTCTTGAGATATACAAGGCCTAAGCTCTCTGATACTCTGTTTACAAGGTATCTCCTGTACCAATTAGGATAATGAAAAATAATTAAAATTAGCTTTTCTTTCCTAGTGACTCTTGTTATTATTCTCATGGCTGGACTGTTGAAATTGCCAAGAGTATGCTAAGAGGCAAAAATGTTCATAGGTGGTACCAAGTCATTTTCCAGACTTGCTTAGGACAGCACCAACCCAGTGTGTATGAAAGACACCCTCTTCCTTCATCACGAAGAGTGTGCTTCAAAAAAGTTGAATAAAGGAACTACAAAGCACAATGTAAGAAACCATAAACTTTCTTTACACATAAATAACAAAAAGAGTTGTATTTCTTCAGGTCCTTCTACACACAGTTGGTATCAATCACACTCAGGCTCCTGTGCTGTGGTCACAGATATTTGATAACCAAGGAAGAAGAATGCCGCTTAATGCTTATGCACTTGATTTCTATAAACATGGTTCCTTGACAGGACTAGTCCAGGACAACAGGTATGTTTTATCCATCTTCACCTATCTGGCCCCCTCTAATCTTCCTACTTCTACCTTTCTGTGTCCATGTCTGCATTCATGTCTGTGTCTCCATCTTTCTCTTTCATTTCTACCTCTACCTCTAGTCCTATTTCTGTATCTACCTACATCTATATCTAAGGGATGAACCTAATGAATTCTAAGGCAAAGCTTTTTACAATTTTTTAAAGATTTTATTTATTTATTTGACAGAGAGATAGTGAGAGCAGGAACACAAGCAGGGGGAGTGGGAGAGGGAGAAGCAGGTCCCCCATGAGCAGGGAGCCCGATGCGGGACTCGATCCCAGCATCCTGGGATCATGACCTAAGCTGAAGGCAGACGCCCAACGACTGAACCACCCAGGTGCCCCACAGCTTTTTACAATTTTAAGTGTAGGTGAATCATGCTAAATATACTGGAATTTTTTCCTGCAGATTAATGGTGAGAGAGAATAACAAACTTTGTGTTATTTTTGTTTGTGGTTTACTGGCAAAATCTTGGGACTTAGGCTGACTCACTTGACCTAAAGGTGTACCCTACAGATATATTTATGTACACTCACAGATATGTTTTTATTACCATACTAGCTATTCATTATAAGATATTTTAAAACTGAAAAACAATAACAATGCCATACCCACCATTATCTGAGAGAAGTATATAAAAAGGTATATAACTCACACATCTGAGGACTGAGCATAAGACAATTGTTTTAGATCTTTGGCAGGGAAATCATTTTCAAAAACAGTAAGGAAGGGTAAACCCTCTTGGATTTACCTGAGAATAGAGAAATTGGCCCAGGCACTGAGCACATAGATGTGGGAGGGGCGTTCTGTCACACTAATCAGTAATTCAGTAGACAATTTACATAAAATTTTGAACAATTTTTATTGAATTAAAGGATTTAAAACTTGGGACACTAGAGAAATGTTGATTTTTTTTTTTTTGTATTTCATAGCTCACTCATGCAAATGTATTTTATTCTTTTTAAAAAGTTTTAATTTTAATCACCTTGTGTTCATTATGACAAGTGTGCTCCTTCATCCCCATCACCTATTTCACCCATCCCCCACCCACCTCCCCTCTGGTCACCATCTGCTTGTTCTCTATAGGTAAGAGTCCATTTCTTGGTTCACCTCTCTCTCTCTTTCTCTTTGCTTATTTGTTTTGTTCTTAAATTACACAGATGAGTGAAATCCTTTAGTATTTGTCTTTCTCTGGCTGACTTATTTCACTTAGCATTATACTGTCCTGCTCCATCCATTTCATTGCAAATGGCAAGATTTCATTCTTTTTAATGGCTGAATAATATTCCATCTGTCAATTGATGGACACTTGATAATGGGCTGCTTCCATATCTTGGCTTTTGTAAATAATGCTGCTATAACATAAGGGTGCATGTATCCCTTTGAATTAGTGTTTTTGTATTCTTTGGATAAATACCCAGTAATGTGATTGATGGATAGTAGGGCAGTTTTAATTTTAACTTTTTGAGGAAACTCCGTACAGTTTTTCATAGTGGCCGGTCCAGTCTGCACTCCACCAGCACTGCAAGAGGGTTACCCTTTATCCATGTCCTCCCCAACACCTATTGGTTCTTGTGGTTGTTTTTTTTTTTAGCCATTCTGACAGGTGTGAGGGTCATATCTTATTGTAGTTTTGATTTGCATTTCCCCGATGGCAAATAATGATGAGCACCTCCTCATGTGTCTGTGGGCCATCTGTATGTCCTCCTCGAAGAAATGTCCATTTGGGTCTTCTGCCATTTTTTAATTGGATTATCTGTATTTGGATGTTGAGTTTTATAAATTCTTTATATATTGTGGATATAATCCTTTATCAGGTATGTCATTTGCAAATACCTTCTTCTATTCCCTAGGTTGTCTTTTAGTTTTGTTGATTGTTTCCTTCACTGCAGAAGCTACCTTTTTTTTTTAAAGATTTTATTTATTTATTTGACAGAGAGAGACACAGTGAGAGAGGGAACAAAAGCAGGGGGTGTTGGAGAGGGAGAAGCAGGCTTCCCGCTGAGCAGGGATCCTGTTGCAGGGCTGTATCCCAGGACCCTGGGATCATGACCTGAGCCGAAGGCAGATGCTTAACGATGGAGCCACCCAGGCGCCCCTACTTTTTTTTTTTTTTTTTAAGTAGGCTCCATGCCCAACATGAGGCTTGAACTCACAACCCTGAGATTAAGAGTCCTACATTCTACCAACTGAGCCAGCCAAGTGCCCCTGAAGCTACTTATTTCTAGTCCTAATAGTTTATGTTTGCTTTTGTTTCCCTTGCCTCAGGGGACCTATCTACAAAAAAGTTGCTATATTCAATGTCAAAGAAATCATTGCTGTGTTCTCTTCTAGCATTTTTATGGTTTCAGGTCTCACATTTAGGTCTTTAATCCATTTTTAATTTACTTTTATATATGGTGTAAGAAAGTTTTCCAGTTTCACTCTTTTTTTTTAAGATTTTATTTATTTATTTTGAGAGAGGGAGCGTGAGAGAGAGAGAGAGAAGAGGGGGAAGGGCAAAGGAAGAAGGAGAAGCAGACTCCCCACTTAGCAGGGAACCTGATGTGGGGCTCAATCTCAGGACTCTGGGATCATGGCCGGAGCCAAAGGCAGAGGCAGACACTTACCTGACCCAGTCACCCAGGTGCCCTTTCCAGTTTCATTCTTCTGCATGTTGCTGTCCAGTTTTGCCAACATCATTTGTTGAAGAGACTGTCTTTTTTCTATTGGATATTCTTTCCTGTTTTGTCAAAGATTAATTGATCATATAATTGTGGGTTTATTGCTGGGTTTTCTGTTCTGTTCTATTGATCTATGTATTTATTTTATGTCAGTACCATACTGTCTTGATCATTATAGCTTTGTAATATAACTTGAAGTCTGGAATTGCGATGCCTCCAGCTTTGCTTTTCTTTTTCAAGGTTGCTTTCGCTATTCAGGGTCTCTTGGGGTTCCATACAAATTTTCGGATTGCTGTAGTTCTGTGAAAAATGCTGGTGGTATTTTGATAGGGATTGCACTGAATCTGTAGATTGCTTTGTGTAGTATAAACATTTTAACAATATTTGTTCTACTAATCCATGAGCATGGAATGTCTTTCTGTTTCTTTGTGTCATCTTTCATTTCTTTCATCAGCATTTTATAGTTTTCAGGTTACAGGTCTTTCACCTCTTTGGTTAGGTTTATTCCTAGGTATCTTTTGTTTTTGGTGCAATTGTAAATGGGATTGATTCCTTAATTTCTCTTTCTGCTGCTTCATTATTGGTGTATAGAAATGCAACAGATTTCTGTACATTGATTTTGTATCCTGTGACTATACTGAATTCATTTATTAGTTCTAGCAGATTTTTAGTGGAGTCTTTCTGGTTTTCTATATATAGTATCATATCATCTGTAAATAGTGAGTTTTACTTCTTCCTTACCAATTTAGATGCCTTTTATTTGTTTTTGTTGTCTGATTGCTAAGGCTAGGACTTCCAGTACTATGTTGAAAAAGAGTGGTGAGAATGGACATCCTTATCTTTTCCTGACCTTAGGGGAAAGCTCTCTGTCACCACTGAGGATGATGTTAGTTGTGGGTTTTTTATGTATGGCCTTTATTATGTTGAAGTTTGTTCCCTTTAAACCTGCTTTGTTGAGGGTTTTTATCATGAATGGGTGTTGTACTTTATCAAATGCCTTTTTCTGCATTTATTAAAATGATCATATGGTTCTTACCCTTTCTTTTATTTATGTGATGTATCGTGCTGGTTGCTTTGTGAATATTGAATCACCCTTGCAACTCAGGAATAAATCCCACTTGATTATGGTAAATGATTTTTTTTTAATGTATTGTTGAATGTGGTTTGCTAATATTTTGTTGAAGATACTTGCATCTATGTTCATCAGAGATATTGGCCTGTAGTTCTCTTTTTTTGTGGTGTCTTTATCTGGTTTTGGTATCAGGGTAATGCTTGCCTCAGAATGAATTTGGAACTTTTCCTTCCTCTTCTATGTTTTGGAATAGTTTGAGAAGAATAGGAATTAACTCTTTTGTAAATGTTTGGTACAATTTACCTGTGAAGCCATCTGGTCTTGGACTTTTGTTTGTTGGGAGTTTTTTGATTACTAATTCAATTTCTTTACTGGTATTCAGTCTGTTCAAATTTTCTATTTCTTCCTGTTTTAGTTTTGGTAGGTTTTATGTTTCTAGGAATTTAATCATTTCTTTCAGGTTTAATTTGTTGGCATATAGTTTTTCCTAATATTCTCTTATAATTGTTTGTATTTCTGTTGGTGCTGATAGTTATTTCTCCCTCTCATTTATGATTAGAGGTTTATCAGTTTTATTGATTTTTTCAAAGAGCCACCTTCTTGTTACATTAATCTATTCTGTTGTTTGTTTGTTTGTTTTAGTTTCTGTATCATTTATTTCTGCTCTAATCTTCATTGTTTCCTTCCTTCTGCTGGTTTTAGGTTTTGTTTGTTCTTTTTCTAACTTTTTTGGGTGTAAGGTTAGGTTTTTTATTTGACAGTTGTCTTACTTATTGAGGTGGGACTGTATTGCTATAAACGTCCCTTTTAGAACCACTTTTGCTGCATCCCAAAGGTTTTGGACCATTGTGTTTTCATTTTCATTTGTTTCCATGTATCTTTTTTATTTATTCTTTGATTTCCTGGTTGACCCATTCATTGTGTTGTACCATGTTATTTAACTTTCATGTATTTGTGGTTCTTCCAGATTTTTTCTTGTGATTGACTTCTAGTTTCTTAGGGTTGTGGTTAGAAAAGATGTATGGTATGATTTTGATCTTTTTGAATTTTTGAGGCTTGTTTTGTGGCCTAACATGTGATCTATTCTGGAGAGTGTTCCATCTGCGCTTGAAAAGAATGTGTATTCTGCTGTTTTAAGTTGGAATGTTCTGAATATATCTGTTAAGTTCATTTGGTCCAGTGTGTCATTCAAAGCCACTGTTTCCTTGTTGATTTTCTGTTTAGATGATCTGTCCATTGATGTAAGTGGGATGTTAAAGTCCCCTACTATTATTGTGTTATTATCAGTTAGTTCCTTTATGTTTGTTATTAACTGTTTTATGTATTTAGGTGCTCCCATGTTGGGTATATAAATATTTACAACTGTTATATCTTCTTGTTGGATTATCCTCTTTATGATTACATAGTGCCCTTCTCTGTCTCTTGTGACAGTCTTTGCTTTAAAGTTTAGTTTGTCCGTTATAAGTATTGCTAGTTTGGCTTTCTTTTGACAACCATTTGCATGATAAATGTTTCTCCATCCCCTCACTTTCAATCTGTAGGTGTCTTCAGGGCTAAAATGCTCTTATAAGCAGCATATAGATGAGTCTTTTTTTTTTAATCCATTCTTTCACCCCATGTGCTTTGATTCAAGTGTTTAGTCCATTTACATACAATGTAATTATTGATGGATATGCATTTATTGCTATTTTATTACTTATTTTGTAGTTGTTTCTGAAGATTTTCTCTGATCCTTTCTTGTCTTTCTTTCATAGTTTGCTGGTTTTCTTTAGTGATATATTTGGATTTCTTTCTCTTTATTCTTTGCATATTTATTAGTGGTTTTTGATTTGTGGTTGCCATTAGGTTACATCTTCTACATAGAGCAGTCTATATTAAGTTGATGGTCATTTAGGTCTGAACCCATTCTTTACTCCTCTCCTCCCTATGTTTTAGATATATGGTGTCTTATTTTACATACTTTTATTTTGTGAGTTCCTTGGCTGGTATTTTACAGAAAGATTCATTTTTACTGCTTTTGTGTTTCCCACCTTCATACTATCACTTTTGGTCTTTCATTTCCACTGAAAGAGTCCCCTTTAATATTTCTTGGAGGGCTGGTGTGTTGGTCATGAACTGCTTTAATTTTTGTTTGTCTGGGAAACTCTTTATCTCTTCTTCTATTCTGAATGATAAACTTGCTGGATAGAGTATTCTTGGCTGCAGATTTTTCCAATCCAGCACTTTGAATATGTCATGCCACTTTCTCTTGCTTGGAGAGTTTCTGCTGAAAAAGGCCATGTTAGTCTTATGGAGTTTCCCTTGTATGTAACTGCCTTATTTTGTCTTGCTGCTTTTAATTTTTTTCTTTATTACTATATTTTGCCATTTTAATTATGTCTTGGTGTGGATCTGCTTTTGTTGATTTTTTGGGAATTCTCTGTGCCTCCTGGATCTGGATATCTTTTTCCTTCCCCTGTTAGGGAAGTTTTCAGCTATTATTCTTCAAATAAACTTTCTGTCCCCTTTTATTTCTCTTCTTCTGGGACTTTTATAATGTGAAATTTTTAAAAAAGATTTTATTTATTTGAGAGATAGAGAGAGAATGTGCACAAGTGGAGGGTTAGGTGGAGAGGGAGAAGCAGACTCCCCACTGAGCAGGGAGCCTGATGTGGGGCTCCATCCCAGGACCCTGAGATCATGACCTGAGCTGAAGGCAGACACTTAACCGACTGACCCACTGAGGTGCTTCTATAATGTAAATGTTATTACATTTGATAGAGTTGCTGAGTTCCCTAAATCTCTTCTTATTTTGCATAATTCCTTTTTCTCTTTTGTTCAGCTTGACTACTTTCTGTTACTGTGTTTTTCTAGGTCATTAATTTGTTCCTCTGCTTTTCCATCCTGCTGTTCATTCCATCAAGCGTGTTTGTCATTTCATTTATTGAGCCCTTAGTTCTGGTATGTTATTCCTTATTTCTGTGTTAAGGTTTTCACTTATGTCTTCCATTCTTAAGTCCAGTGACTATCTTTATGATCATTACTTTAAATTCTCTGTTTCCACTTAGATCTCTGGCCATGGCCCTATCCTGTTATTTCATTTGGGACAAATTCCTCTGTCTTCTCATTTCGTCTGTCTCTGTGTCAGCTACCATGTGTTAGGAAAGTCAGCTACTTCTCCTGTTTTTGAGGGTAATGGCCTTATGTAGAACTTCTGTGTTGGAAGATGCAGTGTAGGCAGGGGTTTGGGCTGGTCTTCTGGGGAAAGGAGCACACAGTGCTGGCACTGAGGCAAGCATGACTTGGAAGGGTGGATCCACCAGAGCATGGCAGGTACAGAGCTTGGCATAAGCAAGTTAGGTAGCGAGTGTTGGCATGCTACTGGTTCCTACAGGTAGCCCTGTGCTTATTCCAAGGGGTGGAGGAGGGAAGTGGTGCTGGTCAGTTTCTTTTTTCGCAGAGGGGTCTCTTGTGAACACTGCCTCTCTGGGACATGCTCTGAGAAGAGCAAATAACCCGCCCACTGTATGCCACAGGCACTCTTCAATTGCTGTTTCCACACTATACATCCGGGGGTTGTTTGCCCTGCCTTTTCTCCAAAAGCAGCCCCAATACCCCTGGGCTATATCTGAGCCAAGCCCACTGACCTTTAAAATTCTAGGCTTTAAGCCTCATTGGTTGCAAGAACTCATGATATTCAGCCCCTCTGATTTTCCAAGCCAGTTGCTATGGAGAATCATCTTCCCTTTATGCTCCACTGTGTGCTAGTCTGTCTCTTGCCCTGCTCCACCTCCATGGCTGCCACCCCACTGCGATGGGCACGATCCAGTTCTCTCCCAAACCACATCTCTGCACTTCCTACCTTCTTCAATGTAATTTCTTTTCTACCTTCAATTGTGGAGTTTGTTCTGTCAGTCTTCAGGTTGATTTTTGGGGTATTTAGGATGTTTTGATAGTTATCCAGTTGTGTTCATGGGATGAAGCAAGCCTAGGGTCTTTCTACTCCACCATCATTTTCCCTCTTGGATGTATTCCTGATCATTTTTTAAAATATGACTCATTATTGTGAATTAAGTTGTGACATTAGTAAATAATCCATTTGATTCTTCCCTTTTGATTCTCCAGCTCCCATTCACTCTCCTGAGCTTAACTTTCCTATTTTGTTTTTCTCCTGAGATGGTCAGTCTCCTGTGTGTGTTGATTATGTGTGGTTGTGATAACTGACTTTTGAATTCATAATTATTCCTCTTGATTGAATCATCATCTAGGATTTGTGGTGAAAGGTTTTAGTAAATATGTCTTGACAGACAAAAGTAATTTATTATTGGCAAGTCCAGCATTTCAGTATGAAGTAATTTACTATTTTTATACTATTAATTTTCAAAATGATATTTTGTTTAGGATGAATGAAGGAGCTGCTTATGACTTGTTGAAAGATTTTGCACTCACCATTAAATCTCTCAGGTATGTTATATATTTTAAACATTGATTTCAGATTTTCCAAAAATTTAATGGTAATTTGAAAAATGTTGACCTGATACTTAAAAATGCCATTGAGCTTCTTAGGTGTCACATATTTCAACTCCTCAAACACTTTGCAGAGCTTCTCTCCAACACCCTGTTGCACTGGTTCTATAATAGAATTAATCCCAAAGCCCATTTGACATAAGGTTTTATTCAGACCAGGGCCTCAGCCTCAGGCACTGCATAATAACAGGATAATATTCCAAAGCCTCAAGAATTCCTAAATCCTCGTATTCTCAGTTTTCACAACCAGTGTTTGTCAGATACGTGATACTTCAGAAGGCCCCTTAGGGCTCCATCAGGTTTATATCAGCTTACATATTCTGGACTCTCTTGCTTTATATAATGTTTTTTTCCAGGGTTTATCTGACTCTGGTCTCTCATACTGGCTTCCTGTTTTCATCTTTAGCAGAGTTCAGTGGGGACCCAAACAACTCTAAACTTTATATAGATAAACCCATCTTAAGGCTTTATTACATGGTCCATCCTTAGGCACATCTAGTGTTGCCTGGTTAAATTCCAGTCTGCATATGCCCTTCAATACTTTATGGGTTTTCCCTTTTCTAACACTTACTTTAAAAATTATATATCTTCACATACATGCATACAATTGCCATGAATCTCTTCATGAATTTCTTGCTAATCAGGTCATTGATTTTTAATTTTTTGATTTGAGATTAATCATACCTGTTTGGATGTTTTATATAGAGAATGAAACTATGGGGATGCTAGGACAGAGGGAACTGCTCTAGATAGTTTCTTGAGTATCTTTAGATAGTGTATTTCTTGAGTGGCTCATAGTTATTCAAGAGTATACCAGAAAACCCCAGAGACTTTGGAGCTGTCTCAAAATCTGGTCCTAGAAATATTATTCATTGATCTGAAAAGTATTGAAATATTATTGGCTTGAGACATACTTCTAAGCATTTGAGATATAGAGAATCAGTAAATCTATCATTGCTTTAAACATAATCTTACAGTGTAGTGTGAGGAAACTGACTTGTAGCTATTACAAAGGCAATAAGTGCTAGGATGACAGATAATGGGGCAACCTTGGATTCAGAGAAGGATTTTCAGTATATGTGCTGCCGAAGTGAGCACTAGGGAAGGATTTTCAAATGAAGTAATTTTTTCACTAAATCTTAAAGGATCTTAAGGGTTGGGGCAGAGGAAATAGTGTTTTCCAAGTAGAGAAATGAGAAAGGGTCTGATATGTCAGGGGTAGACTTCAATCTCACTCTAGTGGCATTGGAAATATGGGAGTTGTGATAGGGATGGGGGAAGGTACTGAGTTGCTTAAAGCAGCTTTACAGCAATTTGGATATGTATTGGAAGGAGCCTTAATTCTCATATTATGGAGGTTGGGCTTAGTATTCTGAATAACATGTAGACAGTGTATAGGCATGAGTATGATATGGGTCTGTGGTTTACATGTGTGACAGACATGTGCATGGTTTATATATGTGACAGAGACTCAAAGGCTATAAGAGCCATGCAGGTGAGAGTGAGTGTGAGTCTGAAATAGAAGTAATGATGGAAAAGAGCGGTTAAAGAAATAGTTACGGGATAGAATTCAGAGAAATTGTCAATAAAGTTCATGTGGTTGGTGATGATAATGAGGTTTCTGTTTTAGTTAATGATACATTAGAAGGGAGGATGAAGTTTGAGGAGGACTAAGAACCAAAAATAGTGAGTTAGAATTTATACATGTCACATAATATCTGTGGGAAATAATTCAAGAGGAAAGGGTCAGTGTCATAATTATAGGTCTATGACTAGGAGTATATTCAGTGTTATAGGTACGGATCTGGTCATTCTTTGTGGTAGGTCAATGAAGACACTAGGAAAAATTCTGGAACTCTAGGGCAACCAAAGTAGATAAGGAATTACAAAAGGCTGATAAAATGTCAGATCCTGATCATGGTCAGTACTTTATCAACCCAGCTGCACTGTTCATTCTTGAATTTCCTCTGTCCTTTCTTTTCACTTGCATATTCATTTCTTGTTGCTGCTGTAACAAATTACCACAAACTTACTGGTTTAAACCAACACAAATTTATTATCTTACAGTTCTGGAAGCCTGAAGTCCAAAACGGGTCTAACTGGGTTAAAATCAAGATGTTGGCAAAGTTCATTTCTTTCTGGAGACTTTAGGACAATCTGCTTTATTCTCTTGTCCAGCTTCTAGATGTTGCTGGCATTATTTTGATTATGGTTCCCTTTCATCTTTAAGGCCAGCAATGGTGGGGGAGTCTTACACTGCATTACTCTGTGATGAACTCTCTCCTGCCTCCTCTCTCATAAAAGTCTTTGAGACTATATTGGGTCCACCCAGATATTCCAGGATAATTTTTCTATCACAAAGTCAGCTAATCAGCAACTTCAATTCCATCTGCAACCTTAATTCTCTTTGCTATATAAACTAACATAGTCCTAGATTTCTGGGGATTAGAACACAAAGGCCACTATTCTGTTTATTACACCCTGTTTTTTTAAAAATTTCTCACATATCTAGGTAAAGGAAGTAATATTTTGCTCTTCATAGAGGTACTTGCTTGTGGATTTCAGTATATACTGGACACAATAGCCAAAAAAAAAAAAAAAAACCCACAAAATAGCCTCCAAAGAGATGTGTGGCAAGAAGGAAGGGACTTTGTGTTGCTGCTGTTGAAGGGAGAAGGGATAAAGTTACATGGAATTTGGTGGCCTTTAAAATCCTCTTGGTAATTGACATGAAGAGGAGCTGCATGGGAATTTTTTTGTTATCTTTATTTTGTTTTGTTTTTTTATACACTTTTTTTAAGATAAATATATTTCTTATCAGTATACTTCATATTTTGCTAACATTTCATCATTTCATCATTTAGTGGGATTTACTTAATTCTTCCTGCCTGGGGAAAGTCCTTCTTATAATGCTGACTCTCACTAAAATGTGTGCTCTGTGTGTGTTTATTTCCATTAACAGTGTTTCCTTGCGTGAACTATGTGAAAATGAAGATGACAACGTGGTCTTAGCATTTGAACAATTGAGTGACACCTTTACTGAAAAACTTAATGGAGTTTAAAAATAAAGATTATCCAGACCACTTAAAATATTGCCATGGGCATTTTTAAAGTTATATTTTATGATCCTCATACTTTTTGTCAGAAATACATATATGATGAAGTGGAAAGAGCAAACATTTTGGAGTCAGAATTGTGATCAATTGTGATCCATGTAACTTCCATGTTCTCTCATGAGTACCCTTGGACAAGTTATTTAATATCTTTGGAATCTTAGCTTCTGTATATAGTTGAATAATAATGCCTATGTTTCAGTTAGTTTGTGGACTGATTGAGAAAATGCAAAGATTTTGTATGTGACTGAAGAACAATTTTTACTCTGTGAAGTCTAAACAAATATTACATTCTCAGCATTTTTCTCCTGGATGTTATAATTTATAAAGGTCTATCAAGGCTAGAATAAACTATTACAGTACCCTGAAGTTGAAATATATTTTCTCTAATTAACTTAAATGTGATTATATGACTTAGATATATGGTTTTTAAAAAATGACAACTTCTAGTAAACTTGAATTACTTTTAAAAAAATATGAGAGCTTTGGCATAAATCCTGTGATGCTTTAAGATAAAATATAGCTGGTGTTTTGGCTTGATTTTAATTGTATATAAATGATTGAAAAAACACAAAGAAATAAAATGGGTTTAATCAATTTTCCATTGGTCTCTTTGTGTAAAGTCTATACATCTTTCAATCCATTTACACATACATATGCATTTTATATATAATAAATAGTTTATGTCTAATCACTTTCCCTCTCTAGACTAAGCCTCAGATCACAGTTTTGGAATCCATTTTAGACCCTAAACTTGAACAGAACATTTTATCCTCAGAGCAAAAGGACTGCTCTCTCCTTCTATCCAGGTTGTCTTACTGAAGATGATCTTTTGTACGACATTATTTATACATATATTACATTGGCTTAGAAAAACATCCATGGTTCTTGGGCGCCTGGGTGGTTCAGTCGTTAAGCGTCTGCCTTTGGCTCAGGTCATGATCCTAGGGTCCTGGGATCGAGCCCTGCATCGGGCTCCCTGCTCCGAGGGAAGCCTGCTTCTCCCACTCCCCCTGCTTGTGTTTCCTCTGTCGTTGTCTCTCTCTCTCTGTCAAATAAATAAAATCTTTAAACAAACAAACAAACAAAAAAAAACAACCATGGTTCAATTTGTCTGGAGATAAAAGAATATTGTTACCTGGAACTGACCCATTATTGCATGTGCCATGTTAGGGGACTCTAGTTCTTCAGACTAAATCCATTTACATTATTTTAAAATATGCACTGCAACAATTTCTGGACATCAAAATACTTAAAAAATGGTTTCTACTGACCTCTTAATCTCTGCTCAAAACACTGATACACAATATTAATAGATTGTCATGTTGGTTTTCACCTCTTACTTGTCTCATGGAGACATGAAAATTTTTTTTCCGTGTGACTGAGCCAATCTGGTTTCCTAATTTTTAGAGGTAGAATAAGATTATTTCCTATAATCTGGTATTCTATTAAAAGAGGGAGTTATAACTAACCTCTTTGAGGTGGGTTTAATGGGCAGCTTCCTTTGCTTCCTTTCCGACTTTTAGCAATGACTTTAAAAAAGTAATTTGAAGGGGGGGAAATCGGAGGGGGAGACAAACCATGAGAGACTATGGACTCTGAGAAACAAACTGAGGGTTCTAGAGGGGAGGGGGTGGGGGGA
>NW_027397066.1:142714200-142766050 GCF_003265705.2 Callorhinus ursinus | reverse complement strand
ACACCACACACAAAAATAGACTCCAAATGGTTGAAAGACCTAAACGTAAGACAGGAGTCCATCAAAATACTAAAGGAGAACACAGGCAGCAACCTCTTCGACCTCAGCCGCAGCAACTTCTTCCTAGAAACATTGCCAAAGGCAAGGGAAGCCAGGGCAAAAATGAACTATTGGGATTTCATCAAGATAAAAAGCTTTTGCACAGCAAAAGAAACAGTCCACAAAACCAAAAGACAACCGACAGAATGGGAGAAAATATTTGCAAATGACATATCAGATAAAGGGCTAGTATCCAAAATCTATAAAGAACTTATCAAACTCAACACCCAAAGAACAAATAATCCAATCAAGAAATGGACAGAAGACATGAACAGACATTTTTCCAAAGAAGACATCCAAATGGCCAACAGGCACATGAAAAAGTGCTCAACATCGCTCGGCATCAGAGAAATCCAAATCAAAACCTCAATGAGATACCACCTCACACCCGTCAGAATGGTCAAAATTAACAAGTCAGGGAACGACAGATTTTGGCGGGGATGCGAAGAAAGGGGAACCCTCCTACACTGTTGGTGGGAATGCAAGCTGGTGCAACCCCTCTGGAAAACTGTATGGAGGTTCCTCAAACAGTTGAAATTAGAGCTACCATTCGATCCAGCAATTGCACTACTGGGTATTTATCCCAAAGATACAAATGTAGGGACCCATAGGGGTACGTGCACCCCAATGTTTATAGCAGCAATGTCCACAATAGCCAAACTGTGGAAAGAACCAAGATGTCCATTGACAGATGAATGGATAAAGAAGATGTGGTATATATACACAGTGGAATATTATGCAGCCATCAAAAGAAATGAGATCTTGCCATTTGCAACGACGTGGATGGAACTGGAGGGTGTTATGCTGAGTGAAATAAGTCAATCAGAGAAAGACATGTATCATATGACCTCACTGATATGAGGAATTCTTAATCTCAGGAACAAACTGAGGGTTGCTGGAGTGGTCGGGGGTGGGAGGGATGGGGTGCCTGGGTGATAGACATTGGGGAGGATATGTGCTACGGTGAGCGCTGTGAATTGTGTAAGACTGTTGAATCACAGATCTGTACTTCTGAAACAAATAACGCAACATATTTTGAGAAAAAAAAAAAGAAAAAGAAGAAGATAGCAGGAGAGGAAGAATGAAGGGGAGTAAGTCAGAGGGGTAGACGAACCAGGAGAGATGATGGACTCTGAAAAACAAACTGAGGTTTCTAGAGGGGAGGAGGGTAGGGGGATGGGGTAGCCTGGTGATGGGTATTAAAGAGGGCACATTCTGCATGGAGCACTGGGTGTTATGAACAAACAATGAATCATGGAAACCTACACCAAAACAAATTATGTAATATATTGTGAGTAACATAACAATAAAAAAATTAAAAAAAAACTAATGATGTAATGTATGGTGATTAACATAACAATAAAACCCCTTCAGTTTGTAAAACAAAAGTAATTTGGAATAGCTTATGCAAAGAGAGTTTATATAGAAACTCTGAAAGCATTTTATGTTCCATTTGTTTTAACAATGTGAAAGTTTTCTTTCTGAGAAACATGTACAGAGACCCTGGTGAGATTTACTGGAGAATCATTATTACCACCATAATTTATTCCTATCTTTTTCCTATGAGAGGAAAAAATCATACTGGCACTAGGCCTATAAATGGTCTTCTGGAAGAGCCATTTATTAAAAATTTGTATTTTGAGAAAATTATAGATGCAAGTGCTGGCATAAGAAATAATATACTGTGCTTGCTTCAGCACTGCATATACTAAAATTGGAATGATACAGAGAAGGTTAACATTGCCCCTATATAAGGAGGACATTCACAAATTTGTGAAGTGTTCCATATTTAAAAAAGAAAAGAGAAATAATATACCCATGCATATATGGTTAATTAATATATGATAAAGGAGCCAAGAATATACAATGGTGAAGGGATCATCTCTTCAATAAATGGTGTTGGGAAAAATGGACAGTCATATGAAAAAGAATGAAAGTGGATTACTATCTTACACCATACCCCAAAATTAATTCAAAATGGATTAAAGACATAAACATAAGACCTGAATCCATAAAAATCCTTGAAGAAAACTAGGTAAGTTCCCTGACATCGATGTTGGCAGTGATATTTTGGATTTGACACCAAAAGCAAAATAAACAGGGGGGACTATGTCAAACTAAAAAGCTTCTGCACAGCAAGGGAGACCATCAACAAAATAAAAAGGCAAAATGCCAAATGGGGAAAATATTTGCAAATGATAGATCAGATAAGGGGTTAATATCCAAAATATATAAAGAATTCATACAACTCAACAACAACAACAAAAAAAAACAAAACACAAATAACCCAATTAAAATGGACAGAGGACCTGAATAGACATTTATTCAAAGAACACATACAAATGGTCAACGGACACATGAAAAGGTTCTCACTAATCATCAGGGAAATGCAAACACCACCACAATGGGGTATCACTTCACACCTCTTAGAAGAATGACTATTCAAGTGTGGGCAGAAATATGAAGAAAAAAAGAAACGCTTGTGCCCTATTTTGGGAAGGATACAGCCACGATGGAAAGTAGTATGGGAGTCCCTCAGAAAATAAAATATAGAACTACCATATGATCCATCAATCCCACTTCTGAATATTTATCTGAAGGAAATGAAAACAACTCAAGAAGATATATGCACCCCTAATTCATTGAAGCATTGTTTACAATAACCAAGACATGGACTAAACCTGTGTCCATTGATGGCTGAATGGATAAATAAAATATGATATATATATATATATATATGAATATTATTTAGCCATAAAAAGGAATGAGATCTTATCATTGGCCACAACATGAATGGAACTTGAGGGTATTATGCTAAGTCAAATAAGTCAGACAGAGAAAGACAAAGATCATATGATCTCACTTATATGTGGAATCTCATATGTGGAAACAAAACAAAAATTGAACTCATAGCAGAGAAGAGATTGGTGGTTGCCAGAGGATGGGAGGTGGGGGTGGGCAAAATGGGTAAAAGGGGTAAAAAAAGGAGCAAACTTTCACTTGTAGAATAAGTAAGTCATAGAATGTAATGTAAAACATGGTGATTATAGTTAATAATGCTGTATTGTATGTTTGAAAGTTGCTAAGAGAGTAAGTCTTAAAAGTTTTTAATCACAAAAAAAAAATTGTAATTATGTGTGGTGATGGATGTTAACTAGACTGTGGTGATCATTTCACAAAATATACAAATATCAAAACATTATGTTATACACCTAAAACTAATATGATATATCAATTATTCTCAACAAAAAAGAAATAATATAGAGAGATCCTATACAGCCTTTACACAGTTTTCCAAACTGTGTAACATTTTGGGAATGTAACATTTTGCATAATTATTGTATAGTACAATATCAGATTCAGGAAATTGGTATAAATATAAACCATTATTCAGATTTCATCAATTTTACATGCTCATTTGTGTGTATTTTATTGCATGTGTAGTTTTGTGTTCACCATTACAGTCAAGATAGAGAACAGTTCCATTACCACAAAGAAGCTTCTCCTTTTATTATTACAACCACTTCCCTCTCACTCCCTCCTGCTTCTCCCTTTCTGAGTCCCATCTGATTCCACACCCCTTCCCCCAACTTTAACCTCCACCAACCTCTAGTTGTTCTCTATTTCTATAATTTTGTTATTTCAAGACCTATATAAATGGAGTCATACAGTACATAACCTTTTGAGATTATCTTTTTTCACTCAGCATAATTCCCTTGAGATTAACCCAGGTTGTTACATGTATCAGTAGTGTGTCCCTTTTTATTGCTGACTAGTATTCCATAGTAGTATGGTTGTACCACAGTTTGTTTAAACATTCAACCCATTGAAGGACATTTGGGTTGTTTCCAGCTTTTGACTATTACAAGTAAAGCTGCTATTAATATTTATGTTTCTATTGTTTCTTGTTCTGTTTCTCATTTCTTCCCTTCCTATGAAATACCTAAAATTTTTTGGATTCCATCTTGATTTATTTATAGTGTTTCTGAGTATATCACTTTGTATAGTTTTTTTGGGGGTTGCAATATACTTATATGACTTATCATAGTCTACAGCATCAAAATTTTACTACCTTACTTTTACTTAAATCCATTTACTCTCTCTCCTTTGTGAATATAATTATTTTAAGTATTTCTCTACATACATTGAACATCACATCAGAACTTCACAATTTTTATTTTTATCATCAAATATGATTTAAGAAGTTCATGAGAAAAATATTATATTTAACCCTATTTTTACCCATTCTCATTTTCTTTTTCCCTTCTTGAAGGTGAAAGCTTTCTTTTGTAATCTTTCCCCTCTGTTTCAAGAACTTCCTTTACCTATTCTTGAAGGATAGGTTTGCTAGTGAAAATTATCTCCATTTTCTTTCAGTGGACAGTTTTTATTTTCTCTTCATTTCTAAAAAAAATATTTCCAATGGCTATAGAATTTATGATTGGCAGGTTTTTAAAAATTTCAGTTCTTGAAAAGTGTGCCACTTCTGGCCTTCATGGTTTCAGATGAGAAACCCAATGTCAATTGAATTAGTATTCTGCTATTGGTTTTGTGTTGTTTTTCTCTGTCTACTTTCAAGATTTTTTCTTTGTCTTTTGTTTCCAGAAATTTAATTATGATGTTTGCTTTGCATGTTTTTTTTTTTTTTTAATTTGGGGTCCACTTACCTTTTTCATTCTATAAGCATAGTTTTTTTCTAAATTTGGTAAGTTTTCAACCATTATTTCTTTGAGTATATATTTAGCCCCACTCAGTTTTCCTCTCCTCCAAGACTCCAATTATATGAATGCTGGCTTTCTTATTTTGCCTTACAGGTCTCTAGAACTCTGTTATTTCCTTTTCAGTCTACTTTCTGTTATTCAGATTGGCAAATTCTATTGATTTACTGTAAAGTTCACTGATTCCATCATATGTTATCTCCACTCTGTCATTGAACTCATCCAGCAATTTAAAAAATTTCTGTTATTCTATTTTTCCATTCTATAATCCCCATTTCATATTTTTGTAACTTCTATGTCTTTGCTGGGATTTTCTATCAAGAGAATGTGCATTTGTGGGACAACTTGTGGAGCAGTTGGTTAAGCTTCAACTTTTGGTTTTGGTTCAGGTTGTGATCTCAGCGTTCTGAGATCAGCCCCCTGTCAGGATCCACACTCAGCTCAGAGTCTGCTTGAGATTCTCTCTCCCTCTCCCTGTACTGCTCCCACTCATGCTCTCTCTCTAAAATAAAGAAATAAATCTTAAAAAAAGAGAATGTGCATTTGCTTGTTGAAATATTTCAATGACAGATACTATAAAATCCTTATAATTTAATTTTTACATCAGCTTGATCTTGGTATCTGCATCAGTGTCTTCTCATTCAAGTTTTTTAAATTTATTTTTTAATTAATTTATTAGTTTAATTTATTATATGTTATGTTAGTCACCATACATTACCATAAATTGCATCATTAGTTTTTGATGTAGTATTCCATGATTCATTGTTTGCATATAACACCCAGTGTTCCATGCAATACGTGCCCTCCTTAATACCTATCACTGGGCTAACACATTCCCCCCACCCCCCTCTCCTCTAAAACCCTCAGTTTGTTTCTCAGAGTCCATAGTCTCTCACAGTTTGACTCCCCCTCTGATTCATCTCCTTCATTTTCCCCTCCTACTATCTTCTTCTTCTTTTTTTTAAACATATAATGTGTTAATGTTTCAGAGGTACAGGTCTGTGATTCATCAGTCTTACACAATTCACAGGGCTGAACATAGCACATACCTTCCCCAATGTCCATCACCCAGCCCCCCACCACTCCAGCAACCCTCAGTTTGTTTCCTCAGATTAAAAGCCTCTTATGGTTTGTATCCCTCTCTGGTTTCATTTTGTTTAACTTTTTCCTCCCTTCCCCTATGATCCTATGTCTTGTTTCTTAAAATTCTCATATCAGTGAGATCATGTGATACTTGTCTTTCCTGATTGACTTATTTCGCTTAGCATAATATCCTCTAGTTCCATCCATGTCGTTGCAAATGGCAAGACTTATTTTTTTTTATGGCTACATAATATTCCATTGTATATATACTCCACATTTTCTTTATCCATTCATCTGTTGATGGACATCTTGCCTCTTTCCGTAGTTTGGCTATTGTGGACATTGGGGTGCATGTACCCCTTTGGATCCCTACATTTGTATCTTTGGGGTAAATACCCAGTACTGCAATTGCTGGGTCATAGGGGAGCTCTATTTTTAACTTTTTGAGGAAACTCCATACTGTTTTCCAGAGTGGATGCACCAGCTTGCATTCCCACCAACAGTGTAGGAGTGTTCTCCTTTCTCTGCATCCTTGCCAATATTTGTTGTTTCCTGACTTGTTAATTATAGCCCTTCTGACTGCTGTGAGGTGGTATCTCATTGAGGTTTTGATTTGGATTTCCCTGATGCTGAGTGATGTTGAGCACTTTTTCATGTGTCTGTTGGCCATTTGGATGTCTTCTTTGCAGAAATGTCTGTTCATGTCTTCTGCCCAATTCTTGATTGGATTAGTAGTTCTTTGGGTGTTGAGTTTGATAAGTTCTTTATAGATTTTGGAAACTAGCCCTTTATCTGATATGTCATTTGCAAATATCTTCTCCCATTCTGTCGGTTGTCTTGTGGTTTTGTTGACTGTTTCTTTTGCTGTGCAAAAGCTTTTTATTTTGATGAAGTCCCAATAGTTCATTTTTGCCCTAGCTTCCCTTGCCTTAGGAGATGTTTCTAGGAAGAAGTTGCTGTGGCTGAGGTCAAAGAGGTTGCTGCCCGTGTTCTCCTCTAGGATTTTGATGGACTCCTGTCTCACATTGAGGTCTTTCAACTATTTTGAGTCTATTTCTGTGTGTGGTGTCAGAAAATGGTCCAGTTTCATTCTTCTGCATATGGCTGTCCAATTTTCCCAACACCATTTGTTGAAGAGACTGTCTTTTTTCCACTGGACATTCTGTCCTGCTTTGTCGAAGATTAGTTGATCCTAGAGTTGAGGGTCCATTTCTGGGCTCTCTATTATGTTCCATTGATCTATGTCTCTGTTTTTGTGCCAGTACCATACTGTCTTGACGATGACAGCTTTGTAATAGTGCTTAAAGTCTTGAATTGTGATGCTGCCAGCTCTGCTTTTCTTTTTCAACATTCCTCTGGCTATTCGGGGTCTTTTCTGGTTCCATACAAATTTTAGGATTATTTGTTCCATTTCTTTGAAAAAAGTGGATGGTATTTTGATAGGGATTGCATTGAATGTGTGGATTGTTCTAGGTGGCATTGACATCTTCACAATGTTTGTTCTTCCAGTCCATGAGCATGGAAATCCTTCCCATTCCTTTCTGTCTTCCTCGATTTCTTTCATGAGTATTTTATAGTTTTCTGAGTACAGATTCTTTGCCTCTTTGGTTAGATTTATTCCTAGTTATCTAATGGTTTTGGGTGCACTTGTAAATGGGATCGACTCCTTAATTTCTCTTTCTTCTGTCTTGTTGTTGGTGTATAGGAATGCCACTGATTTCTGTGCATTGATTTTCTCTCCTGCCACTTTACTGAATTCCTGTATGAGTTCTAGCAGGTTTGGGGTGGAGTCTTTTGGGTTTTCCACATAGAGTATCATATCATCTGCAAACAGTGAGAGTTTGACTTCTTCTTTGCCGATTCGGATGCCATTTTATTTCTTGTTGTTGTCTGCTTGCTGTGGCTAGGACTTCTAATACTATGTGAATAGCAGTGGTGATAGTGGACATCCCTGCCGTGTTCCTGAACTTAGGGAGAAGGCTCTCAGTTTTTCCCCATTGAGAATGATATTGGTTGTCAGTTTTTCATATATGGCTTTTATGATATTGAGGTATGTACCCTCTATGCCTATACTCCAAAGAGTTTTGATCAAGAATGAATGCTGTACTTTGTCAAATGCTTTCTCTGCATCTTCTGAGAGGATCATATGATTCTTGTTCTTTCTTTTGTTAATGTATTGTATTACGTTGATTGATTTGCAGATGTGGAACCAACCTTGCAGCCCAGGGATAAATCCCACTTGGTCCTGGTGAATAATCCTTTTAATGTTCTGTTGGATCCTATTGGCTCATATTTTGGTGAGAATTTTTGCATCCATGTTCATCCAGGATATTGGTCTGTAATTCTCCTTTTTCATTTGGCCTTTGTCTGGTTTTGGGATCAAGGTAATGGTGACCTCATAAAACGAGTTTGGAAGTTTTCCTTCCATTTCTATTTTTTTGAACATTTTCAGAAGAATAAGTATTAATTCTTCTTTAAATGTTTGATAGAATACCCCTGGGAAGCCATCTGACCCTGAGCTTTTGTTTGTTGGGAGATTTTTGATGACTGCTTCAATTTCCTTAGTGGTTATAGGTCTGTTCAGGTTTTCTATTTCTTCCTGGTCAGTTTTGGTAATTGATACATCTCTAGGAATGCACCCATTTCCTCCAGGTTATCTAATTTGCTGGCATATATTTGCTTATAATATGTTCTTATATTTGTTTGTATTTCTTTGGTGTCGGTTGTTATCTCTCCTCTTTCATTCATGATTTTGTTGATTTGGGTCATTTCTCTTTTCTTTTTGATAAGTCTGGCCAGGGGTTTATCAATCTTGTTAATTCTTTCAAAGAACCAGCTCCTAGTTTCGTTGATCTGTTCTACTGTTCTTTTGGTTTCTATTTCATTGATTTCTGCTCTGATCTTTATGATTTCTCTTCTCCTGCTGGGTTTAGGCTTTATTTGCTGTTCTTTCTCCAGCTCCTTTAGGTGTAGGGTTAAGTTGTGTATTTGAGACCTTTCTTGTTTCTGGAGAAACTCTTGTATGGCTATATACTTTCCTCTTAGGACTGCCTTTGCTGCATCCCAAAGATTTTGTACAGTTGTGTTTTCATTTTCATTGGTTTCCATGAATTTTTTAAATTCTTCTTTAATTTCCTGGTTGACCCATTCATTCTTTAGTAGGATGTTCTTTAGCCTCCATGTACTTGAGTTCTTTCTGACTTTCCTCTTGTGATTGAGTTCTAGTTTCAAAGCATTGTGGTCTGAAAATATGCAGGGAATGATCCCAATCTTTTGGTACCAGTTGAGACCTGATTTGTGACCTAGGATGTGATCTATTCTGGAGAATGTTCCATGGGCACTAGAGAAGAATGTGTATTCAGTTGCTTTGGGATGGAATTTTCTGAATATATTTGTGAAGTCCGTTTGGTTCAGTGTGTCATTTAAAGACTTTCTTTCCTTTTTGATCTTTTGCTTAGATGATCTGTCCATTTCAGTTAGGGGCATGTTAAAGTCCCCCAGTATTATTGTATTGTTGTCAATGTCTTTCTTCACTTCTGTTATTAATTGCCTTATATAATTGGCTGCTCCCATGTTAGGGGCATAGATATTTACAATTGTTAGATCTTCTTGTTGGATAGACCCTTTAGGTAGGATATAGTGTCCTTCCTCATCTCTTATTACAGTCTTTGGTTTAAAATCTAATTTGTCTGATATAAGGAATGCCACCCCAGCTTTCTTTTGGTGTCCATTAGCATGGTAAATGGCCTTCCACCCCCCCCTTTCAATCTGGAGGTGTCTTTGGGTCTAAAATGAGTCTCTTGCAGACAGCATATCAATGGGTCTTGTTTTTTAATCCAATCTGATAGCCTGTGTCTTTTGATTGGCATTTAGCTCATTTTCATTCAGGGTAACTATGGAAAGATATAAATTTAGTGCCATTGTATTGCCTGTAATGTGCCTGTTACTGCATATTGTCTGTGTTCCTTCCTGGTCTATGTTGCTTTTAGGCTCTATCTCTTCTTAGAGGACCTCTTTCAATATTTCTTGTAGGGCTGGTTTCATGTTTGCAAATTCCTTTAGTTTTTGTTTGTCCTGGAAGCTTTTTATCTCTTCTTCTATTTTCAATGGCAGCCTAGCTGGATATAGTATTCTTGCTGCATATTTTTCTCATTTAGTGCTCTGAATATATCATGCCAGTCCTTTCTGGCCTGCCAGGTCTCTGTGGATAAGCCTGTTGCCAATCTAATGTTTCTAGCATAGTAGGTTACATATCTCTTCTCTTGAGCTGCTTTCAGGATTTTTTCTTTGTCTCTGAGACTCGTAAGTTTTACCATTAGATGTCGAGGTGTTGACCTATTTTTATTGATTTTGAGAGGGTTCTCTGTGCCTCCTGGATTTTGGTGCCTGTTTCCTTCCCCAAATTAGGGAAGTTCTCTGCTATAATTTGCTCCAATATCCTTCTGCCCCTCTCTCTCTTTCTTCTTCTGGGATCCCAATTATTCTAATGTTTTGCCTTATGGTATTGCTTATCTCTCGAATTCTGCCCTCGTGATCTGGTAGTTGTTTATCTGTCTTTTTCTCAACTTCTTTGTTTTCCATCATTTGGTCTTCTATGTTACTGATTCTCTCTTCTGCCTCATTTATCCTAGCAGTTAGCACCCCCTTTTTTGATTGCACCTCATTAATAGCCTTTTTGATTTTTACTTGGTTAGATTTTAGTTCTTTTATTTCTCCAGAAAGGGTGTCTCTAATAACTTCCATGCTTTTTTCAAGCCCAGCTAGTATCTTTAAAATCATCATTCTGAACTCTAGGTCTGACATCGTACTAATGTCCATATTGAGTAGATTCCTGGCAGTCGGTACTGCCTCTTGTTCTTTTTGTTGAGGGGATTTTTTTCGTCTTGTCATTTTGTCCAGAGGAGAATAGATGAATGAGAGAACAAACTGCTAACAGGGTAAAATGTACCCAGAAAATATACTCTAAACAAATCAGAAAAGACCTGAAACCAGGGGAAAAGAAAGGGAAAGAAAGAAAAAATAAAAAGAAAAAGATACAAACAAATCAGAACAAAGCAATAAAACCAGAATATGATCAAATATGACGAGGCTGGTGCATAGATCAGTGCCACACACTAGATTTCAGGTGTATTTTGGTCTGTTAAAAGAAAGTGCCTCCCAAAATTTTAAAGAAAGAAAAACTTACATATGTACAAAAATAAGGGTTGATACGATGAAGGAATGGAATATGACCGTAAAGATGAAAATTATAAAAAATTTTATAAAAGGAATTGATAAGATAAGAAGTTGTCTGAAAAAAGAATGAAGAGGATTAAAAAAAAAGAATAAAATTGAGAGAATGTGATCAGTTAGGAGGTTAGAACAAAGCCATACACTAGAGATTTAAGCTATATTTTGATCTGTTAGAAGAAACTGTATCTCATAATTTTAAAGAGAGATCAACTTATATATATATATGCCAAAAATAAGGGTAACTACTATGACGGGATAGAATATGACTCTAAAAATCTAAAATAAAAAAAATTTTTTTAAAAAGGGATTGATAAGATGTTGGTTGAAAAAGGGAAAAATAAAAAAAAAGACAGTTTAAAAAATTAACTTTGAAAGACTTAAAGGATCATGGTAAAAAAGCCATGGATTCTATGTGCAGTATTCCCCTAGCGCTGGAGTTCTGCCGTTCTCATTGATCGGTAAACTTGATCTTGGCTGGCTGTTCTTGCTGATCTTCTGGGGGAGGGGCCCATTGCCTTGATTCCCAGATGTCTTTGCCGGAGGCACAATTGCCCCGCCCTTGCCTGGTCCAGGCTAAGTGGCACCCAACCCCGTGTGGAGGCTCCAAACCCAGCAGATCCTTGGTGTGCTCCCACACCGCTCCTCCCAGGGGAGGAAGGGGAGTCTCCTTGGATCTGCTGCTTGTTCGGTCCCAGCTGGAGGAGCAGTGGCCCGACTGTGCCACGGATCACGGTTTATGGCAACCCCGAGCTGAGAGCTTGCTCCTTGGCTCCGTCTCTGCAGCCGGCTTCCCCGCTCTGATACCTGGGAGCTCTGCCTCACCCAGGCACCCCCGGTCTTTCTGTGACCCCGAGGGTCCTGA
Organism: Callorhinus ursinus; assembly: GCF_003265705.2. Lineage (NCBI taxonomy): Eukaryota > Metazoa > Chordata > Mammalia > Carnivora > Otariidae > Callorhinus > Callorhinus ursinus. Next base: position 142,754,056 of record NW_027397066.1, on the reverse strand, counting down.
GACCACTCTGTCCCATGAGGGTTCCACCCCCGGCTTAGCCACTGGAGCGACGTCCCTCAGCGGAGCCGACTTCTAAAAGTTCTGATTTTGTGCTCTGAGGCTCTATCTCTTGCCAGAAGTGGCTGATGGAGGCCCCCTTCCCCGCCATCTATCCTCCCACATGTCGCCTCGGATTCACTTCTCCGCACCTCCTACCTTCCAGAAGGTGGTCACTTTTCTGTTCAGAGAGTTGTTGCTATTCTTTTCTTTGATCTCCTGTTGAGTTCATAGGTGTTCAGAATGGTGTGATCCCTATTCAGCTGAATTCCTGAGATCGGATGAAATCCAGGTCTCCTACTCCTCCGCCATCTTGCTCCGCCCCCTAACATTTCTTTTTGTTTTTTTTTTTAAGATTTTATAATTTATTTGACAGTGGGAGAGAGAGAGAGTGTGTGTACAAGCAGGGAGAGCAGAGGGAGAGGGAGAAGCAGACTCTCCGCTGAGCAGGGAGCCCAATGTGGGGCTCGATCCCAGGACTCTGGGACCATGACTTGAGCTGAAGGCAGATGCTTAACTGACTGAGCCACCCAGGTGGCCCTTTATTTAACATTTATATAGAAAAATATATCACAGAAAAATAAATTTTAATCATCTTAAAATTCTTAACACTTCATATTGTCTCAATATGATAACTTGTACACAATTCTAATCTTTAGAAAAATCACTAGTTACTCTATTTTTATCTCGAATATTAATACTGGTTTCCTTTCTCTACAGGATGCAGAAAATATGTATTTTAATTACTTGAACTTCTAGTACTTTGTACCACATTGATTCAACATTTAGGACACAATGCTGATGTCACTATCATACAGAATTTTGCAATTGTCTGTCAACAGAGTGGGAGGTATTTCTTACAGAATATTAACCATATTTCCTAATTGTCTCAGAAAAGGGAATAACACCTCATCAAACAGACTTTTTTTTAATGTTCAAACGTTTTTATCATTCATGCTCTTTAGAAGAAAATCAATATTCGGCAGCCTTTGGGAATAGTCAGATGTCCTTACAATTTGTGGATACTGTGCCTCATGTTACTATGTTCACAAATGGTTTTTTGAAATGGTAAGTTAGGTTAAGTTGCTCAGAAGAAATGAATGATATAATATGGGAAAAATTAACTAGAGAACCAATGGCATAAGTCTTCATTTGAAAATTCTGAGTATAAAGAGACTCCGAAGGAGCATTCTAACACAGGGAAGGAGGGCAAAGATATTTTTATATGGCTTTAGCAACAAAGGTTTGTTGAAGTTCTTGTGGATTAAGACTTTGTGTGAGCAATTTTGAGAGATGGGGAGGAAAACTATGCACAAAGTTCACATACAAGAGGCAATGGGGAGAAACAACTCAGAGAGGCCAAGGACATCTGAGGATCACAGTGGGAAATTCTCAGTCAGTGTCTTGTAAATAAATGTGTAAATACACATACACATATTCACATATTCACTTATATACTCCTATGTATTACATATGTATACTTTTTGTGTATATATTTTGTATATATAAGTGCATATATATTATGATCTGTGATTTTTCTATTCTTTTAAAATTAAGATAAAAAGATAAAAATTAAAAAATTAAGAAATATGATAGGGAAAATATTTTATTATCTTATTTGTTAGTACTTTTTTGTAGCTATTTTGAATGGTTATGTCCATTAAAAATAGATAGCTATGAATATTAAGTGTTGAGAATATCACTTACAATTTTCTTTCTTCTTCCCTCTTTCTCTCCCCTTCCTTCCTTCCTTCCTTCCTTCCCTTTTTCTCTTTTCCTTCCTCTCTCTTTCTTCGGTTCTCTTTCTTCCTCTCTCCTTCCTTTTTTTTTTTTTTTAAGATTTTGTTTATTTGACAGAGAGAGACACAGCGAGAGAGGGAACACAAGCAGGGGGAGTGGGAGAGGGAGAAGCAAGCTTCCCGCAGAGCAGGGAGCACGATGTGGGGCTCCATCCCAGGATCCTGGGATCATGACCTGAGCTGAAGGCAGACGCTTAATGACTGAGCCACCTGGGCGCCCCTCCTTCTTTCTTTTAATAAGAGACCAGTGTGGGAAAATACAAACCAATTATACTACTACTAAGACCAGTAGTTTCTTAATGGCCAGTTTATTAGAAATAAATGCATTTAAAATTTTCTTCTTATATTCAAGTAACCTCAACAGTGAACAGTCCAAGCCAAAAGAGTGAAAATCTATTTTGCTTGAACTGATGTTTTTTTCTGTAGCTGAATGATCATGAACATTATTTTCCACCTTGTATTTCGTTTCATTAGAGGTTTGTAATATGCATTTTTATTTGAACCAGAATATTTACTTGTGTGTTTTGTTTTTTAGATTGAAAAACATTTATGGCGTGCCTTGCCTGTCTACATAATTGATTACCAGAAGTCACAGGAAACAGAAATATGGTTATTTGAAACTAAACTTGGGAGACATGCAGAAAGGTAATAACACATTTATTTGGAAACTAAAGTTCAGCATCTAGGAAATATAGTTTTAATGATTTGTTGTTTCTGGAAGACAAACATTTCCTTTCACAGCATCCATGTTCTTACTGATTATATAGACTTACATCTTTGGGATGTATTCACCATCAAGATGTATAGCACTGAAGCAGGAGGAGCCTTGCTAAATTTATTGATTACAAAACCCTAGTCATTTTCTAAAAAGAAAAAACAAAACAAAACAAAACCCAACTTTGTATAAAATATACACTAAAATTGAAGACAATTACTGTGTTAATTTTAAGATATCAAACTTTTATTTTTAAAATATACGAAGGACCACTGAGGAATTTTATTCTAAGAAGATAAGAATTTTTCAGTATTTTGGAGAGGAAAGATATCTATAGAGCTAATCAATGGAAGTTAAGTAATTGATTCTTTGGTAATCTCTCATGAAGAATATGACCAAAGTCAATGGTTAGTCTACCCTTTTGGTTTCTTGAAACACATCATCTGACATTGTTTTCCCTTCAACAGATCATTCTTTTTGAAAGAGTAGATATGATGTGATGATGTAATCAGGGTCCTATGACTCTGGATTAAATATGCTTACAAGCAAAGTATTTAATTTCTCCTGTGTCTAGCAACTTATTAGACATCTCCACATTAATTTTTAATAGGCACTGCAAACTTAGCATGGCTTAAACAGATCCTTACCCCAAACCCACTCCATTGGAGTATTCCCCATGTCAGTTAATGGCATCTCTATTCTTATAGTTGTTTAGGACAAACACCTGGGAGGTGTCCTTGACTTCACTCTTTTCTTTATACCCCACACATCATCCACCAGTCATCCTGTCACTATGCACCAACTTCTCACCATCTCCATCACTATGACATTAATTTAACACTATCGTCTCTTCCATGGACAAATGCAGTAGGCTAGCATACATTAACCTACTTACATTTCTCCTTCTGTCCTTGATCTCATATGATTTACTTTCTACACAGTAATCAGAGTGATCTTTTAAAAATATAAATATGATGTCATGTTACCACTCTACTCATAACTCTGTGGAAGGGTGTTAATCAATCTTAGAATAAAATCCCTATAAACCTTACATAATATGTAGACACTAAACAAACATTTTTAAATGAATGAATGAGGTTAAGTGACTTGTCTAATTAACATTGTAAGTTTTTAGGAGAAGCTAAGTTTTTTGAGATTGTGATACCCTGCCAAAGACAGAGCAAGATTTCTTAAGTCTGTGTAGCTACCTCCTGCTCTTACTTATTTATCTTGCTGAACTTGTCCGTTTTTTGCACTTTTCCAACTTTCCCCAAATACAGACATTGTAGTGATAATATTGTTTAGTAGTAGTAGTTCATAATTACTAACCTATGAGAAGATAGCTGTTGAACATCAGATAAATACACAGTATTTGTCTTATTTGTGGCCACTGAAAAATGTCTGACCTGCCAGCACTAAGGAATTTACAGATTAATTATTCAGAGACTTGCAAATTAGGCATGGCTTATGCAGACTTATTAGTAAGTATACAGATCCAGAGGAGAGATAGTTGTTAATATTCAAATGGCGCTTAGAACCTAGTGAGATACAGTGCATTCTCATTTTCCATTAGACATATTCCAACTGTTCTTTCCCCTTCTTAGGCATTTCTTTGATATTTTTTCTTTAATTTTTTTAAAGATTAAATTTTAATATTAATATTACTAATGGGAAAAAAAGAAACTCCTTTTTCTAGGGTTAAATATCACCTAGGCTTTGAATATTGTCTCTTGTAATCACTAGGCTTTTAAAAAAAATTTTATTGTAGGTGCATCAAACCTTGTCCTTGCTTCAGAATCTGTGGCTGGAAGGAGCTGACAGCTGAAGTGTCCTTTGCTCTGTTTCAGGCTCTGTGATACTAAAACTCTGTAAAAAAAGTTGCATGCTACCCAAGACTGTGAAAGCCTTATTACATGCACCAAAAATCATAACACCCAAGTGAGATTCCTTCAAAAATTAATATTTAATTTTACTTTTAAAGATGTGACAGTGCTTATGAGTAGTAGCCAAATGTGTAACCTCATCATCAAACAGAAAATATGTGTTTGTTATGTGTTTGCTTAATAAACATTTGTATAAGTATATTGATCATATTTTTATGAAAGCATATAGGGCTCTTTTCAAAACAAGTTAAGATTTTTTTCCCTTATGGTGAGCTTGTCACCTCTTTCTTCCCTGACGAAAGAATAAATATCTATTTTATTCTTGACTCAGCTGATCCTCACTGCTGCTGAAATTTCAGAGGCCAATTTCAAGGCATAGGTGGTAATATCACACAGGAGATAGAGCTTTTATAAAAGCTCTTAGGAAAGGTGTTACTAGTGGCAATGATTATGGTGGTGATCAAGATATCTAAGCCATCTACTCTGTTGCTTAGAACACACATTTTCTGTTAAGAAGACCAATAAAAATGGTGACATTACTATTAATAGCAGTTAACTTTTGAGTCTTTATTTTATGCTCATATCAGGTTCATTATTCACATTATCATTAATTTTTTACAGCCACTTGGCACATTAGATACTCTTGTTATCCTGCTTTATAGGTGAATAAGAATGAAACAGCTAATTGATGGGCAGAGTTGGGATACAAACCCAAGTTTTTTTTGTTTGTTTCTGCTGGTATAGAGATCTTATCTCCTACTCAGCCCTGGTCTTTCACATGGGAACATGTATGACAATAGGAAGCTTTATCACTTTTCTTGTATTGCTGCTTTGAGATTGTAAATAAATACATAGTAGACATACCTCCAATGGGTGACCATCCTCCACCATTTTAAAAAATGCAAGTATTAGGGGCACCTGGGTGGCTCAGTTATTAAGCATCTGCCTTCGGCCCAGGTCATGATCCCAGAGTCCTGGGATGGAGCCCCGCATCGGGCTTCCTGCTCACTGGGAAGCCTGCTTCTCCCTTTCCCACTCCCCCTGCTTGTGTTCCTTCTCTCACTGTGTCTCTGTCAAATAAATAAATTAATTAATTAAAAAAATGCAAGTGTTAGATACAGTGAATGCTAGGCTCTATTTATTTTGAAAAATCTTCACTCAGGCAAAATGACTAGTTATATTGCTTAGAAAAATAAATTATATGCTTATTAAATTTTTTCTTAAAATGATTCTGAAAAAAGAAATTTATCATATGGGAAAGCTATGGATAAGATACTTTAAGATACTGTTATTGCATACCTGAATTTTTACATTATCTATCTGTAGGTTGATACTTTCTAAATTCATGTTTTTCTAGGACTCCAGGAATCCCCAACACTAAATGAAGCAGCAAATCTTTGCAGAATGTACTGCCTTAGTGAGATTGTCCTTCAATACTTACCTCTGTTTCAAAGAGCTAAGAATAAAATTATTACTTCTATTTGGGACAGAACACTTACACCATTTCTAAAAATGGTAGGTCAACCACATGGAAATCCACAAACATTTTAAATTCAATAAGGCAAAAGTTTAAAGGCAAAATACTTCGCTTTTCCAGATACTGCTTTTTTTAAATATGTGTCTTAAAAATTGCTACCAGCAAACAATGATTGTTTCTAGGAAAAATAGTTCCATCATATGTAAAAGTACGCAACAAGAGAAAGTATTTCAACCACATATAAAATGATACATATTCCTAAGAATTCCAGATAATAGTATAATTTCTTTGAAGAGACAACACTACTGATACACATTTACATTAAAGTAATAATTTACATAAATTGTGTGTTTATACTTTATTAATTAAAGTATAAAGTATACTTTAGAGATAAAGTATAAAGAGAAAAAGGAATGTAAAAGTCATTTGTCAGCTATTGTGAAACTAAAGAATCTTAGTTTCCATATTTAGCATGGTGCTTCCCAGTTTAATATTATTTTTGTATAGTTTATTGAAATCTCATTTTGGATTGACACCTTAGCTCAAGAAAAAGGATACATTTTGGAGTGGATTTTAACCAAAGAACATGAAGTGGGAGAGAGAGGTTGTTGTCTCATGGAGTTGAAGAATGAATCTCGCAGACAAAGGAGAGTGAGTAAATCGATAAAATTTTATTAAGTGAAGATACAGAAAAAGCTCTCAGGAGTGAGAGGGGTCCCGAGAGGGTTGCCACTGAGGGCTTTTAGGGTTGGTCTTTTATAGAAAGCTAACCAGGGAACTTAAGTCCTTTTAACATCTCTATTGATAGCACCTTGGAGTAAGTACTAGTGATAACACCTTCAATGGCCTACTTCCTTTTTAAGGTCTGGTAATTCTCTGTTGGTCACAAGCAGCTGTTATAACAAGACCCCACCTCCTGACACCTAAGACAGGATGGTCTGGTTTGTTTCCTTATCTCTGGTTTCCTTACACATCCACATTTTGGGGATTTTTGTGACCCTGATCCCATAGCCCCCTACCTATCTCTCCCTACCTAGTCCCTGCCTGTCCCTTATTCAAACATCATGTAATATGTTGTTATAATAACTTAAGCCTGATAAGAGAATTATTCCCTTAGCACATTCCCTAATTGCCTTAGCACAGTATAAGATAAAAGGATACTAAGTTACATGAAGCTAAAGCAATGCCTTTGTGAAATATTGAGAAACCCATATAATACAATACATTAAAGCACGGTTGTGTAGTTGTAAAACTACATTGTTGATTTTATTATCTAGTTGCTGTCAACACAGTATCACTGTGCATGCAGATGACATTCCATTGTATACTAAGAAATCCCGTCCGGGCGCCTGGGTGGCTCAGTTGGTTGGGCGACTGCCTTCGGCTCAGGTCATGATCCTGGAGTCTCAGGATCAGGTCCTGCATCTGGCTCCCTGCTCGGCGGGGAGTCTGCTTCTCCCTCTGACCCTCTTCCCTCTTGTGCTCTCTGTCTCTCATTCCCTCTCTCAAATAAATAAATAAAATCTTTAAAAATAAAAAAAAAAAGAAATCCCATCTGATACGTACTTCTGTTTTATTTAGGTCTAACCAATGAAATGATGCCATAAACAACATTTTTAAAATAATTCATTTATTTTTAAAATTTTATTATTTCTTCCTTGATATATAGTTGACATACAATGTTATGTTAGTTCTAGGTGTATGCAATAGTGAATCAACAGTTTTGTACATTACTCAGTGCTCATAATGATAAGTGTAGTTACCATCTGTCATCATATGATGGTATTACAATACTATTGACTACATTCCCTATGTTGTACTTTTCATCCCTGTGACTTATTCACTTTATAGTAGGAAGTTTGTACCTCTTATTTCCCTTCACCTATTCTCCTGCCCCATTCCAGCAATCACCAGTTTGTTCTCTGTATTTATGTCTGTTTCTGTTTTTTTTGTTTTGTTTTGTTTTTTTAGATTTCACAAATAAGTGAAACCATATGGTATTTGTCTTTGTCTGACTTCTTTTTTTTTCTTTCCAATTTTATTTAAATTCCATTTAGTTAATATACAGTGCGATTTTAGTTACAGGGGTAGAATTTAGTAATTCATCACTTACATACAACAAGTGCCCTCCTTTATCCCCATCACCTGTTTAACCCATCCCCCACCCACCTCCTCTCCCATAATCATGTTTATTCTCCAATTTTAAGAGTCTGTTTCTTGGTTTTCCTTTCTCCCCCTTCCAATATTCATTTGTTTTGTTTCTTAAATTCCACATATGAGTGAAATCGCATGGTATTTGTCTTTCTCTGACTGACTTATTTTGCTTAGCATGATACTCTCTAATTCCATTCACGTCATTGCAAATTGGCAAGATTTCATTTTTTTATGGCTTTGTAATACTTTGTTGTAGATATATACCAGATCTTCTTTATCCATTTGTCAGCTGAGGAGTGCTTGTGTTGCTTCTGTATCTTGGTTGTTGCAAATAATGCTGCAATAAACATGGGGATCTTTATACCTTTTTGAGTTAGTGTTTTGATTTTCTTGGGGTAAAATACTCAGCAATGGAATTACTGAGTCATATGGTATTTCTATTTTTAATTTTTTGAGGAACCTCCATGCTGTTTTCCATAGTGGCTGCACCACTTTACATTCCCACCAACAGTGCATTGACTGTTCCTTTTTCTCCAGATCCTTCACCAACACTTGTTATTTCTTGTCTTTTTGATACTAGTCATGGTGACTGATATGAGAAGATATCTCATTTTGGCTTTGATATGCATTTCCCTGGTGATTAGTGATGTTGAGCATCTTTTCATGTGTCTGTTGGACTGTATATCTTCTTTGGATAAATGTCTATTCAGGTTCACTTCCCATTTTTAAAGAAGATTTGTTTCTTTGGTGTTGAGTTAAATACGTTCTTTATATATTTTGGGTATTAACCTCTTATCTGAAATATCATTTCCAAATATCTTCTCCCATTTAGCAGGTTACCATTTTGTTTTATTTTTCTCAGTTAAAGAAATGTGAATTTTTCATCCTAAAACAATTAGAGGCTAGACATAATTGGAATGTGAATTTCACTCGCTTGCCTGACTTAACTGATAATATTTTATGGAAGAATATTGCTTATTATTATCATATTTAATACAGTAGAAGTATGTTTTAAATAACTGTATAATTATGTCTTTTATTCATTTTTTTAGTGAGTGGGTCAGAATTGTATTTGACAAATAATTACAGTTGACTATTCATCACTTAACTACAATTGGGTAGGAAGCTTTCTTCACAGATATTTTCTGTGAAAAATCTGTATTTTCACAAGGGGTAAGTGATTCTATTGAAGGTCTAGTAACTGACTATGAGATAATGTGAGCTATTTGAGAAAAAAGAAAAAGGAGGTTAAATTGAAGGAAACTATAGGAGCTACCCCTAGAATACTAGACAGTTGTTACCATTCATTATGTTACCTTTCCTAAATCAGATATTTTGCATACATAATAAAATTTGCTGTTGATCATTTTAAAAAAGGTATTGTTTCTATGAAAACTGAAGAGGAGTGTCAGATTGGAGTAGTATTATCTGAAGGAGGAAGATGGACAGTTCAAAAGCCCTGTCCCGCTTCACCCAGCATGACTTTCAGCATGATGTTGATTCCTGACTCCTTCACTTACCATATTGGAGCCATGGGCTGCCTTCTCATTGACCTATCTGGTTTTGTTTTCTGAGTGAGAGAAAAATATAGCAACACCAGTAACAAGTTCAAAGATACTTTACTGTCTTATAACATTAGTTCCAACATGAAAAATATGCCAGGACCTATTCTATTTTCTTTTAAGCATCCAAAATGAGATACAGACATAAACTTATGAAATAATTTATATACTCATAAAACAAAAAACATGGTGACTATCACTCAGACTTTAATTATAGTTTGAATATATTTTCTTGTTCCACACAGGGCTAAATTTAGGATTGAGTGACAATTTGATGCAGGAATATCAGAAGCTGTGGAACGCAGTCTTAATACTATCAGGGGGTGATAACTTTGGAAGACCCATGCCCTTGAGGACAACATCCAGACCATTTCTTACATAGGAAGACCCATGTCACCAAGAAGTGCTGACAACGTTTTCAAGTTGATCTCATTCAGGACAGAAAAAGATTAGCTGTATAATCCTTGTATAGAAAATAGATCTTGCCCTTGAAAGTTTTGTCTTTTTGCAGCATTGGTCCTGCTGATTACCTGCCATACCTAGAGCACCTTCTTTGCCTTCCTCTTGTTATTTGTTTGTTTATTTAAGTGAGAACATGAGAAAGGGAGCTAACATTTATTAAGCACCCATTCTGTCAGGTATTGTGCTTTGCCCTTCACATGATATTTGAATTTCCTTTTCAAAGCAGCCCTACTTATATTACTGTCATTCTCATTTAACAGATAAGATCTTGGGAAGTTGTCTTAAATCACAGAGCAAATTCATGGTAGAGAGAAGATTTGGATTCAAGTCTGTCTGTCTCCACAGCCAGGCAGAGAAGATACCTTGTAGTACTATCTTTAGTGTATTTTCTATAAAAAGTAATAGTTTTGCTAAAGCATATTTGCAGAAACCAGCTTGTATTTAAATAGATCTCAGGGGATTGTGATTGACAGATTAGACCAGGCTGTTTATGTAGAAAAACTTTATTTGGTATTTAAATGAAATATATAAACGTTCTTTAAGTTTCAACTATTCACAGATACAGAATTAACTTTATTCCTTTTCATTTTATTAATACTGATGATTACATTTAGAAAATTTTTATAAACTTTACAACTTGCTTCCTTTGATCTATGGAAAAAATAGGTATATTTCTTACTGTGGCTCAGAATAAATACTTGTCTTTCCAGATTGCATGGTGATCTTTTGACATTTCTCAAATGTGTTCAACTGCAGTTGAAAGGAAATTCTACATCAGTTCACTCAATATATTTTGACATTGTCATTTAATAGGTGTAATATAAATTTTATTTAAACATCCTGATTTGCAACAATTTCTATTGAAGTATTATTTATTTTGTAATAAATATTGAAAATGTTTAGCTTTGTTCTTTTAGAAACACTTGCATCACAATGGTAAATTCTTTAGAGTTCTGTGTTAAAATATTAAGTGTATTCCTAAATACTACCAGAATCAAATCAAGAAAATTACAAATCAGGACTCATTCCCCTGAAAATTGAGGTTATAGTAGATTATGCTGGAGATATTTTGTCAGAACTACTTTTCTAAGAAAGTACTTATAGAAAAACTTTGCCTTGTTTGTGGTATTTATTTTCTGTATTATTGGGTATAATGAGCTGGATTTGCTGTAGTATATGCTGTACATGCATGATTAAAATTCATACTGGGAAATAAATTTTAATGATAATTTTAATGAATTTTCTTTATACATAATTGATTATCATGATTTTAAAAACATTAAAAAATTTCTTCAAACAACTTTCCTTCATCCCTCGCATGTAAAGATACCTCTTTTACCTTTATTCTCTATAATGGGCATGATAAATTAAGGGTATAATTAAAGGGAGTGAGTGGCTGAGGTGTTGTGGTAGCCAAGATACAGAATTTAAAGGCCAGATGTGAAATGAATCATCAGTGTGGATTTTGAAATCATCAGGAACAATGAGAGAAGAAGATAATTAAGGGAAAGATTTTTATATCTTCAGTGAAAGAAAGGGAATAGCAAGGAGGATAACTGAGCAGGGAAAGGTGTTTGAAATTGACACTGAAGTAAGGCTGCATGAGGGATATTAATGCTGAAATGTATCCATTTTTTGTCTGAAATTCAAACTTGTCCTACATTTTTATTTGCCAAATCTATTGGTCTTATGTCAGAAGCATGTATTTCAATGGAGTAGAAAGGGAAAAAGAGGTCTTGAAACAGCAAAGAAGAACAAGTAGTGTATTAAATTGCCTCTGGGCCCAATAGTAAAGGATGAAGAAAATGAAGAAAAATTAGCCAGACATGAAGAAGAAGCAAAGGAAGCAGAAAAATCCTCAAGAAAGAGTCAGGTGTTAGTCAGGAACAGTTGGGTAGAAGGAATATTCAGAGTTTATGGATATAGGGAATTATTGATCACAGTCCCTAAGGTCTAGAAGATACAGTGAGAAGGTTTGTTGAGGTTATAGAAGTAGATTCATAGGAACATTAGAGTCTGGTTATAATTGATAGTGACCTTGTAAGTATAGATGTTGGGTGAAGAATGAGATAAACAGAGGTGTATGGCTTGATGAAACTAATTTTAAATGTGGTTTAGGTAATCCAAATATTAACCATCATTCGAGGGATGGGTCTTTTAGGCATTAATGGTGATGAGACAAGGAATGCTGAAATGTGTATGGTGGGGAGAGTATGAACATTAATGGTCTCACAAGATTGGTGCATTTGGAAGCAAAGGTGATCCGACCAATTGCATATATGGCAGGTATGACAAAACAAATCATGGTGAAAATAACAAATTATTCTGCAAATATTATATGTTTTTTAAAAAAATGAAAGTCTATCCCTAGATGACACTATGCAACAAAATAAGTCTTAAGTTGGTAGAAATCTAAATGTGAAAGACAACAGTTGCACTTGTGGAAAAAAATACAGGAAAGTATTTTTATGCCTCAGGGTAGAGGTATTCAGAGCATTCAAATGCTATATAAAACTTACATCATTAAGAAACATGTGATACATTTGACAATATTAAAATTAAATGCTGTAAGGCAAAAATTGTGGAGATGTTTAAAATGTATATAACCAGCATAGAATTAATATAAAGGATTTAGTATAAAGAATTCCTAAAATTCATAAGAAAATGATGAATGAGAAAGAAGAAAAAGAACAAAAGAAGAGAAGCAGTTATTTAATAGAAGAACAAGTGTGATAATAGCCAATAAAACTGTGAAAAGATGTTTAACTTCACTGTTAATCAAGGAGATGAAGATTTAATTAGGATTAAAACTACAATTGGCCGTTATTCAACACCCTTTGTTTTGATAAAATTTACAAGACTGAGAGATGCCAAATATGTGTGGCAATGGAAACAATCTAGAGAAGCAATGGAAACACTGTTTATTTTTTTATTTTTTAAAAGATTTTATTTATTTATTTATTAGAGAGCGAGAGAAAGAGAAACAGCATGAGAGGGGTGAGGGTCAGAGGGAGAAGCAGGCTCCCTGCTGAGCTGGGAGCCGGATGCAGGACTCAATCCCAGGACTCCAGGATCATGACCTGAGCTGAAGGCAGATGCTTTACTGACTGAGCCACCCAAGAGCCCCTGGAAACATTGTTTAAACATCGACCTGGAGATAGAAGTTGGTAAAACCTAGTGAAATTTAAGATGTACATTTTCTACAAACTGCAGTTTAATGAGAGGAACTCTTGTATATTTGCATAAGGAAAAATTGCATTAATGATCATTGTAACATTGTTGCAGTAAGCTAAATATCCAGCAGTAGGATAATGAGAAGTAAATTTTGGGAAATTAATATAATGCAACACTTCAAAATAAAAAGAAATAGCTGCACACAAACACACACATATCAATATGCATGAATCTCAAAAGCATATTGTTAATGTAACACAGAAAGTTAGAGAATGATACACCTGTTATGATTTGATTTATGTGCTGTCTGTTTAGCAATGGTATGTAAATACGCCTGGGCATGATGAATACAAGGTAGCAGTTACTTTTGGGAGAGAGATGAAAGGGTTTCTCAGAGGTAACTAGGAGGCTTAAAATATATCTGCAATGCTTTATTTTTTTAAAAAACAAATAAGATCTGAAGCAAACCTAGAAAACCATTAACATTTGACTAAGTAAGTGGTCATTCCTTTGGTCACCTAGTGTCATGGTTTTAAATATCATCTTTTTTTTTTGCTATAATATCAGCAAGTCTTGAATTCATATCTCCAGCATTTTGCCTATAATTCCCAAAATTGTACCTTGATTCAAGTCTCTAAACTCCCTGATTCTAATTGGATGTCTCATAGACATCCCAAACTCTGTGGAAATGCCAACTCTTGATCTCACGGGAATCTGGTCTTCCCTCAGTATTTTCTGTCTCCATCTTCTCTTTTTTTTCAGTTTCTCAGGCCGGAATTCTTGGAATCATCCTTGACTTCTTTTTGTATTTCTCATATCCCATCCAGTCTATCAGTCCACCTCATTTCTCCTCCTTCAAAATCCATGGAGACTATTTCCTTTTCTTGCTTCTGCCTGTCCTGCATATTCTGTACAATCTACCATCACCTCCTGATTATTGCAATAGCCCCTTACCGGTCTCTTACTCCTGCCTTTGCCTCTTTCACTATGTTCTCAACACAGCAGCCAGAGTGATGTTATGGGGGGAAAATCAGATTATTTCTCTACTTTGCTCAAAGCCTTCCAAGGAGTTTCAACTCGCTCAGATTAAAAGGACTATTGGGATCTACTGCTCTCTATCCTCCAAAAACTACTCCCTCACTTCTTTTTTCTTAAGATTTTACTCATTTGTCAGAGAGAGAGAGCTAGCACAAGCAGGGGGAGCGGTAGGCAGAGGGAGAAGCAGCCTCCCTGCTGAGCAAGGAGCCCGATGTGGGACTCGATCTCAGGACCCGAGGATCATGACTTGATCCAAAGGCAGACCCTTAACCGACTGAGCCATCCGGGAGTCCCTCTTTCTTATCTCTTTGACCTCATTTCCTACTAATCCCTCCCAAGGTCTCTGGCCCTGTCCATGTTGGCCTCCTTTCTGTTTCTACTCACAACCCCTCCTGCCCCCCGCCCCCACCCGACTTCTTAAGATATAATTGACATATAACATTGTGTAAGTTTTAGGTATAAAGTATGATGTTGTGATACATGTATATATTGCAAAATGATCACTATAATTAGGTTAGATTAACACATCCATCACCTTACATAATTGCCTTTTGTTGTAAGAACACTTAAGACCTACTCTTTTGGGGCGCCTGGGTGGCTCAGTTGGTTGAGCGGCTGCCTTTGGCTCAGGTCATGATCCTGGAGTCCCCGGATTGAGTCCCGCATGGGCTCCCTGCTCAGCGGGGACTCTGCTTCTCCCTCTGACCCTACCATCCTCTCTCTCTCTCTCTCTCTCTCTCATTCTCTCTCTCTCAAATAAATAAAATCTTTAAAAAAAAAGACCTACACTTTTAGCAACTTTCAAGTATATAAAACAGTATTGTTAACTGTAGTTAGCATGACATATATTAGATCTACAGGACTTATTCATCTTAAAACGGGAAGTTTGTATCCTTTGACCAACATCTTTCCACTTTCTCCATCCCTTAGCCCCTGGCAACCACCAAACTACTCTGTTTCTATAAGCTTGCTTTTTGTTTAGGTTTTTTTTTTTTCTTGGTCTGGCTCTTTTCACTTAGCTTAATACCCTCAAGGTCTAACCATGTTGTCATAAATAGCAGGATTTCCTTCTTTTTTATGACTGAGTAATATTCTACTGTATATGTGCACCACATTTTCTTTATTCATTCATCTATTGATGGACATTTCAGTTATTTCCATGTCTTGGCCACTGTGTTTCTTGAAAACAACAGTTGTTCTCCCACCTCTCAACCTTCTTGCTGTTCTATTTGGTCAAATTTTTCTGACTCAAACAACCTTTAACCCATTGCTCAAATACCTTCTCAGCAAGGCTTTTCCTAACCATCTTGCTTAGAATCACACCATCTCTGGCTCCCAGAACTCACTATTCTGTCTCCCTGCTTTGTTTTTTTCCTTCATGCTTTTTTTTTTTTTTTTTAAGATTCCACCTATTTATTTGAGAGAGAGAGAGAGAGAGAGAGAAACAGTATGAGAGGGGAGAGGGTCAGAGGAAGAGGCAGGCTCCCCGCCGGTAACCCGATGCGGGACTCGATCCCAGGACTCCGGATCACGACCTGAGCCGAAGGCAGTCGCCTAACCAACTGAGCCACCCAGGCGCCCACCTTCATCGTTTTTTTAATCATCTGGCATAGTATATATTTTGTCTTTATATTTCTTTATTTTCTGTAAACTTCTGTTAGTATATAAACTCATAGACATGGTTTTTTGAATTTTTTAAGTCTGTGTTATTCACTGATGCAGTCTCAGAATCTGGAAGACTACCTGGCACATAGCAGGCATTCAGCGAATAGTTTGGAATGAATGAATAATACGTTCACAGGTGTCTTTTTTCTCTAATCTTTTCTCCATGTTTGAAATGTTTTACAGATTCACACATACCCCCACAAACAAACAAGCTAAAATAATCCAGAAGGGTCTTTCAATTTCAGAAATATCATGTTTTATCAGTGAGGCTATATCTCCTTCAACATTATTTGGTACTTCATTCAATCCCACATACACATAAATTCTTAACATGTTCTTTTTATCACCATAGAGACAATTTTACAGATATTCCTGCCCCCTTCTTAACTATTTCTTCAAGAAATACATTAAGTTTTTTAAAACCTATTTTGCTTATTCATAGTTATAAAATTAAGGATGGAGACCCATTAAATAAGTTCATGGCTAGAACTTTTTAAAGTAGAAATTAAAAAAAATCATGCATATTATACTGTATGCCTTTCGTTTTTTTTTTTCCCCAGTGATGATCCAGCTATTTTATCTCTTTTTAAGAGGAGAGAACGTGATGAACTCACACATTGGCATCCTTTTAGACCCCTCAGTGATGATTTTGAAAGGACTAGGTGCAATAGTAATGGTAAATATAACTAATATCTAGTAAACATTTTCAACATTCTTGTTTATTAAAGAATTATATCATACATATCAGAAAAATAAAGTCATCTGAGATGAATGAAGTCTAATTTAAACTCTTTACTCTCTCTGCCACCATACAAACTCCCAACATTTCGCAACAGAACTGGAAAGAAACTAGTTTCTATAGTATGAAAAATGATATTTCAATTGATCTGTTGGGGTAAAAAGCTGTTTTGTCTAGACAGGATCTTTAGCTTTTTATTTTTCTTAGGTTGCTACAACATATTTACATATTATTATTAAAGTTTCTTTAGTTCTTTGTTCCTCTTGGTTAAAAATTCCTGTTGTATTATCTTGTAAGGCCCAATGCCTTCATTAATCATGTTATATTGTCATTGTTTCCAAAATTACTAACTACATTAGTTATTTGCTCTAAAATATTATTTAGTAATTGTATTTATTAAGTGAAATAAGGTTTAAATGTTCAAATAACCTACTAATTATTTTGGCAATAAGATATTATGGGCCAGTGTAGTTTTGTAATCTTGTTCTCTTCTTGGATTTCAAACTGGTACAGGAAAATCAGTGTAGGAAAAATTAAAAATCAGTTGCACACAATTAGGATTTCTTATAGTTTAGGAAGTGGCAGCCAGATTGGTATTGCAGATCTCTGACACACTCATTCAACATCTATCCTATGAATTGAGACCTACTATGTGCACAGCTCTGTGTCAGGTTCTGGGAATACAACAGGGAACGTGAAAGATATTTCTGCTTTTGTAATGCTTCACAGTCTAGCAAGGCAGATATTAGACAAACCATTACAGAGATCCTTCTTTAAAATTACGAATACTGCAATTAGCTAAAGGGTATGAAGAGGGTACACTACAAGGATTGGGGAATTTTTCCAAGCCAAATCTGAAAGATGAAAGTAATTAGCTGGGTGTGTGGTAGTGGGGGTGAGGGAGGATGTAGTCAGTAGAGGGACGCCATGACAGGAAGTGGCCAATGAGCTTGGAGTACAGAGAGTGATGTGAGATGAGTCTGGATGTTGCAGACTTCTGTAGGCCTTAATGAAGATTTTGAATAATAGAAGAGCCACAGGAAGCCATTGAAATGTTCAAACCACATGAAAGACATGATCAGGTTTACATTTTAGATTTGCTTTGGCCTCAGTATGGAAAAAGGATACACTCCTTTTAGGTGTATGTAGTACTGCTGCAGACTAAGAGTAGTCTGAAAATTGATAATATCTTGTTTCCAAGCCTACTCTATGATATCACCTGGAATTTGATTAAATTGTTTTAGCCAGTTATTTCTGACTTAATTCTGGGGTAGTTTTCAGAGACTCTGTTTCCAAATCCAATGCTCTTATGGAGTGTTCACATGCTTTGTTCTTGAGCTTGTGCTATTGCCATCAACAATGCCAAAGAGCTGGTGTTTTCTCTTGTGGTTTTGATGGCCCAGAAGGAAAGAAGGGCATAAGCTCACCATCAACTTATTCTATGGGATATACCCATAATGCCTAGTAGATTGTAAGAAAGTGAAAATGCAAATACCAGATGCTGATTTAGATCCCTCCAAGATATTTAAATATGGCTCAAATAATTTGAGTTCCTATATCTCCATCTCTAACATGTTTAAAATTAGATTAATGTGAGTTGTAAAGGTATCTGTCAAAGCCTTTTTCACTAATGAGACTCATAAATAACATTGTCAGCATATTTTAATAATTTATTTCCTACTGCTAAATCTAAACATGCCAAAGAAAGAAGAGAAATACAGAAATTACATCATTTTGATGACTTTGTCATGTGGGGGTCCTAAGGCTCTACTCCTTCCATGTGAGATCCTCATTAACAATATCCAGCATTGTACAGATTGATAATCTTGTGTTATTAGAGAAGAAAAAACTCATTTTTCTAAAAAAAAGAAATAGCTGCAAATCAAGCATACTCTAAATACTAACCATGAATTACAAAAGATAAAATAATTTATTCTCCTTTTAGAATAATTGTAAAATGAAGAAACGTGTAATGAAGCAAAACATCCTAATAGGATCTTCATACAGAGTTAAGTGCTGTTAGCATGTGCATTTCTTTGTAGTCATTTTCCCTTTCATATTATTAAAAATTTTTTGAAACACAATTTTGTAGCTGTATAATTTGTAGTATGGCCATGCTATTATTTGCTTATTTCCTTTTGAAATATGGAAAAATAGATAAGAAAAGAATCTATCTCACAGATAACCACTATTATCATTTTGACATATAACCTTTCAGGCATTTTTATTCATATGGTGTATTTTTTTACAAGAAAAACCCCTTTCTATATTTTTAACATATTTCCCCACCTATCAACATACAATGGGCATTTTTCTGTGTTATTAACTATACTTCCATAATAGCACATTGTTTCCCAAATTTTTAAATAGCTTTAAAAAAAGATTATACAGGCCAAACACATCTAGTAAATTTAGGTTATCTGGAAAAGTATCAAAAAAGTGAGAAATCATTAAAATTTTAACTCCTTCCAAAGTTACATCTATCAACTTTCGGGTGACTGTCCTTCCAAATATTTCAATCTGTACATATTTATAAATATACACAAAATTTTAAAATGTACATGCGGTTTTATTATTTTCCCTCTTACACAATGTATTTTGGAGAGCCTTCTGTTTCAATGAGCTAGAAATAAAATTTTCCTTTTAGTATTTGCATTATTTTCTATAATGTATTTATTTATATTATTGTTTATTATATTTTCATTACTGTGATAGCCTATATATACTGATACATTCTTATTTAAAAGACTATAACAATTTTTATGCTTATTTTAATACTAATACATGTAATAATAATAATGTTATCAATTGGAGCACCTGGGTGGCTCAGTCGTTAAGCGTCTGCCTTCGGCTCAGGTCATGATCCCAGGGTCCTGGGATCGAGCCCCGCCTCTGGCTCCCTGCTCCATGGGAAGCCTGCTTCTCCCTCTCCCACTCCCCCTGCTTGTGTTCCCTCTCTCGCTGTGTCTCTCTCTGTCAAATAAATAAATAAAATCTTTCAAAAAATAATGTTATCAATTTATCCAACTCTTATGTGAAAAACACTGCGCTAAGTTACATAGTGAGTCACTGACCCAGGCTGGACTCAAGAACCTGCCTTTTTGACCATTCAGCTATAATTACCATCACGAGTATATGAGAGCCCCTGCTTTTTCTTCCTGGAATCCTCTCAGGGATTTTAATCTCTTGAACACCAGTGACATGAGTATCTTTTCAAAATTTGGAGTTCTTTTGTGTCTCTTCCTTATTAATTTTCCTTTCATGTCCTTTATCTACTATTGCTGTAGTATTTTCTTTTTGCTTATTCATTGCTTGCAGCTACACATTTTTTAAAGATTTTTATTTATTTATTTGACAGAGAGAGAGACAGCGAGAGAGGGAACACAAGCAGGGAGAGTGGGAGAGGGAGAAGCAGGCTTCCTGCTGAGCAGGGAGCCCGATGAGGGGCTCCCGGATCTCAGGACCCCGGGATCATGACCTGAGCCGAAGGCAGACATTTAACGACTGAGCCACCCAGGCGCCCCTTGCAGCTACACATATTTAAAACATAATATTCCTTGTCATATAGGATGAAAATCTTTCCTTAGTCTCCATTCTCTTTTGTGCTTAAGGAAGAACATGTTTCTGGGTGCTACCACACTTTCCAAAGATATCCTTTTACCCCTGGTTAGGTATGTGCTCCTCCTCAGGAGCTAACATTACTTCATTGGTACTCAGGAGTCCTTCATCCTATTGTTTCCATATAGAGGAGGTAGAGGGTGAAGGAGATCTGAAGAAGGACATGCCCTGAGTTCTGGAAAGAAAAGTTTGTCACAGATTGTCTATGGCAGCATTCTCTATTGCATATGGTAATCTAGATATTAAGATATTAGACCATATGACTGCTTCTACTGTAACCCATTCAGACTGATTAGATTTCTTTTGGGAATCGCTGGGCAAAAGCTTCATTTCTTCTTCTATGAAGTGCAGCATGCAACAGGCCTGGGCAGTTTTTGTGATTATACCACAATTTGTCTAGTCTTATAAATGATATCTATCTCAATTGAATATTAGTTTGAAATAGACTTTTTTTCTTAAACTCAACCGCACAGACTTGGAATGCCAGAACGCTGATTTTCAGCATAAGGGATTAAGGAAATAATAGCTGAAGAGACAGACAAGGGAATGACAAATTATCATACTTATATAAAGTATAGACATTTGCACTTTATTTAGGAACCTCAAGATCCAATTTGATGTGCTACTTGAATGTCCTAAATGGTAAACTAATGGTCTAAGATATTCAAGATTTCTCTCAAAAATATCAAATGTATTATCCTAAAAACATTTGTTTCATTGTTAATTTTTGTTCTATTTCTTTGTCTCGTAGAAGGCAAATGCAGAAGGACTTATTGAAGAAAATCAAAGGAGACAGCTAAACTAGAGAAAAGAGAAGAAGAAATTTGTCCCTGTATATTAAAAAGGAAATTAAAGAAAATCATAATTCTGGAATAAAAAGACTAGAAGATTTTCTCCAAACACGTTTTGTTAAATCTACAAAATTTACTGCAGAAATGGTAGGATTAGATGCTTGCTTCAAATTATGGATAGAATACTGTTCAAAACCGGGTATATAAGTATGGTAGTTTTAGAAATGTTTTTGAAATAAAAGGTCAAAAGAATTGGTATTGGCCACATAATTCTTATTCTTCTGTCCTGTATGACTTTGGGAAACTTTTTGATGTCTAAAGAATAAGATTTTCTCTTGTTTAATCCAGCAATAACATCACGGCTATTTGTGTATGTGATAGGTCTTGGTGGATGGATTCAGTTTGAAATTCAATTCAGGAAACAGTTCTTCAAGACCAATCATGAGCTAAGTATCTTGTTAAGTACCCATGGAGCTTCTGAAGAGAATAGCACTTGCTCTGCTCTGAAGGTGGTTAATAATCAGTATCTCAAGGGACTCAGGCACATGCTGAACTAACTGCAACAAAATGCAGTGACCACAACCATATATATATATATTTATATAATTTTTACACATTTATGGAATCATCATAATAATTGATATGTAAATTATAAAGTTTTATTAAATATGATTTATCATTTTTATAAATTATCATTTATTATAATATAAAATAATATATAGTATTATATTAATATATTATATATGTATAAATTCTTATTTATTTCTCACAATTCTTTGAGGTAGGTTCTGATACCCTGATATTACATGTAAGAAATCAAGTTTCCAGGAAAACAAATTATACCCAAATGTCAGTGGAAGAGCAAGGATTTTAATATAATACTCTTTCTCCAAGGAATAAGCACAAATTAAATAATCAGCAAATTGGGGCACAACCATGTTGTGAATTAGGGCCAGAGAATGAACATTTTTGATTGGAGGGAAGATGAAAGACATTTATCTCTTAATTATGGTCACGGGAAAGTAAATATTAAAAGAGTAAAACATGGAAAGAAGATCTTCTTAAAAAATGTCAGTTCAGCCCATACTTTATATTAATCCTTATAATTAATAATAACTCCTGCCATTATGGTGTCATTTTATGTGGATTAATTTGCTTAAATCATATAATAGCCACATGAGGTGAGACTTATTAGTATCCTCATTATATGTATAAAGCAAATAGGCTTGGAGATGTAACTTTCCAACTTCCTAAATCAAGCACAGGCAAGTTAAATTTGAATTTCAGATAAACAATTAATTTTTAAAATATAAGTTTGTGTCATGCAATAATATATATCCCAAACTGGGTCTTCTATATTTTTATTTGCAAAAGCGGGTATTACTCCTCTGACTCAAGAGCCCACCTTCTTAACTGCTACTGTTCTAAGCATTAAGTGAAATGATGTATGTAAAGCATCTAATATATTGTCTGGATGTAAACAATGATCAATAATTGGTACTGTTCGCACTTGATTTTTATTCATTTTATTGCTTAAAACTCTCTAGGTCCAGCAGTTATTAAAAGACAGGATTTGACACTTTTGAGTGGCTCAGTTGGTTAAGTGTCGGCCTTCATCTCAGGGCATGATCTCAGGGTCCTGGGATGGTGCCTGCTCAACTGGGAGCCTGCTTCTCCCTCTCCCCCATCCCTGCTCATGCTCTCTCTTGCTATCTCTCTCTCAAATAAATAAAATCTTAAAAAAAAAGAGAGAGAGCATGGACAAGTTCACGAGAGAGAGGGAAGGAGAGGGAGAGGAAGCTATTCTCAATTGTGCTGTGGTCGGATAAATGCTCTGTGGAATAGCCACTGATGACTGTAGGCTTCTTCCTTCCCTGCAACTGTATAAAGTAGTCAAGAAGCTCTTGGCTAAATCAGAACTTTTCTCTTCACCCAGAAGGGACTCAGGGTGTTTCTTCCTCTCTCTTTCCCTAGGGGAACCCTTAATTGCAAGCCTTAAAAATGCACTGAGGGAAGAGATTCAGAATGCTTATGTTGGGAAGGATCATCTGTATTGTATGACCCAGTCCTCTCACTTTAGAGATGAGGAAACTGGGGCTTAGTGAAATTAAGTAATGCATCTATCATTGGATAGCTAATTCAATTTTTTAATAAAAAGCATCTGATTTCACCTGTACAGCTGTATATCACATTTATGTGGCATAGATTGTTGTTTATAGTTTCTAGCGGTCACATCAATACACATTGTGTGATATATTATACATTAGGAAAAACTTTAAAATGGACCAGCAGGAACCATTTAGATACAAAGTACAGTTGACCCTTGAACCCAGGGTTGGGGCACTGTCACAGTCAAAAATCTGAATATAAGTTTTGACTCCCCCAAACCTTAACTGCTAATAGCCTACCGTTGACCGGAAGCCTTACTGATAACATAAACAATTGATTAACATATTTTGTATGTTAAATATACTAAAAAATGTATTCTCATAATAAAGTAAGCTGGAGAAAAAATGTTATTAAGAAAATCATAAGGAAGAGATAATACATTTACAGTACCGTACTGTATTTATTGAAAAAAAATCTGCATAGAAGTGAACCTGCCTAGTTCAAACCTATGTTGTTCAAAGGTCAACTGTAATTCTTTTATTAAGAAAGAGTTATATAAAATTGGTACTGTACTTTTTTGCACGTAAATTGTTACAGACATTGGTTTACTTTAAACAATTTTTTACAGTCTAGTCAATAATTACTGAATAGCAGATTATGTCTTTAATGATTTAAGTTTCTTGTTAGTCAAATGGTAGAAACTGTCTGCAATTTATTTACCAAAGCACTGTCAAAAGGACTAGTGGTGTGTAGAGTTTTTACAAGAGATTACTGTCATAACACCTTGAATGATCAGGTTACTTAGAAGACATACACATGTAATAGATATTAACACATATTATGGCACTTCATTATGCACTTGAAGGTTTTAATGTAAGGATAAATTAAATTCACAATTTCCTTGACAAATACATTTGAATGGATTATTTATATGATTTTTCTTATTTAATAGTTTGGTCAATGTTCAAATAATTATATTTTCTATACAAAGTAGAATGCTTTCCTTATCTGACATTTTAACATGAGTAAGTAGCTTCCTTTAGTGGTGATGGTTTCAAACTGTAATGATTTCATATTCCCAATGTATTGTGTGAGAGAATATTTTTTAATGAAATAAGCTTAAGTCCTTTTGAATGCATCAACCACAACATACATCTGTTATGCAAATTCATTTCATTTTTCCACAAATTAGATTGTTGTTTTAATGGAAATGTCAATATGCAGATATTGTGCCATCTAAAATGTGTTATTAATTTTTTCTCTTTTCATTTTTATTTGCATTTATTCTGCAGAATTTACTCCCGGGCCATAAGTTTTTGTTTCTTCAATTTCTTCTGTGATATCTTCTTCTTCTGTGCAACCTCCTCTTCTGGTTTAGGAACAATCTGCTCTTTTTCAGTAAGGATCATCTCAATGTGGCAAGGAGAGCTCGTGTATGGGTTAATCTGACCATGAGCCCTGTACGTTCTACGCTGTATCTCGGGGGCTTTGTTCCCCTGGATGTGCTAATGTTTAAAAGTTAAAGCTTGAACTTTTTTAAAGCATCGAGTCAAAGTTTCTCTATTTTTTAAATTTAATTAAAAAATTTCTTCAAATTTTTATTTAAATTCTAGTTAGTTAAAATGCAGTGCAATATTCGTTTCAGGAGGAGAATCCAGTGCTTCATCACTTACATATAACACCCAGTGCTCATCACAGCAAGTGCCCTTTTTAATATCCATCAATCATCTAGCCCATTCCCTACTCACCTCCCTTCATTAAGCCTCAGTTTTTTCTCTATCTTTAAGAGTCTCTTGTGGTTTGTTTCTCTCTCTCTCTCTTTTTTTTGGTCCTCCTCCCATATGTTCATCTGTATCGTTTCTTAAATTCCACATATGAGTGAAATCGTATGGTATTTGTCTTTCTCTGACTGACTTATTTTGTTTAGCATAACACACTCTAGTTCTACCCATGTAGTTGTGAGTGGCAAGATTCCATTCTTTTTGATGGCTAATATTCCATTGGATATATATATCACATCTTTTTTATCTGTTCTTCAGTTGATGAACATTGATCTGTTTCCGTAGTTTGGCTATTGTTGATAATGCTGCTATGAACATCAGGATGCACATACTCCTTTAAACCTATTTTTGTATCCTTTGGGTAAATACCTAGTAGTGCAATTGCTAGGCTGTAGGGTAGCTCTGTTTTTAACTTTTTGAGGAACCTCCACACTGTTTTCCAGAGTGGCTGCACCAGTTTGCATTCCCACCAACAGTGAAAGAGGTTTCCCCTTTTTCTGCATCCTTGCCAACATATGTTGTTTACTGTGTTGTTAATTTTAGCCATTCTGACAGGTGTGAGCTAGTATCTCATTGTGGTTTTCATTTATATTTCCCTGATGCTGAGTGATGTTGAGCATTTTTTTCATGTGTCTGTTAACCATTTGTATGGATTCTTTGCAGAAATGTCTGTTCATGTCTTCTGCCCATTTCTTGACTTGTTTATTTGTTTTTTGGGTGTTGAGTTTGACAAGTTCTTTATTGATTTTGAATACTAACCCTTTATAAGTTATGTCATTTGCAAATATCTTCTCCCAGTCCATGGGGAGTTTTGTTGATTATTTCCTTTGCTGTGCAGAAACTTTTTATCTTGATGAAATCCCAATAGTTCATTTTTGCTTTTGTTTCCCTTGCCTCTGGCAATGTGTTTAGTAAGAAGCTACTATGGGCTGACATCAGAGAGGTTGTTGCCTGTGTTCTCCCCTAGGATTTTGATGGATTCCTGTCTCCCATTTAGGTCTTTCATCCATTTTGAATTTATTTTTGTGTATGGTGTAAGACAGTCTCCCAGTTTCATTCTTTTGCATGTTGTTGTCCAGTTTTCCCAGCACCATTTGTTGAAGAGACTGTCTTTTCTCCATTGGGTATTCTTTCCTGTTTTGTTGAAGATTAGTTGGCCAGAGAGTTGAAGGTCCACTTCTGGGCTCTCTATTCTGTTCCACTGATCTATGTGTCTGTTTTTGTGCCAGTACCATACTGTCTTGATGACTACAGCCCTGTAATAGAACTTGAAGTCCGGAATTGTGATGCCACCAGCTTTGGTTTTCTTTTTCAATATTCCTCTAGCTATTCGGGGTCTTTTTTGGTTCCATACAAGTTTTAGGATTATTTGTTCCATTTCTTTGAAAAAAAGTTGGTATTTTGATAGGGTTTGCTATGAATGTGTAGATTGCTCTAGGTAGCATAAACATTTTCACAGTATTTTTTCTTCCAATCCATGAGCAGGAGATGTTTTCCCATATTTCTGTATCTTCCTCAATTTCTTTCATGAGTATTCTACAGTTTCCTAAGTACAGATCCTTTGCCTCTTTGCTTAGATTTATTCCTAGGTATCCTGTTGTTTGGGGTGCAATTGTAAATGGGATTGACTCCTTAATTTCTTTTTCTGTCTCGTTGGTGTATAGAAATGCAACTGATCTGTGTGTATTGATTTTATATCCTTCCACTTTACTGAATTCCTGTATGAGTTCTAGCAGTTTTGGTGTGGAGTCTTTTCGGTTTTCCACATAAAGTATCATATCATCTGCAAAGAGTGAGAGTTTGACTTCTTCTTGCCAATCTGGATGCCTTTTATTTCTTTGTGTTCTCTGATTGCTGAGGCTAGGACTTCTGGTCTATGTTACTTCTAGTACTATGTTGAATAGCAGTGGTAATAGGGACATCCCTGGCGTGTTCTTGACCTTAGGGGGAAAGCTCTCAGTTTTTCCCCATTGAGAATGATATTCGCTGTGGGTTTTTCATAGATGGCTTTTATGATATTGAGGTATGTATCCTATATCCCTGCACTGTGGAGAGTTTTAATCAAGAAAGGATGCTGTACTTTGTCAAATGCTTTTTCTGCATGTATTGAGAGAATCTTATGGTTCTTATCCTTTCTTTTATTTATGTAGTGTAACACACTGATTGATTTGTGGATTTTGAACCAACCTTGCAGCCCAGGAATAAATCCCACTTGGTCATGGTGAATAATCCTTTTAATGTACTGTTGGATCCTATTGGCTAGAATTTTGGTTAGAATTTTTGCATCCATGTTCACTAGGGATATTAGTCTGGAATTCTCTTTTTGATCGGGTCTTTGTCTGGTTTTGGGATCAAGGTAAGGCTGACCTCATAGAACAAGTTTGAAAGTTTTCCTTCCATTTCTATTTTTTGGAACAGTTTCAGAAGAAAACATATTACTTCTTCTTTAAATGTTTGGTAGAATTCCCCTGGGAAGCCATGTGACCATGGGCTCTTGTTTGTTGGGAGATTTTTGATTACTTCTTCAATTTCCTTGCTGGTTCTGGGTCTGTTCATGTATTCTATTTCTTTCTGGTTCAGTTTTGATGATTTATATGTCTCTAGCAATGCATTCATTTCTTCCAGATTGTCTAATTTGTTGGCATATAGTTATTCATAATATGTTCTTATAATTGCTTGTATTTCTTTGGTGTTGGTTGTTATCTCTTCTCTTTCATTCACGATTTTATTTGTTTGAGTCCTTTCTCTTTTCTTTTTGATAAGTCTGGCAAGGGGTTTATCAATCTTATTAATTCTTTTGAAGAATCAGCAGCTAGTTTTGTTGATTGGTTCTACTGTTCTTTTGGTATCTATTTCATTGATTTCTGCTCTGATCTTTATTATTTCTCTTCTCCTGCTGGGTTTAGGCTTTATTTACTGTTCTTTCTCCAGCTCTTTTAGGCATAGGGTTAGGTTGTGTATTTGAGACCTTTCTTGTTTCTTGAGAAAGCCTTTTATTGCTTTATACTTTCCTCTTAGGACTGCCTTTGCTGTATCCCAAAGATTTTGAACAGTTGAGTTTTCATTTTTGTTTGTTTCCATGAATTTTTTTTAATTCTCCTTTAATTTCCTGGTTTACCCTTTCATTCTTTAGTAGGATGCTCTTTAGCCTCGATGTATCTGAGTTCTGTCCAACTTTCATCTTGTGACTGAGTTCCAGTTTCAAAGCATTGTGGTCCGAAAATATGCAGTGAATGATCCCAATCTTTTGGTACTGGTTGAGACCTGATTTGTGACCTAGGATTTAGCTATTCTGGAGAACATTCCATGGGCACTAGAGAAGAATGTGTATTCTGTTGCTTTGGGATCGAATGTTCTGAATATATCTGTGGAGTCCATTTGGTCCAGTGTGTCATTTAAAATCTTTATTTCCTTGTTGATCTTTTGGTTAGATGATCTGTCCATTTCAGTGAGGGGAGGTGTTAAAGTCCGCCACTATTATTGTATTGTTGTCAATGTGTTTCTTTGCTTTTGTTATTAATTGGCTTATACAATTGGCTGCTCCCTGGTTAAGGGCATTGATATTTACAACTGTTAGATCTTCTTGTTGGATAGACCCTTTAAGTAGGATATAGTGTCCTTCCTCATCTCTTATTACAGTCTTAGTTTAAAATCTAATTTGTCTGACATAAGGATTGCCACCCCAGCTTTCTTTTGGTGTCCATTAGCATGGTAAATGGACTTCCACCCCCTCACTTTCAATCTGGAGGTGTCTTTGGGTCTAAAATGAGTCTCTTGCAGACAGCATATCGATGGGTCTTTTTTTTTTTTTAAATCAATCTGATACCTTGTGTCTTTTGATTTGGGCTTTAGCCCATTTACATTCAGGGTAACTATGGAAAGATATGAATTTAGTGTCATTTTATTTCTTGTAAGGTGACTGTTACTGCATATTGTCTCTGTTCCTTTCTGGTCTATGTTACTTCTAGGCTCTTTCTTTGCTTAGAGGCCCCCTTTCAATATTTTCTGTAGGGCTGATTTGGTTATTGCAAATTCTTTTAGTTTTTGTTTGTCCTGGAAGCTTTTTATCTCTCCTTCTATTTTCAATGATAGCCTAGCGGGATATAATATTCTTGGCTGCATATTTTTCTCATTGAGTGCTCTGAATATATCCTGCCAGTCCTTTCTGTCCTGCCAGGTCTCTTGTATAGGTCTGCTGCCAATCTAATGTTTCTACCATTGTAGGTTACACACCTCTTGTCCCAAGATGCTTTCAGGATTTTCTCTTTGTCTCTGAGATTTTAAGTTTTACTATTAGATGTCAGGGTGTTGACCTATTTTCATTGATTTTGAGTGGAGATTCTCTGTACCTCCTGGATTTTGATGCCTGTTTCCTTCCCCAAATTAGAGAAGTTCTTTGCTATAATTTGCCCCAATATACCTTCTGCCCCTCTCTTTCTACTTCTTCTGGGATCCCAATTATTCTAATATTGTTTTGTCTTATGGTATCGCTTATCTCTCAAATTCTGCCCTCATGATCTAGTAGTTGTTTATCTCTCTTTTTTCTCAGCTTCTCTTCCCTCCATCATTTGGTCTTCTATATCACTAATTCTCTCTTCTGCCTCATTATCCTAGCACTTAGAGCCTCCATTTTTTATTGCACCTCATTAATAGCCTTTTTGATTTCAACTTGGTTAGATTTTAGTTCTTTTATTTCTCCAGAAAGGGATTCTCTAGTGTCTTCATGCTTTTTACATGCCCAGCTAGTATTTTTATATTCGTTATTCTGAACTCTAGTTCTGACATCTTACTAATGTCCATATTGATTAGGTCCCTGGCAGTTGGTACTGCCTCTTGTCCTCTTTTTTGAGGTGAATTTTTCCGTCTTGTCATTCTTGCAGAAAACTATATAGCTGAATTCCTGGGACCAGATGAAATTTAGATCTCCTACTCCTCCGCCATCTTGAACTCTCCTCTGAACCAACTATCTTTTAAGGGTTACTTCCTATTTACTTAGTACCAGGTACATTGATGGCTAAAATTAGACATGTTTTCTCTATTGCCAGTTTAAAAATGCTTCATACTTCTAGCTAGCATTAGTTTGATGAATTTTACTAGGAAGTAATTCAAAAACAAAATAGAAACAAGCAAACAAAAAAGGTAAACAGACTAAAACAAGCAAACAGAACAAGCAGGTTATAAATTTAGGAAGATGAAATGTAATTTGAACATTACTTCTCAGGTCTTTTTTTCTTTCTTTAAATTTTTTTATTGTTATGTTAATCACCATACATTGCATTACTGGTTTTTAATGTCGTTGTCCATGATTCATTGTTTATGTATAACAGCCAGTGCTCCACGCAGAATGTGCCCTCTTTAATTCCCAACACAAGGCTAACCCATCCCCCCTCCCCTCTCCCCTCTAGAACCCTCAGTTTGTTTTTCAGAGTCCATTGTCTCTCACGGTTCATCTCCCCCTCTGATTTCCCCCCTTCATTCTTCCCTCCTGCTATCTTCTTCTTCTTCTTTTTTTCCTAACATATATTGCATTATTTGTTTCAGAGGTACAGATCTGTGATTCAACAGTGTTGCACAATTCACAGCGCTCACCATAGCACATACTCTCCCCAATGTCTATCACCCAGGCACCCCCTCCCTCCCACCCCCCACCACTCCAGCAACCCTCAGTTTGTTTCCTGAGATTAAGAATTCCTCATATCAGTGAGGTCATATGATACATGTCTTTCTCTGATTGACTTATTTCGCTCAGCATAACACCCTCCAGTTTCATCAACATCATTGCAAATGGCAAGATCTCATTCCTTTTGATGGCTGCATAATATTCCATTGTATATCTATACCACATCTTCTTTATCCATTCATCTGTCAATGGACATCTTGGTTCTTTCCACAGTTTGGCTATTGTGGACATTGCTGCTATAAACATCAGGGTGCACATACCCCTTTGGATCCCTACATTTGTATCTTTGGGGTAAATACCCAGTACTGCAATTGCTGGGTCATATGGTAGCTCTATTTTCAACTTTTTGAGGAACCTCCATACTGTTTTCCAGAGTGGCTGCACCAGCTTGTCTTCCCACCAACAGCGTAAGAGGGTTCCCCTTTCTGTGCATCCCCGCCAACATCTGTTGTTTCCTGACTTGTTAATTTTAGCCATTCTGACTGGTGTGAGGTGGTATCTCATTGAGGTTTTGATTTGGATTTCCCTGATGCTGAGCGATGTTGAGCACGTTTTCATGTGTCTGTTGGCCATTTGGATGTCTTCTTTGGAAAAATGTCTGTTCATGTCTTCTGCCCATTTCTTGATTGAATAGTAGTTCATTGGGTGTTGAGTTTGGTAAGTTCTTTATAGATTTTGGAAACTAGCCCTTTATCTGATATGTCATTTGCAATTATCTTCTCCCACTCTGTCAGTTGTCTTTTGGTTTTGTAGACTGTTTCTTTTGCTGTGCAAAAGCTTTTTATCTTGATGAAGTCTCAATAGTTCATTTTTGCCATTGCTTCCCCTGCCTTTGGCGATGTTTCTCAGAAGAAGTTGCTGCAGCTGAGGTCGAAGAGGTTGCTACCTGTGTTCTCCTTTAAGACTTTGATGGACTCCTGTCTCACATTGAGGTCTTTCAACCATTTGGAGTCTATTTTTGTGTGTGGTTTAAGGAAATGGTCCATTTTCATTCTTCTGCATGTGGCTGTCCAACTTTCCCAACACCATTTGTTGAAGAGACTGTCTTTTTTTCCATTGGACATTCTTTCTTGCTTTGTCAAAGATTAGTTGACCCTGGAGTTGAGGGTCCATTTCTGGGCTCTCGATTCTGTTCCATTGATCTATGTGTCTGTTTTTGTGCCAGTACCATACTGTCTTGATGATGACAGCTTTGTAATAGACCTGGAAGTCCGGAATTGTGATGCCACAAGCTTTGCTTTTCTTTTTCAATATTCCTCTGGCTATTCGGGGTCTTTTCTGGCTCCATATAAATTTTAGGATTATTTGTTCCATTTATTGAAAAAAGTGGATGGTATTTTGATAAGGATTGCATTGAATTTGTAGATTGCTCTGGGTAGCATTGACAACTTCACAATATATGTTCTTCCAATCCATGAGCATGGAACGTTTTTCCATTTCTTTGTGTCTTCCTCAATTTCTTTCATGAGTATTTTATAGTTTTCTGAGTACAGATCCTTTGCCTCTCTGGTTAGATTTATTCCTAGGTATCTTACCGTTTTCAGTGCATTTGTAAATGGGATCGACTCCTTAATTTCTCTCTCTTCTGTGTTGTTCTTGGTGTATAAGAATGCCACTGATTTCTGTGCATTGATTTTCTATCCTGCCACTTTACTGAATTCCTGTATGAGTTCTAGCAGTTTTGGGGTGGAGTCTTTTCGGTTTTCCACATAAAGTATCATATCATCTGCAAACAGTGAGAGTTTGACTTCTTCTTTGCTGATTCGGATATCTTTTATTTCTTTGGGTTCTCTGATTGCTGTGGCTAGGACTTCTAATACTATGTTGAACAGCAGTGGTGATAGTGGACATCCCTGCCGTGTTCCTGACCTTAGGGAGTAAGCTTTCAGTTTTTCCCATTGAGAATGATATTCTCTGTAGGTTTTTCATAGATGGATTTTATGATATTGAGGTATGTACCCTCTATCACTATACTCTGAAGAGTTTTGATCAAGAAACGATGCTGTACTTTGTCAAAGGCTTTTTCTGCATCTATTGAGAGGATCATATGATTCTTGTTCTTTCTTTTGTTAATGTATTGTATCACGTTGATTGATTTGCGGATGTTGAACCAGCCTTGCAGCCCAGGGAAAAATCCCACTTGGTCGTGGTGAATAATCCTTTTAATGGACTGTTGGATCCTATTGGCTAGTATTTTGGTGAGAATTTTTGCATCCATGTTCATCAGGTATATTGGTCTGCAATTCTCCTTTTTGATGGGGCCTTTGTCTGGTTTTGGGATCAAGGTAATGGTGGCCTCATAAAACGAGTTTAGAAGTTTTCCTTCCATTTCTACTTTTTGGAACAGTTTCAGAAGAATAGGTATGAATTCTTCTTGAAATGTTTGGTAGAATTCCCCTGAGAAGCCATCTGACCCTTGGCTTTTGTTTGTTGGGAGATTTTTGATGACTGATTCAATTTCCTTAGTGGTTATAGGTCTGTTCTGGTTTTCTATTTCTTCCTGGTTCAGTTTTGGTAGTTGATACATCTCTAGGAATGCATCCATTTCTTCCAGGTTATCTAATTTGCTGGCATATAGTTGCTCATAATATATTCTTATAATTGTTTGTACACAGACAATATACAGTAAAAGTCACCTTACAGGCAATACAATGGCACTAAATTCATATCTTTCAATAGTTACCCTGAATGTAAATGGACTAAATGCCCAAATCAAAAGACACAGGCTATCAGATTGGATTAAAAAACAATACCCATCGATATGCTGTCTGCAAGAGACTCATTTTAGACCCAAAGACACCCCCAGATTGAAAGTGAGGAGGTGGAAAACTATTTACCATGCTAATGGACACCAAAAGAAAGCTGGGGTGGTAATCCTTATATCAGACAAATTAGATTTTAAACCAAAGACTGTAATAAGAGATGAGGAAAGACACTATATCCTACTTAAAGAGTCTATCCAACAAGAAGATCTAACAATTGTAAATATCTATGCCCCTAACATGAGAGCAGCCAATTATATAAGGCAATTAATAACAAAAGCAAAGAAACACATTGACAACAATACAGTAATAGTGGGGGACTTTAACACCCCCCTCACTGAAATGGACAGTTCATCTAAGCAAAAGGTCAGGAAGGAAATAAAAACTTTAAATGACACACTGGACCAAATGGACTCCACAGATATATTCAGAACATTCCATCCCAAAGCCATGGAATACACATTCTTCTCTAGTGCCC
Source organism: Callorhinus ursinus (assembly GCF_003265705.2). Classification (NCBI taxonomy): domain Eukaryota; kingdom Metazoa; phylum Chordata; class Mammalia; order Carnivora; family Otariidae; genus Callorhinus; species Callorhinus ursinus. The sequence goes on along the minus strand of NW_027397066.1, from coordinate 142,720,133 downwards.
ATGGAACATTCTTCAGAACAGATCACATCCTAGGTCACAAATCAGGTCTCAACTGGTACCAAAAGATTGGGATCATTCACTGCATATTTTCAGACCACAGTGCTTTGAAACTAGAACTCAATCACAAGAGGAAAGTTGGAAAAAGCTGAAATACACAGAGGCTAAAAAGCATCTTACTAAAGAATGAATGGGTCAACCAGGAAATTAAAGAAGAATTAAAAATATTCATGGAAACAAATGAAAATGGAAACACAACTGTTCAAAATCTTTGGGATGCAGCAAAGGCAGTCCTGAGAGGAAAGTATATAGCAATACAAGCCTTTCTCAAGAAACAAGAAAGGTCTTAAGTACACAAATTAACCCTACACCTAATGGAGCCAGAGAACGAACAGCAAATGAAGCCTAAACCCAGCAGGAGAAGAGAAATAATAAAGATCAGAGCAGAAATCAATGAAATAGAAAGCAGAAGAGCATTAGAACAGATCAACAAAACTAGGAGCTGGTTCTTTGAAAGAATTAACAAGATTGATAAACCCCTGGCCATACTTATCAAAAAGAAAAGAGAAAGGACCCAAATCAATAAAATCATGAATAAAAGAGGAGAGATCACAACCAACATCAAAGAAATACAAATACTTCTCAGGTCTTTTGTAATACAGGCATTTGAATGTTATATATTAATCTGAAAGTACTGTTTTAGCTACACTTGAAATATTTAATTTTTCAATCATTCAATTTAAAGTGTGTTTTAATTTTCATTATGATTTATTTTTTGGTCCACTGAATATTTAGAACTGTATTTCTTAATTTCCAAAATTACTATTTTTTAAACTATCTTTTTGTTTCATATTTCTAGCATGGTTACATTTAGGTCAAGAATATAATATATTTTATTATTATATTCCATATTATATTTTATATTATATTATATATAAGATAATACATAATATTATGTATTATCTTATATATAATATTTTATTTTATTATTATATTCTATATTATATTTTTTATCCTTTGAAGTAAGTAATTTTTATGGTGGCAACATATGTTGAGGAAATGAGATAATCAAAAATTTTAGCAGTGAGGTGCCTGGGTGCCTCAGTCATTAAGCATTTACCTTTGGCTCAGGTCGTGATCCCAGGGTCTTGGGATTGAGCCTCACATTGGGCTCCCTTTCCGCGGGGAAGCCTGCTTCTCCTTCTTCTACTCCACCTGCTTGTGTTCCCTCTCTCGCTATGTCCCTCTCTGTCAAATAAATAAATAAAATCTTAAAAAAAAATTTTTAGTAGCATTTATAATAGCACAAAATATATGAATTACTTCAGAATAAATCTTTAAAAAGATGTGTAAGAGTTTTAAAAAGACATCTTTAAACTTTACCAAGTGATATTTAAATTGAATTTTTAAACAAGGAATAAAACTATTTAAATAGAGATACATAGAGACATAGTCCATGTTTTTGTTTTGGAAAATTCAATATTATTATTATAATTGCCTGAATCTGTAGATCAGTTTAGACACACATATTATTAGGTCCCTAAATTGTTCTGTAGATTCAGTATAATAACAATAAGTCTTCCTGATTCTTTTTCCTTGTGTTTCCATTTTGGGGTGGGGTGGGTGTGCTTGATAGGAGGAATGAGAGGTTGATTATCTGATTCTGAAATTTACGTGAAGATGCAAAAGGACAAAAGTATCCAAGATACACTTGAAAAAGATCAAGGTGAGCAAACTTGCTCTATCAGGAGTCAGAGTTTATTACAGACCTATGATAATCAAGACAATGTCCATTGAAACCAGGGATAAAAACAGTAGCAAAATGCACCAGAGAACCAGAAACAGAACCTCATATAGATAATTTATTTAAGGAAAAAGTGACATTGCAAACAGTATTGGAAAAATTGGGAATCCACATGAAATAAAATTAGATCACTTCTTCCCATCATACACAAAAATCAATCCCAAATGGTTTAAAGCATAAATGTGAAAAGTGAATGAAACTTTAGAATACAATATCTGAAGAGAATATCTTCATTTCCTACAAGACACGTAGAGCACAAACTATGAAACATAGATTAGCAAATTTAATTATATGAAAATTAAGAATTTTTATTCATCAAAATATTTCATTAAGAAAATGAAATGACAAGCTACTGAGTGGAAGGTATTTGTAACTTGTAACTGGCAAATAACTCTCATTCAGAATACGTAAAAATTTCCTTTAAATTATTAAGAGAAAAGCTATTTGCAAATGATTTCCAAATGTCCAATACAATCCTAAAAAGAAACTCAACTAAAATACAAATTAAAATCACAATGAGATACATCCACCAGATCAGTAAAAATTAGAATCTGACTGTATCAAGTGTTGCAGAAGAAGTGGAGCAACAGGAGGCCTCAGAACCTGCTGGTAGGTGCTACTTTGGAAATTGTTTTGACAAAATCTAATGAAAATGACAATACCTTATGGGCAAGAAATTCCAGTTCTAATCATATACCTTAGCAGTAGAAAAACAAGACCGTTAACTAAGACAAATTAATACAACACAGAATAATTGTAACATAAAATTGAACAAAGGAAACTAGACACAAAAGAACACATGCTATGTAATTCCAATTATAAAAATATACAAAACTGGCAAAACCAACTTGTATTGTTTATGAACATACACACACATATGTATATAGAGAGAAGTATAATGAAAAAGGAGTCATAATTTTTTTTAAAAAGCAACATCGCTTTCAAAGAAGGGCGCTATTATAATATGGATTGGATTTCTGAGGTCTTGGGAACATTTATCTTGATTTATGGGGATGTTTACTTTACTTTGTTAATCTGAATATTGCTTTGTTAGTATGAGAGTCTATATTTTATACAGTTTATTGACTGTTATATTTGGCAGTAAAAGATCAAAAAAGGATATGAGATTGATATCAATCTTAGATATGAATGATTATATTGCGCATATTACTATACATAATATCTATCACTATTTTAATGTTTACTATGGGCAGTTTTTCTATTTTTTTTAAGGATTTTATTTATTTATTTATTTGAGAGACAGAATGAGATATATATAGAGAGAGCATGAGGGTCAGAGGGAGAAGCAGACTCCCCGCTGAGCAGGGAGCCCAATGCGGGGCTCGATCCCCGGACTCCAGGTTCATGACCTGAGCAGAAGGCAGTCGCTTAACCAACTGAGCCACCCAGGCACCCTACTATGGGCAGTTTTTCTAAACGATTTCCAGCTATAAAGCCATTTACTCTTCAGAAAAACCCTGTGAGGTAAGTACTATTATTATAGCTACTGAATTGAGCCAAAGGGAGATTAACTTTCCCAAATTCACACAATGTTAAGTGGCAGAGCCAAGGTTAGAATGCAGATAGCCTTCCTCCATTTTTGTGCTTGCTATGTCACATTGCAGCGCAGAGATATAGAGTTATTTCTACATGTAAAAAGAGGAGATTAAGTGTATTCAAACATAACACTGAATTTGAAAGCTACAAAATGTTTATGTTATTTTAAATCTTATCTTTTATAAATTCTATATTCATCTCTGATCTATCACTCTCTGGTACAGCAAATGTGCACTCATAATTGTTGAACTCTATTAAAATGATCTAATCAATATATATTTGATGTCCTTTACATGCTTTTCTTTTCCTTTTTTTCTTCCTATTTTGAAGAAAAGTGCTTTGAATCCTTCTCTTTACTTCTTCACAGTACCTGTTACATAGCGACCTTTAAAGGATAAATGTTTTAGTGAAAATCAGAAATAAAGCATACACACAGGACTTTTGAAACTGAATTATTTGTTTGTTTTTTCCTTCTCGTTTTCTTATTCTATTAGATATAAGGCATAATATATATATGGATCTAATTTTACTAAAAAAAACCTTTATTATTAGTTGAGAATTTTATAGAAAATTTTTAAGGGGTGCCTGGGTGGCTCAGTTGGTTAAGCATCTGCCTTCAGCTCAGGTCATGATCCCAGGGTCCTGGGATCGAGCCCTGTATCGGGTTCCTTGCTCAATGGGGAGCCTGCTTCTCCCTTTCCCTTCGCCAGCTGCTCTCCTTGCTTGTGCTCTCTCTCTGTCAAATAAATAAAGTTAAAGAAATTTTTTTAATAAAAATCAAATTCAGTTGTTCCTGCTTTCACATATTATTATTAATTGCACTATTTATTTATTTATTTATTTATTTTAAATTCAGTTAGCCAACATATAGTACATCATTAGTTTTTGTTGTAGTGTTTAATGATTCATTAGTTACAAAGAACACCCAGGGCTCATCACATCACGTGCCCTCCTTCAGATGCCCATCACCCACTTACCCCATCCCTCAACCCACCTGCCTTTCTGCAACCCTCAGTTTATTTCCCAGAGTCTAGAGTCTTTCATGGTTTGTCTCCCTCTCTAATTGCACATATCATTGTGGCAAAGTTATAACAAATCATTCATTTACCTTGCCTCCATTTACAATCACAGGACTCAAGCTTTCTTTAGATTTCTAATTAGTATAGAATAAATGCTCTATGTACATTTACAGGCTAAGGACTGGAGTAGTTAATCGATTTCAAATTAATTTATTTTATAAACATTTTTTGTCTGTATTTCAGTGGTGAGATTGTGGCACGTAAGTAAATGTTTTATTTTGTAGTTTTTTCATATATTTTCTTTTCATGACAATCTATATTTTAACCAAAATTTCATTTGTAAATAAAAGTTACAAAATTTGTGTGTGTGGGGGTTGTTCATTTGTTCTTATTTATGAATTATTACCATGGCATGTAGCAATCTTTATTATAGTTTAGCTGTCATAATGCATGGTAGAGCAAGTTATTTTTCAATATATATTGGTGAAGTCTCAAATCCACTTTTATTCTTCTCAAAATCATGTTGGATTCTTTGACCAACTTTGTCAGTTGGTGAATGAATTACTGAATGTGGAGAGAGAAGGAAATAATAAGTTCTGGTAGCATAATAATTAGCATTTTGGAAAAAAATTGTAACTGATTTTATATTGAGTCTATTTAACCACATTGCCAGGTTTACTGTCTGGGGGCAGAAATTGGAGCAGTAGTTTGGGAACATCTTGTTGTGATTTGGTGTCCCTTCCTGCACTTTCTGCTAGTGTAAGTAATCCTGAACATCTCACTGAGTAAGCCTGAGTTTTACATTCGTTATTGTCACAATTAATAGATAGCTAATTCTATCTGGTCATGGGTTATTTAAAATAACCTCTAAGACAAAACAAAACAAAACAAAACAAAACCTCTCTTCAAACTTATTTTCTTTGAATTTGGTTGCATTTAAGTAGAAAACATTTTCTCTTATCCTTTGACTAGATGTGATTTACATATTTACCTGATCCCTTAAGAACTTCGTATGAGAGTGATTTAATTTTCCTGTTGATAGTTTGATATTTAGGTTCTCAGAGAACAGCAGAAGGCAGTTAGTTTAGAATTATCCTTGCAGTACACTTTGCATACTACTTTCTTATGCAAAACACCAAAAAATGTTTTCAAAATGGGACATGTATAGTGGAAATGGATATGACCAATATATTTAGTCAATGCATTTCTTGAGGAAATTCAAAGTATTAGTTCTTGGTATAAAAAGTAATAACTGACTAAACTATGTGAACATAAATATAGTTTTTAATGTGTTCAAAATTAGAGAAGATTTTTATTCTCTTAAAAATCACTTTTTAGGGGCACCTGCTGGCTCAGTCAGTAGAGTATGGTATTCTTGATCTTGGGGTCATGAGTTCAAGCCCCATATTGTGTGTAGAGCCTACTTAAAAAAAACTATTAAAAATAAATTTTTAATGATTTTTATTAGGAAACAAATGATACTATAGAATTGTTTTTCTGTAACAATAATACCTTTCTTTCTTTCTTTCTTTCTTTCTTTCTTTCTTTCTTTCTTT
>NW_027397066.1:142708352-142714190 GCF_003265705.2 Callorhinus ursinus | reverse complement strand
CTTTCTTTCTTTCTTTCTTTCTTTCTTTCTTTCTTTCTTTCTTTTTTTTTGTTAAAACTAGATGGTTGGTGTTAACTAAAAGATACTGGCAAAGTCTTGGGAGCACAATGGAAAATTCTGGTTCATCACAAAAAAGCTAAAAGAAACAACAAAGAAAAAGAATAGAAAAGCCATTGTACAGAGTTAGACTAGGTATGACTATGTCAACCGAGGGAGGGGGGCTCAGAATTATTGAGCATACTCTATGTGCTTCTGACAGATTAGGGTCTCTTATACATTTAAAATAATTGGTCCTTATTTAACTTTGAAAAGAAATCAATTTTATTTTAATTTACAGAGGAAATAAAAAAATAAACTTAGTTCTAAGAGATTAAGTAACATGATGAAGTCCACACAGCTAATGGTAAACCTATTAAACTTGAAGATGAAGCTCTTTCCCAAAGATTATCTATTTTGAAATAATGTGATTTATTGCAAAATTTAGTGTGACTAAGGATAATGTAGCTAGGGTGTTTTACACCTTATTTTATAAGAACAAAATCAAAGTAAAAAACATATCTGGAGGGCAGTTTGGGCTTGAAGAAAAATAATTGCTTTGAAATACCTTATTTCACTTGTGGTCTAGTGCTACGCTGTCATTCCTGTTTCATACCACAGGAATCTCCTTTTTCATGTATTTTCTTGATATCTGGATTATTCATGTTTCTCTAAATCTTGCCTTACTTTTCAATTCCTTTATCTGGAATGACTTTTCCTCCACCCTTGAGCAAATCCTATCTATTCATTATTTAAAAAATATTGTCTAGAGGCACAGCTCAAATACTACCTTGATTGTCTCAGTTCAAGTGCCATAGTATGCCCTACATTATAACATTTTCTACTGCCTATTATAAGTATTTTTATATGCTATATTTTCTTTGAAAAATGCTAGACATTTAAAAAATATATATTTAAGTAGACAATGTTATTTATATAATATATTAAGTATATATATTTGCTTTTATCTATGTCATGGTGTTTTATATTTTATATGTACTCCAAACATTTTACTACTGAGTTAATGAATGTATCTTATACACTTATGACTATTTATTTTCATGCGGATTCTCTGAAGTAGTATAAAAGCATACTTTTGTGGATATTTTCCAACCAAAAGCAGCAGATCCCTATATGTAACATTCGTGCTTTTCCTTAACAAATATTAAAGTGCCTAACATGTGCAGGCTCCATTCTAATCCCTAGAGATACAATAGGAAACAAACTCTTTCTTTTCATGCAGCTTAAATTTTAAGAACATAGAGATTAAGCAAGATATATAATAATAATAAAAAAAACCAAACGTGTAAATTGAAAAATATAGCATGTTAGGTAGTGATAAGTGCTTTAAAAAAGTCAAGGGCAATATTAATAGAGACATCTGGAATATCAGCTTTTTAAATTTTAAAAAATGGACAAGGGATGAAAGAAGACACATATTCTTTCTGTGACCCGGTAACATTATTCTCAAAGATGGGGAGATGATATAACATTAATAGTAATAGTAATACCTAATGTTCTTAATTAGATAATTGTATGACTATATATGGATTACATTACACAAAGGCATACTTTATAAGAATACATAAAGAAATAAATGAGAAAATCATAATTAAATACCAGGAACTGAAAAAAGAATGGTAGATTGTAAGCGAAAATTAAGACCAGGAGGAAAAGTAAAGCACATATATGCAATAGAGGTCATTAAATCCTTTCTCTTTCTTTCTTTCTAATATATATATCTATATATATATATATCTATCTATATATATATCTATATATATATATATATTTCAGAGACAGAGTGAGAGCGTACAAGTATGAATGGGGGGGAGGGGAGAAGGAGAAGCAGACTCCCTGCTGAGCAGAGTTTGAAGCAGGGCTTGATCCCAGCACCTGGGATCCTCACCGGAACTGAAGGCAGACATTTAAACTACTGAGCCACCCAGGCACCCCCTTTTGAATCTTCTTTCGTGTTTCTTCCCACTGCAGAAAAACAGTTCTAGGGTTTTATTAACAATGGGCTCATCCATAGCTCTCCCTAGGCCTGCTTGTAATTGTAACATAATTACATCATTGTTTTGAAAGCAAATAGGTCTTGGTGATCATTTCAATCCTGTATTTACAGTATGTTACAAAGAGTGATGCAACGATCTAGAAAAGTATCTGTGTTTCCTAAAGGATAGCAACTTTCTCATTGAGCACTATCACCCATGTGCTGCACTTACAGTCAATCATGTAAGTATAAGCCACTTTGGAAATGAGTAAGTATCAAGATTGTTAAAGATCTGCATATGGGATATATAATTAATAATTTTGCCTTTTATTGTTTTTAGGTAGAGAAACATGGAATGCCTTTAGACCTTGGATTTCCTCCTCAGGAAAGCATACTGCTTTCTGATGCTATGGTACACATTTGGCCAGAATGGCCAAGAATGCAGGTATGTGTATATATATATTCTATGGCTGACATTTATAATCCTTTGCCTATGACAGTCCATCAGGAATGAGCATATTTATGAATGGTATCCTGGATTAGATAAGAGCAGCATATTTCATTGTTAAGGAGCTGAGATGGCCCTCAACAGATGAATGATAAAGAAGATGTGGTCCATATATAGAATGGAATATTACTCAGCCATCAGAAAGGATGAGTACCCACCATTTGCATCGACATGGATGGGACTGGAGGAGATGATGCTAAGCGAAATAAGTCAAGCAGAGAAAGTCAGTTACCATCTGGTTTCACTTATTTGTGGCACATAAGGAATAGCATGGAGGACATTAGGAGAAGGAAGGGAACAATGAAGGGGGGGAATCGGAGGGAGAGATGAACCATGAGAGACTATGGACTATGGGAAACAAACTGAGGGTTTCAGAGGGGAGAGGGGAGGGCGGATGGGTTAGCCTGGTGATATCTTCTTTTAAGTTCAGGAGAATCACTCATAAAGCTCTTGTGAATTTGAAGGTGGGTATCTCATTACCATGCTTTGCTTTTCTACCTTAAATTTAGTTACCTGGAGGTGGAAAAATGCAAAAGATTATTACTTAGGCCCTACCTTGGACAACACATACATGCTGGTATCACATCCTTTTTGAATCTGAGTTTCAAACAATAAAACCCAAGTTGGGCTATTGCTTTTCATAGAAGGTAGGATTTCTCTGATTTCTGATACTACTAAGTCATTACCCTGATTTTTTTCTCTAATATTTCCCCAAGGAAGACCTTTTGTCTACTTCTTTGGAAAGGTGAATGCCCAGTTTCTTTCTGTAAACAAACTGGAGGGATAGGAGGAGTTTTTAAGAAGTATACTATTTATCTTATTTTGGGTTCTATTTCTCGACTTTACTATATTCTGATAATAAAAAATCCCAATGATACTTTAGTTTTTGAAAATGGGTACTGCAATATTTCAATGGCATGAGCAGTGGCACATATCTAAAGTTACCCGGGGCTAGCTGACTGGACTACTAGAAGGAAAAGAATCCAGATAAACTCATTCATATATATCAACAAGTAGTAAATATCAAATAATTTTGACCACTTGAGACCCTGTATCATGGTTAAGATATAATCATTTTTTGATCAGCATGGTCTCAGGTAAAGGAAGAAGTATTTCAATCCATTTTTAGTTCTCATCTGCTCATTCTATGTGGGAAGAAACCCATTTTTTCTTTTTAAATTTTAATTGCACACTGACTTTGGCAGAGTACCTGATCTGCCACCTTATGTTCAGAATTACTATTATATTAAATAGACATTTTCAACACTAGCTGCTTATTAAAATCACCTGGAAGCTTGGTCTCACTTCTAAAAATTATAATTTGTTTGGCCTTGCATGGGCCTGGGGCACTGGAATTTTAAAACTATGTTCTATGAAATTTTAGTGTGCAGTCATGGTTGAGAATCTTTGGTTCACCATTACCATTATCTGGCATTTAATACATTGGGATATATAGATGTCAACCTAGATCAAATCTAATTTTACTTACTTCTCTTGGCTTGCTATCTCTTAGGAGGTGGCAAACTTCTAGGCTCCAATTAGCTCCATTCAGTACCCTCTCCAGCAAACACTAACCAGACATTTCCTTCCTTTTGAGTTTATGACATGTCTCATGGCAATAAACTGTGCCATTCATAACATGAAAATCCTCTTCTCTACTGTATCTTGTTTGATAATTTTTTTTGGTTATTTTACATTCTTTTCACTTAAAATTTTAGTTTTAAGTATTGACTTTTTTATTTTTTAAATTTTAGATATTTTGTTAAAAATATTATTTATGGGGCGCCTGGGTGGCTCAGCTGGTTAACCAACTGCCTTCGGCTCGGGTCATGATCCTGGAGTCCCGGGATGGAGTCCCATATCGGGCGACCTGCTCAGCAGGGAGTCTGCTTCTCCCTCTGACCCTTTTCCCTCTTGTGCTCTCTGTCTCTCATTCTCTCTCTCTCAAATAAATAAATAAAATCTTTAAAAAATATTATTTATGGACCAATAGGATATGTATAGGATATTGGTTGAGTGAATAAATGAATAAAACTGTCTCTTATTTTTATTTTTTTACCAGGTATCCTCTGATTTCACAAGTCATGGTACAGTAAACCAAATTGTGCTGTCAGTAGGGGCACCTGAGTAGTGCAGTTGGTTGACCTCTGACTCTGGTTTCAGCTCAGATTGTGATCTCAGGGTCATGAGACCGAGTCGCATCTCAGGCTCTGGACTCAGTGCAAAGTCTGCTTGAGATTCCCTCTTGTTCTCCCTTTGTCCCTCCCCTCTGCTATCTCTCTCTAAATAAATAAATAAATCTAAAAAAACTGTGTTTTCAGTCAAGACTTATGTGGACAACTTTTTCTTTCACTATATAATTTTCATTCAATATTCTTTTTTTTTCAAATTTTTATTTAAATTCTAGTTAGCATTACAGTGCACTATTGGTTTTAGGAATAGAATTTAGAGGTTCATTATTATATATAACATTATAACATATATTATATATAACATATACATATAACATTATTATATATAACATGCTCATCATCACAAGTACCCTCCTTAATATCCATCACCCATTTAGTCCATCCCCCACCCACCTCCCTCCATCAACCCTCAGTTTGTTCCTATTATCAAGTCTCTTTTTATTTTTATTTTTATTATTATTATTATCATTTTGTTGTTGTTTTATTTTATTTTTTTTTATTATGTTATGTTAATCACCATACATTACATCATTAGTTTTTGATGTAGTGTTCCATGATTCATTGTTTGCATATAACGCCCAGTGCTCCATGCAGAACATGCCCTCTTTAATACCATCACCAGGCTAACCCATCTCCCCACCCCCTCCCCTCTAGAACCCTCAGTTTGTTTCTCAGAATCCATAGTCTCTCATGGTTCATCTCCCCCCCAATTTCCCCCCCTTCATTCTTCCCCTCCTGCTATCTTCTTCTTCTTCTTTTTTTTTCCCTGTAACGTATTGTTTCAGAGGTACAGGTCTGTGATTCAACAGTCTTACACAATTCAAAGCGCCCACCAGAGCACATACCTCTCCAATGTCTATCACCATCCCTCCCACCCCCCACCACTCCAGGAACACTCAGTTTATTTCCTGAGATTAAGAATTCCTCATATGAGTAAGGTCATATGATACATGTCTTTCTCTGATTGACTTATTTCACTCAGCATAATACCCTGCAGTTCCATCCCCATCGAGGCAAATGGCAAGACTTCAATCCTTTTGATGGCTGCATAATATTCCAGTGTGTGTGTGTGTGTGTGTGTGTGTGTGTGTGTGTGTGTGTGTGTG
>NW_027397066.1:142689859-142708342 GCF_003265705.2 Callorhinus ursinus | reverse complement strand
TGTGTGTGTGTGTGTGTGTGTGTGTGTGTGTGTGTGTGTGTGTGTGTATACCACATCTTCTTTATCCATTTAAATGTCAATGGACATCTTGGCTCTTTCCACAGTTTGGCTATTGTGGACATTGCTGCTATAAACATCAGGGTGCACGTACCCTTTCAGATCCCTACGTTTGTATCTTTGGGGTAAATACCCAGTAGTGCAATTGCTGAATCATATGGTAGCTCTATTTTCAAATTTTTGAGAAACCTCCATACTGTTTTCCAGAGTGGCTGCACCAGCTTGCATTCCCACCAACAGTGTAGGAGGGTTCCCCTTTTCTCCACATTCCTGCCAACATCTGTTGTTTCCTGACTTGTTAATTTTAGCCATTCTGGCTGGTGTGAGGTGATATATCTTTGAGATTTTGATTTGGATTTCCCTGATGCTGAGCAATGTTGAGCACTTTTTCATGTGTCTGTTGGCCATTTAGGTGTCTTCTTTGGAAAAATATCTGTTCATATCTTCTGCCTATTTCTTGATTGGATCATTTGTTCTTTAGGTGTTGAGTTTGATAAGTTCTTTATAGATTTTGGATACTAGCCCTTTATCTGATATATCATTTGCAAATATCTTCTCCCATTCTGTTGGTTGTCTTTTAGTTTTGTTGTTTCTTTTGCTGTGCAAAAGTTCTTTATCTTGTTGCTGCAGCTGAAGTTGAAGAGGTTGCTGTCTCTGTTCTCCTTTAGGATTTTGATGGACTCCTGTCTCACATTTAGGTCTTTCAACCATTTTGAGTCTATTTTTGTTTGTGGTGTCAGGAAATGGTCCAGTTTCATTCTTCTGCATGTGGCTGTCCAATTTTCCCAATACAATTTGTTGAAGAGACTGTCTTTTTTCCAGTGGACATTCTTTCCTGCTTTCTCGAAGATTAGTTGACCCTAGAGTTGAGGGTCCATTTCTGGGCTCTCGATTCTGTTCCATTGATCTATGTGTCTGTTTTTGTGCCTGTACCATACTGTCTTGATGATGACAGCTTTGTAATAGAGCTTAAAGTTCGGAATTGTGATACCACCAGCTTTGCTTTTCTTTTTCAATATTCCTGTGGCTATTCGGGTCTTTTCTGGTTCCATACAAATTTTAGGAGTATTTGTTCCACTTCTTTGAAAAAAGTGGATGGTATTTTGATAGGGATTGCATTGAATGTATAGATTGCTTTAGGTAGCCTAGGTATTTTAACAATATTTGTTCTTTCAATCCATGAGCATGGAACGTTTTTCCATTCCTTTGTGTCTTCCTCAATTTCCTTCATGAGTATTTTATAGTTTTCTGAGTACAGATTCTTTGCCTCTTTGGTTAGATATATTCTTAGGCATCTTATGGTTTTGGGTGCAATTGTAAATGGGATCGACTCCTTAATTTCTTTTTCTTCTGTCTTGTTGTTGGTGTGTAGAAAGGCCACTGATTTCTGTGCATTGATTTTATATCCTGCCACTTTACTGAATTCCTGTATGAGTTCTAGCAGTTGGGGTGGAATCTTTTAGGTTTTCCACATAAAGTATCATGTCATCTGCAACGAGTGAGAGTTTGACTTCTTCTTTGCCAACTCAGATGCCTTTTATTTCTTTGGGTTGTCAAATTCCTGACGCTAGGACTTCTAGTACTATGTTGAATAGCAGTGGTGATAGTGGACTTCCCTGGCTGTGTTCCAGACCTTAGGAGGAAAGCTCTCAGTTTTTCCCCATTGAGAATGATATTTGCTGTAGGTTTTTCATAGATGGATTTTATGATATTGAGGTATGTACCCTCTATCACTATACTCTGAAGAGTTTTGATCAAGAAAGGACGCTGTACTTTGTCAAAAGCTTTTTCTGCATCTATTGAGAGGATCATATGGTTCATGTTCTTTCTTTTATTGATGTATTGTATTACATTGATTGATTTGCAGATGTTGAACCAACCTTGCAGCCCAGGGATAAAACCCACTTGGTCGTGGTGACTAATCCTTTTAATGGACTGTTGGATCCTATTGGCTAGTATTTTGGTGAGAATAATTGCATCCATGTTCATCAGGGATATTGGTCTGTAATTCTCCTTTTTGATGGGCTCTTTGGTTTGGGGATCAAGGTAATGGTGACCTCAAAAAATGAGTTTGGAAGTTTTCCTTCCATTTCTATTTTTTGGAACAGTTTCAGAAGAATAGGTATTAATTCTTCTTTAAATATTTGGTCGAATTCCCCTGGGAAGTCATCTGGCCCTGGGCTTTTGTTTGTTGGGAGATTTTTGATGACTGCTTCAATTTCCTTAGTGGTTGTAGGTCTGTTCAGGTTTTCTATTTTGTTCTGGTTCAGTTTTGGTAGTTTATACATCTCTAGGAATACATCCATTTCTTCCAAATTGTCTAATTTGCTGTCCTATTGTTGCTCATAATATGTTCTTATAATTGTTTGTATTTTTTGGTGTTGGTTGTGATCTCTCCTCTTTCATTCATGATCTTATTTATTTGGTTCCTTTCTCTTTTCTTTTTGATAAGTCTGGCCAGGGGTTTATCAATCTTGTTAATTCTTTCAAAGTACCAGCTCCTAGTTTCATTGATCTGTTCTACTGTTCTTTTGGTTTCTATTTCATTAATTTCTGCTCTGATCTTTATGATTTCACTTCTCCTGCTGGGTTTAGGCTTTATTTGTTGTTCTTTCTCCAGCTCCTTTAGGTTTAGGGTTAGGTTGCGTATTTGAGAGCTTTCTTGTTTCTTGAGAAAGCCTTGTATTGCTATATACTTTCGTTTTGGGTCTGCCTTTGCTGCATCCCAAAGATTTTGAACAGTTGTGCTTTCATTTTCATTTGTTTGCATGAATATTTTTAATTCTTCTTTAATTTCCTGGTTGACCCATTCATTCTTTAGTAGGATGCTCTTTAGCTTCCATGTATTTGAGTTCGTTCTGACTTTCCTCTTGTGATTGAGTTCTAGTTTCATGGCATTGTGGTCCAAAAATATGCAGGGAATGATCCAAGTCTTTTGGTACTGGTTAAGACCTGATTTGTGACCTAGGATGTGATCTATTCTGGAGAATGTTCCGTGGGCGCTAGAGAAGAATGTGTATTCCATTGCTTTGGGATGGAATATTCTGAATATATGTGTGAAGTCCATTTGGCACAGTGTGTCATTTAAAGTCTTTATTTCATTGTTGATCTTTTGCTTAGATGATCTGTCCATTTCAGTGAGGGGAGGTGTTAAAGTCCCCCACTATTATTGTATTGCTGTTGATATGTTTGTTTGATTTTGTTATAAATTAGGTTATATAGTTGGCTTCTCCCTGGTTAAGGGCATTGATATTTACAACTTTTAGATCGTCTTGTTGGATAGACCCTTTAAGTAGGATATAGTGTCCTTCTTCATCTCTTACTACAGTCTTTTGTTTAAAATCTAAATGTCTGATATAAGGGTTGCCACCCCAGCTTTCTTTTGGTGTCCATTAGCATGGTAAATGCTTTCCACCCCCTCACTTTCAATCTGGAGATGCCTTTGGGTCTAAAATGAGTCTCTTGCAGACAGCATATTGATGGGTCTTGTTTTTTTATCCAATCTGATACCCTGTGTATTTTGAGGTGGGCATTTAGCCCAGTTGCAATCAGGGTAACTGTGGAAAGATATGAATTTAGTGCCCTGTATTGCCTGTAAGGTGACTGTTACTGCATATTGTCTCTGTTCCTTTCTGGTCTATGTTACTTTTAGGCTCTCTCTTTGCTTAGAGGACCCCTTTCAATATTTCTTGTAAGGCTGGTTTTGTGTTTGCAAATTCCTTAGTTTTTCTTTGTCCTGGAAGCTTTTGATTTCTCCTTCTATTTTCAATGACAGCCTAGCTGAATATAGTTTCTTGCATATTTTTCTCATTTATTGCTCTAAATATATTACACCAGTCCTTTTGGGCCTGCCAGGTCTCTGTGGATAGGTCTGTTGCCAATCTAATGTTTCTACCATTGTAGATTACAGATCTCTTCTGAGCTGCTTTCAGGATTTTCTCTTTGTCTCTGAGACTCGTAAGTTTTACTATTAGATGTCAGGGTGTTGACCAATTTTTATTGATTTTGAGGGGGGTTCTCTGTGCGTCCTGGATTTTGATGCCTGTTTCCTTCCCCACATTAGGGTAGTTCTCTGCTATAATTTGCTCCAATATACCTTTTGCCCCTCTCTCTCTTTCTTCTTCTTCTGGGATCCCAATTATTCTAATGTTGTTTTGTCTTATGGTATCACTTATCTCTCAAATTCTGCCCTCATGATCCAGTAGTTTATCTCTCTTTTCCTCAGCTTCTTTATTTTCCATCATTTGGTCTTCTATATCACTAATTCTTTCTTCTGCCTCATTTATCCTAGCAGTTAGAGCCTCCATTTTTTATTACACTTCATTGATAGGCTTTTTGATTTCAACTTGGTTGATTTTAGGTCTTTTATTTCTCCAGAAAGGGTATCTCTAGTATTTTCCATGTTTTTTCAAGCCCTGCTAGTATCTTTAAAATCATCATTCTGAACTCTAGTTCTGATATCTTACTAATGTCCGTATTGATTAGGTCCCTGGCAGTCGGTACTGCGTCTTGTTCTTTTTTTTGAGGTGAGTTTTTCCATCTTGTCATTTTGTCCAGAGGTGAAGAGATGAATGAGAGAACAAAATGCTAAGAGGGTAACAACGTCCCCAGAAAATATACAGTAAACAAATCAGAAAGGACTGAAACCAGGGGAAAAGAAAGGGAAAGAAAGAAAAAAGAAAAAAAAAAAAGAAAAAGATAAAAACAAACAAAGCAAAACATAGGAATAAAACCAGAATATGATGAAATATGATGAGGCTGGTGCATAGATCAGTGCCACATACTAGATTTTGGGCATATTTTGGTCTTTTAGAAGAAAGTGCCTCCCAGAATTTTAAAGAAAGAAAAACATATATGTACAAAAGTAGGGGTTAATCTGATGAAGGGATGGAATATGACTGTAAAGATGAAAATTAAAAAAGATTTTATAAAAGGAATTGATAAGAAGTTGGTTGAAAAAAGAAAGAAGAGGATTTAAAAAAAAATAAAAGGGAGAGAATGTGGTCAATTAGGAGACTAGAACAAAGCCATACACTAGAGATTTGGGGTATATTTTGGTCTGTTAGAAGAAACTGTATCCCAAAATTTTAAATGGAGAACAACTTATATATATATTCCAAAAATAAGGTTAACTACTGTGAAGGGATAGAATAGGACTCTGAAAATGAAAAATAAAAAGATTTTTTTAAAAAGGGATAGATAAGATGTTGGTTGAAAAAGGGAAAAAGAAAAATTAAAAAAAAAAGAAAGTTCAAAAAAAAAGTTAACTTTGAAAGACTAAAGAATCAGGGGGAAAAAAGCCATGAATTCTATGTGCAGTATTCCCCTAGCACTGGAGTTCTGCCGGTACTCATTGATCGGTAAACTTGGTCTTCGCTTTCTGTTCTTGCTGATCTTCTGGGGAAGGGGCCTGTTGCTGTGGTTCCCAAAAGTCTTTGGCGGAGGCGGAATTGCCCCACCCTTGTCAGTCTGGGCTAAGTAATCTGTTCATGTTTGCTCTCAGGAGCTTTTGTTCCCTGCAAGCTTTACATACAGCTTTGGAGGATGAGAGTGAAATTGTGGCCTCCCAATATCCGCCCTGGATGAGCCAAGAACTCGGGGCCCCACTCCTCAGTGAGCCTGCAGAGAAAAGCAGGCAGTCACTCCCGTCTCCCTGGTCTCCGGCCGCACTCCATGCTCACCCGGCCTGTGACTGAGCATTTCTATCTCTGGTACCCGACTTGGTGTGGAGTCTCCAAACCCAGCAGATCCCTGTGGTGCGCTCCCGTGTTGCTCCTCCCACAGGAGGAAAGGAGTGTCCCCGCATCTGTCACTTGTTGGGTCCCTGCTGGAGGAGTAGTGGCCCGACTGTGCAGCAGATCAGTTTATGGCAACCCCGAGCTGAGAGCCCTCTCCTCGGCTCCATCTCTGCAGCCCGCTTCCTTGCTCTGATACCTGGGAGCTCTGCCGCACTCAGGCACCCCTGGTTTTTCTGTGAGAAAGGGGTCCTGAAACAAGGGTCCTGAGATGACACTGTCCCAGCAAGGGTTCCACCCCCCACTTAGCCACTGGAGCGACGTCCATTAGCAGAGCTGACTTCTAGAAGTTCCAATGTTGTGCTCCGAGGTTCTATCACTTGCCAGAAGTGGCTGACGGAGGCCCCCTCCCCCGCCATCTATCCTCCCGAATATTGCCTCGGATTCACTTCTCCACAGGTCCTTCCTTCCAGAAAGTGGTCGCTTTTCTGTTCAGAGAGTTGCTGCTATTCTTTTCTTTGATCTCCTGTTGAGTTTGTAGGTGTTTAGAATGGTTTGATCCATATCTAGCTGAATTCCTGGGACCAGAGGAAACTTAGGTCTCCTACTCTTCTGCCATCTTTCTCCTCCCCCTTATCATTAACTGTCTCTTATGGTTTGCTTGCCTCTCTCTCTCTCTATCTCTTTTTTTCCCTTTGTTCCCCTTCCCATATGTTCATCTGTTTTGTTTCTTAAATTCTACATGAGTGAAATCATATGGTATTCATCTTTTAAATTCATTAATTTTAATTGGAAGTTTGATTATAAACATTACCTTTTCCCAATCATTTTACTAGATAATCCTGTAATCATTTTGCTTTTTAGTTACTTCATTTCTTTGTGGTTTGATATTGCTTTGACTTATGTTACAATTTTACATGATCGGATGCCAACACACTTTCCAATTATGAATTGGGTACTGCTCAGCAAATATTTAACTAGTTCAAGTTGACATACTTCAGGATTAGGGCTCCTAACCTTTTTTCTTGCATTGGCATCTTTAATGATCCTTTGTTTTTCTGTGGTTCATGGAAAGTAATTCCTTCCAAAAGTCTAGTTTTACTATGTTCAAGAAGAACTTGCATTGTAAGTCCCTTTTTTCAAACTTTCTTTTCTTTTTCTTTTTTGACATTTTTTTCCCTCACTTTTCTAGTTCCTTTTCTTACCCATGTTCCACCTCATTCTGTTCTTTTGGCACTGAATCTACTTATTTATATTTTCCAGGGCTTGTTATTCTGGGATTATTGTTCTGCTTCTAAATCCTCATCAGATTTTTGCAATCATTGTCCTGGATCTGTGTTTATTTTCTTCTTGAGAAGGGGTAATATTTCCCTTCTTAGAGGTTAGTAATTTTGGGATTGTCTTCTGAGCATTGTGAATATTCTGTTGTGGGAATTCTGTATTCTGTTATAGTCCTCTGAGGAGTACTATTTTATTTTATTTTATATTATATTTTATTATTTTATTTTATGAGGCAGTTAAACTCAAATTACAAACCCTCTCTTCTGAGGAACAGCTAAAATCTTCATCCTTTCATCCTTAGTTGGGATGCTTAGAGTTTCCTTTGCAGGTGTATGGGTCAGTAATTAGATAAATTTGGGCCTACATTATTCACAGATTTTAGGGATTTCCTTTTTTAGTTCTTTCCTTTCTGGGATTCTCCCCTCACTCTTAATGGCTATTGTTGTTCTGAGCTCTGTTTTCTCTTTCTTCAGACAAAAAGATTGTGGGATGTACGGGAGGGAGAGTTTATCAACATTTTGGCTTCTCTACATGTCCCCAGGCTAAAAGCCATGGAACTGGGGTTTTCCACTTCTGTTGTTCTCTTTTCCTGTTCCTCCTCCAGAACATCTCTGCTTTTGTTCACTCTTCAGTGACTTCCGGTTACTGTTTTGTATTTTTCTCAGAGGTTACAGTTGTACCTGCAGGAGGGTAGGGTCCGTAGGAACTCATTCAGCTGTAATAGAAGCAGAACTGATTTTCTTTTTGTTTGTAGAGAATTTCTCTCATATCCCTGAGGGGTCAGATATATATTCTAAAGGATTGCCATAACTCTCAGAAAATTCTGCTGGTGTTTTTCACATATACTGGCACTTTTCACATTTATCTTTCTGCTCTGTTTACCTAAGAATAAACTGACCACTGGTAAATGCACATCTATTTTTTTTCTCAAAATATTGAGCAATAGTATCACAAAACCCCCCTCACTGAAAGGCAAAGCAACATTCATTCACACAGCAATTTTTCTTTAACTTTCTGTCTCCCCTATTAAAGCTAGAGATATTGAAGCTTGGTGGGGGTCATTTCAAAGGTCCACACCAGGGAAGGGTGAGTCACCAGGTTCTTGTGGACTGGATTAACCTCTACTTTATAATCTCTGCAGTTGGCTCTGAGAAGTGCTTCTTCAGGGTGACTTAGCTAATGAAGTACAAGTAATGAGAAGATGGAACACAGCTTGCTTGAAATTTTTATGATGTATTTCTTTATTATGTATACATTAAGTTATTAAAAATAAAAAGGTAAGGAAGCAGGGTACATATATTTTGGAATACAGGAACAGTTCCCCTAGTGTCCCATTCCTCCTTGAGCTTATATTGAGCTGCACACTGCTTTAATTCTAACATTTGTAGATTAGATCAATAACTGATTTGTTGTGTCTCTCAGGACTGGGTTCCTTAATATTTGGAGAATTAGCTGAATTCTGCTTTAACATAATTCCATTTGTTCAAGTTTCCTAATTTTACAGGACAAACCAGGTTTGCATCTGTTGTTTTAACTTAATTGTTAGTATCTTCCTCAATATTTATTCTCCATATTGGTTTGGGTGATAAATTGGAAGAATAATCTCTGATTTGTCCTTGGAGAGTTTTGAACAATTTTAACTCTATTTATGTTAAAATTATACTTATTGTATCCTGTATTTACCCTGTTAGTAACCAACATTAATTTGTGACAGTCTTTATCCTCTTCCATGATCATAGTGCCATGGAATTACCTACACTTGATTACAATATTGTAGAAATATATAATCCAAGTTTTCTGAGATTTTAGTTTTGTTTTTAAATATTTAGTGCTGATTTAGATATAATTCCTGATTCCTCCATAAAAATTCAGTGTCTTGCAAATTTGATTTTCAATCTCAAATGCCAGCTGATTTTATTATCTTTTCTTCACAATCACATATATTTTATGGTATATCATTTTACTTATAATTTTGTTCAGGTGAATCAGTTACTAAAATACCTCAAACCTCAAACTTTTGACAATTGCAGATATTGAAAAGCAAAGAATGTTTCCCTGTTTTGTGGAAAAATGTGAAATGGATAGGCTGCCTGCAGGAGGGCTGGGTATTATACTCAATATTGTATGAATTTGGAGGAGGAGCAAGATGGCGGAGGAGTAGGAGACCTAAATTTTGTCTGGTCCCAGGAATTCAGCTGAATAGGGATCAAACCATTCAGAACACCTACGAACTCAACAGGAGATGGAAGAAAAGAACAGCAACAACTCTCTGAACAGAAAAGCAACCACTTTCTGGAAGGTAGGACATGAGAAGTGAATCTGAGGCTATATTCCGGAGGATAGACGGCGGGGGAGGGGGCCTCCGTCACCGCTTCTGGCAAGTGATAGAGCTGGAGCACAAAATCAGAACTTTTAGAAGTCGGCTCCGCTGAGGGACGTCGCTCCAGTAGCTAAGCGGGGGATGGAACCCTCGCGGGACAGTGTGGTCTCAGGACCCTCGGGGTCACAGAAAGACCGGGGGTGCTGAGTGTGGCAGAGCTCTCAGGTATCTGAGTGGGGAAGCCGGCTGCAGAGACAGAGCCAAGGTGCGGGCTCTCAGCTCGGGGTTGCCATAAACTGTGATCTGTGGCACAGTCGGGCCACTGCTCCTCCATCAGGGACCCAACAAGCAGCAGATCTGTGGAGATATTCTTCCTCCCCCAGGAGGAGCAACAAAGGTGTGCACCACAGGAATCTGCTGGGTTTGGAGACTCCATATGGAGTCATGTGCCATAGATAGAAACACTTGGTCACAGGCCGGGTGAGCATGGACTGCGGCTGGAGACCGGGGAGATGGGAGTGATTGACTGATTTTTCTCTGGGGGCTCACTGAGGAGTGGGGCCCCAGGTTCTCGGCTCCTTCAGGGCAGAGATTGGGGGCTCACCATTTTCACTCTCGTCCTGCAAAGCTATACGGAAAACTTGCAAGGAACAAAATGCTGCCGAGAGCAAATGCGAGCAGATTACTTAGCCCAGACTAGCAAGGCATTTAGGAACCACGAAAACAGGCCCCTCCCCCAGAAGATCAGAACGAACACCCAGCCAAAACCAAGTTTACCGATCAATGAGAAGGGCAGAACTCCAGCGCTAGGGGAATACAGCACATAGAATTCATGGCTTTTTCCCCCCTTATTCTTTAGTCGCTCAAAATTAATTTTTTTAATTATTTTTCTTTTTCTATTTTTAAAATTTTTCTTTTTCCTTTTTTCAACCAACATCTTATCTATCCCTTTTTTAAAAAATCTTTTTATTTTTCATTTTTAGAGTCATATTCTATCCCTTCATTATAGTTAACCTTGTTTTTGGTATATATATATGCTGTTCTCTCTTTAAAATTTTGGCATACAGTTTCTTCTAACAGACCAAAATATACCCTAAATCTCTAGTGTATGGCTTTGTTCTAGTCTCCTGCCTGATCACATTCTCTCCTTTATTTTCTTTTTTAAATTTCTCTTTTTTTTCAACCAACTTCTTATCTTATCAATTCCTTTTATAAAGTCTTTTATAATTTTCATCTTTACAGTCATATTACATCACTTCATCATATTTACCCTTATTTTTGTACATATATAAGTTTTCTGTCTTTAAAATTTTGGGAGGCACTTTCTTCTAACAGACCAAAATACACCCAAAATCTGGTGTGTGGCACTGATATATTCACCAGCCTGATCATATTTCATCAATTTTTTTAACTTTTTTTTTTCTTTCTATCCCTTTCTTTTCCCCCATTTCAGGTCTTTTCTGATTTGTTTAGTGTATATTTTTCTGGGGTCATTTTTACCGTTATCATTTTGTTCTCTCATTCATCTCTTCTCCCCTGGACAAAATGACTAGACGGAAAAAATCACCTCAAAAAAAAAGAACGAGTCAATATCGACTGCCAGGGACCTAATCAATACAGACCTTAGTAAGATGTTGGAACTAGAGTTCAGAATGATAATATAGAGACTATCTGGGCCTCAAAAAAGCATGGAAGATATTAGAGAAACACTTTCTGGAGAAATAAAGAACTAAAATCTAACCAATTTGAAATCAAAAAGGCTATTAATGAGGTGCAATAAAAAATGGAGGCTCTAACTGCTAGGATAAATGAGGCAGAAGAGAGAATTAGTGATATAGAAGACCAAATGATGGAAAATAAAGAAGCTGAGGAAAAGAGAGATAAACAACTATTGGATCACGAGGGCAGAATTCGAGAGATAAGTGATACCATAAGACAAAACAACAGAATAATTGGGATCCCAGAAGAAGAAGAAAGAGAGAGAGGGGCAGAAGGTATATTGGAGCAAATTATAGCAGAGAACTACCCTAATGTGAGGAAGGAAACAGGCATCAAAATCCAGGAGGCACAGAGAACCCCCCTCAAGGCCAATAAAATTAGGTCAACTCCCCGACATCTTATAGTAAAACTTACGAGTCTCAGAGACAAAGAGAAAGTTGAAAGCAGCTCGAGACAAGAGGTCTGTAACCTACAATGGTAGAAACTTAAGATTGGCAACAGACCTATCCCCAGAGACCAGGCAAGCCAAAAAGGACTGGCATTGTATATTCAGAGCACTAAATGAGAAAAATATGCAGCCAAGAATACTATATACAGCTAGGCTGTCATTGAAAATAGAAGGAGAGATAAAAAAATGTCCAGGACAAACAGAAACTAAAGGAATTTGCAAACACAAAACCAGCCCTACAAGAAATATTGTAAGGGGTCCTCTAAGCAAAGAAAGAGCCTAATAGTAACATAGACCAGAAAGGAACAGAGACAATATGCAGTAACAGTCACCTTACAAGCAATACAATGACACTAAATTCATTGTATTTAATGAATACAGATTTAAAGAATACAGAATAAAGATTTAAAAAAATCTTTTTTTTAAAGATTTTCTTTTTCTTTTTTTTTTAAGATTTTATTTATTTATACATAAGAGACAGAGAGAGAGAGAGAGGCAGAGGGAGAAGCAGGCTCCCTGCTGAGCATGGAGCCCAATGCAGGACTTGATTCCAGGACTCTGGGATCATGACCTGAGCCGAAAGCAGACACTTAACCATCTGAGCTACCCAGGTGCCAATAAATTCATATCTTTAAATAGTTACCAATACTATATCAATACTATTTCAATACTATATCCAGCTAGGCTGTCATTGAAAATAGAAGGAGAGATCAAGAGCTTCCAGGACAAACAAAAACTAAAGGAATTTGCAAACACAAAACCAGCCCTACAAGAAATATTGAAAGGGGTCCTCTAAGCAAAGAGAGAGCCTAAAAGTAACATAGACCAGAAAGGAACAGAGACAATATACAGAAACAGTCACCTTACAGGCAATACATGGGCACTAAATTCATATCTTTCCATAGTTACCCTGATTGTAATTGGGCTAAATGCCCATATCAAAAGACACAGGGTATCAGATTGGATAAAAAAACAAGACCTATCGATATGCTGTCTGCAAGAGACTCATTTTAGACCCAAAGAAACCTCCAGATTTAAAGTGGGGGTGGTGGTGGAAACCATTTACCATGCTAATGGACACCAAAAGAAAGGTGGGGTGGCAACCCTTATATCAGATATTTAGATTTAAACAAAGGCTATAATAAGAGATGACGAAAGACACTATATCCTACTTAAGGGTCTATCCAACAAGGCAATCTAACAGTTGTAAATAACTATGCCCTTAACCAGGGAGCAGCCAATTATATAAGCCAATTAGTAACAAAATCAAACAAACATATCAACAGCAATACAATAATAGTGGGGGACTTAAACACCTCCCCTCACTGAAATGGACAGATCATCTAAGCAAAAGATCAACAATGAAATACAGACTTTAAATGACACACTGTGCCAAATGGACTTCACAGATATATTCAGAATATTCCATCCCAAAGCAACGGAATACACATTCTTCTCTAGTGTCCATGGAACATTCTCCAGAACAGATCAAATCCTAGGTCACAAATCAGATCTCAACCAGTACCGAAAGTTTGGGATCATTCCCTGCATATTTTTGGACGACAATGCTTTGAAACTAGAACTCAATCACAAGAGGAAAGTCAGAAAGAACTCAAATACATGGAGGCTAAAGAGCATCCTACTAAAGAACGAATGGGTCAACCAGGAAATTAAAGAAGAATTAAAAATATTCATGCAAACAAATGAAAATGAAAGCACAACTGTTCAAAATCTTTGGGATGCAGCAAAGGCAGACCCAAAACGAAAGTATATAGCAATACAAGCCTTTGTCAAGAAACAAGAAAGCTCTCAAATACACAACCTAACCCTACACCTAAATGAGCTAGAGAAAGGACAGCAAATATAGCCTAAACCCAGCAAGAGAAGAAAATAATAAAGATCAGGGCAGAAATCAATGAAACAGAAACCAAAAGAAGAGTAGAACAGATCCACGAAACTAGGGGCTGGTTCTTTGAAAGAATTAACAAGATTGATAAACCCCTGGCCAGACTTATCAAAAAGAAAAGAGAAATGACCCAAATAAATAAAATCATTAATGAAAGAGGAAAGATCGCAATCAAACCAAAGAAATACAAACAATTATAAGAACATATTATGAGCAACTATAGGCCAGCAAATTACATAAACTGGAAGAAATGGATGCATTCCTAGAGATGTATAAACTACCAAAACTGAACCAGGAAGAAATAGAAAACCTGAACAGACCTAAACCACTAAGGAAATAGAAGAAGTAATCAAAAATCTCCCAACAAACAAGAGCCCAGAGCCAGTTGGCTTCCCAGGGGAATTCTACCAAACATTTAAAGAAGAATTAATAATTATTCTTCTGAAACTGTTCCAAAAAATAGAAATGGAAGGAAAACTTCCAAACTCATTTTATGAGGCCACCATTACCTTGATCTCCAAACCAGACAAAGACCGCATCAAAAAGGAGAATTACAGACCAATATCCCTGATGAACATGGATGCAATTATTCTCACCAAAATACTAGCCAATAGGATACAACACTCCATTAAAAGGATTATTCACCACGACCAAGTGGGATTTTTCCCTGGGCTGCAAGGTTGGTTCAACATCCACAAATCAATCAATGGGATACAATACATTAATAAAAAAAAGAACAAGAACCATATGATCCTCTCAATAGATGCAGAAAAAGCATTTGACAAAGTACAGCATCGTTTCTTGATCAAAACTCTGCAGAGTATAGTGATAGAGGGTACACATACCTCAATATCATAAAATCCATCTATAAAAAACCTACAGCAAATATCATTCTCAATGGGGAAAAACTGAGAGCTTTCCCCCTATGGTCAGGAAAACGTCAGGGATGTCCACTATCACCACTGCTCTTCAACATATTATTAGAAGTCCTAGCCACAGCAATCTGACAACAAAAAGAAATAAAAGGCATCCGAATCGGCAAAGAAGAAGTCAAACTCTCACTGTTTGCAGATGATATGATACTTTATGTGGAAAATCCAAAAGACTCCACCCCAAAACTGCTAGAACTCATACAGGAATTCAGTATGTGGGAAGATATAAAATCAATGCACAGAAATCAGTGGCATTTCTATACACCACCACCAAGACAGAAGAAAGAGCAATTAAGGAGTCGATCTCATTTACAAATGCACCCAAAACCATAAGATACTTAGGAATAAATCTAACCAAAGAGGCAAAGAATCTGTACTCAGAAAACTATAATATATTCATGAAAGAAACTGAGGAAGACACGAAGGAATGGAAAAACTTTCCATGCTCATGGATTGGAAGAACAAATATTGTTCAAATATGTAGGCTACCTACAGCAATCTACATATTCAATGCAATCCCTATCAAAATACCATCCACTTTTTTCAGAAAATTGGAACAAATAATCCTAAAATTTGTATGGGACCAGAAAAGATCTGAATAGCCACTGGACTATTGAAAAAGAAAAGCAAAGCTGGTGGTATCACAATTCTGAACTTCAAGCTCTATTACAAATCTGTCATCATCAAGACAGTATGGTACTGGCACAAAAACACATAGATCAATGGAACAGAATAGAGAGCCCAGAAATGGACCCTCAATTCTAGGGTCAACTAATCTTCAACAAAGCAGGAAAGAATGTCCACTGGAAAAAAGACAGTCTCTTCAACGAATGGTGTTGGGAAAATTGGACAGCCACATGCAGAAGAATGAAACTGGACCATTTCCTTTCATTACACAAAAAATAGACTCAAAATGGTTGAAAGACCTAAATGTGAGACAGGAGTCCATCAAAATCCTAAAGGAGAACAGAGGCAGCAACCTCTTTGACCCCAGCCACAGCAAATTCTTCCTAGACACTTTACCAAAGGCAATTGAAGCAAGGGCAAAAATGAACTATTGGGACTTCATCAAGTTAAAAAGCTTTTGCACAGCAAAGGAAGGAGTCAACAAAACCAAAAGAAAACTGATAGAATGGGAGAAGATATTTGCAAATGACATAGCAGATAAAGGGCCAGTATCCAAAATCTATAAAGAACTTATCAAACTCAACACCCAAAGAACAAATAATCCAATCAAGAATTGGGCAGATGACATGAACAGACATTTCTGCAAAGAAGACATCCAAATGGCCAACATACATATGAAAAAGTGTTCAACATCACTCGCCATCAGGGAAATCCAAATGAAAACCTCAATGAGATTCCACCTCACACCAGTCAGAATGGCTAAGATTAACAAGTCAGGAAACGACAGATGTTGGCGGGGATGTGGAGAAAGGGGAACGCTCCTACACTGTTGGTGGGAATGCAAGCTTGTGCTGTCACTCTGGAAAACAGTATGGAGGTTCCTCAAAAAGTTGAAAATAGAGCTACCCTCTGACCCAGCAATTGTACTACTGGGTATTTACATTTGTATTTGTAATTAATTACAAATTTGTAATTAATTACAAATTTGTACATTACATTTGTAATTACGTTTTAATTACAAATATAATTACATTTGTAACTTAAATGTAGTGATCAGAAGGAGTATGTGCACCCCAATATTCATAGCCGCAATGTCCACAATAGCCAAAGTGTGGAAAGAATCAAGATGTCCATCAACAGATGAATGGATAAAGAAGATGTGAGATATATACACACACACACGCACACACACACACACAATGGAATATTATGCAGCCACCAAAAAAAGAATATCTTGCCATTTGCAGCGACATGGATGGAACTAGAGGGTATTATGCTAAGTGAAAGAAGTCAATCAGAGAAAGACATGTATCATATGATCTCACTGATATGAGGAATTCTGAATCTCAGGAAACAAAGTGAGGTTTGTTGGAGTGGTGGGTGATGGTAGGGATGGGGTGGCTGGGTGATAGTCATTGGGGAGGGTATGTGCTATGGTGAGCGCTGTGATTTGTGTAAGACTGTTGAATCACAGCCCTGTACCTCTGAAACAAATAATACATTATATGTTTAAAAAAAAAAAGAAGAGAGTAGGAAGGGAAAAATGAAGGGGGTAATTGGAGCGGGAGACGAACCATGAGAAACTATGGACTCTGAGAAACAAACAGGGTGCTAGAGGTGAGGGGGGTGGGAGGATGGGTTAGCCTGGTGATGGGTATTAAAAAGGGCATGTACTGAATGGAGCACTGGGTGTTATATGCAAACAATGAATCATGGAACATTATATCAAAAACTAATGATGTAATATATGGTGATGCACATAATAAAATAAAATTAAAAAATATGAAGTTTTGCTTACAAAAAATATTGTATGATTTTGAAGACTTTAGAAAAGAATAATTAAGTCAGGACATACAATTTCTGATCCATATTAGTAAAATTGTGAAGAACCTTAACTCTATGTTGAAGTTATACTTACTATACCAAGTCGAGTATAGTATTAGAGGAAGGAGTACCTCTCCTATTAAATTATACTTTAAAACCTAATGTATAGTTTAATTAGTACAGTGGGATTCTTTGGCCCATCATTTATTTAAAAAGTTCTATATATCATCAAAGTAAGATAAGGGAAAAAGAATAAAACTGTGTTGTATCTTTGCCAAAAGATAAAATGTACATTAACACACACATGCATACACATATATACATATGACCTCACACTAAATATTTGTTTTGTACCTTGTATTCAAAGTGATTACATCTAAATCCTTCACTGAAAAGAAGGATCTTAGAAAAGTTTTAAGACAGTCTGCTAGTTTCCTGTTTCTATTGTTCCCTTTTGAGTGTTGAAAAAAGTTAGATGGGACTTAGTAGTGGCATCAAATAATTAGCAATCATGTTTTCATTGTACTTAAAATAATGGTTTTCCTTTGTAAAATATTTAGTTGATCTGTATGGATGAAATGAGTTCACATTCAGGTCATTTGTCTCTGCTTCTTGGTGCTGCACCCAGGACTTGTGAATGCATAAAATATTTGGACATGGCTGCCCTTAAGACATTGACAGTAGTTGGGAAATAATGATGTATATGACCCTGAAGCAGTTATAGTTGACCCTTGCACAACGAGGGTTTGAAAAGCATGAGTCCACTTATATGTGGATTTTTTCAATAAACACAGTATAGTACTATAAATTATTTTTGCTTCATTATGATTTTCTTTTTAAAGATTTTATTTATTTGACAGAGAGAGACACAGTGAGAGAGGGAACACAAGCAGAGGGAGTGGGAGAGGGACAGGCAGGCTTCCCACTGAGCAGGAAGCCTGATGCGGAGCTTGATCCCAGGACCCTGGGATCATGACCTGAGCCAAAGGCAGATGCCTAAGGACTGAGCCACCCAGGCGCCCCCATAATGATTTTCTTAATAGTGTTTCCTTTTCTCTAGCTCACTTTAATGTAAGAATACAATATGTAATACATATAACATACAAAATTTGTGTTAATTGATTATGTTACCAGTGAGGCCTCCAGTGAATAGTAAACTATTTCTGGTTAAGTTTTTGGGGAGTCAAATGTTGTATGTGGATTTCTGGTGGTGCAGGATGTCAGCGGCCCTAACCCTCACATTGTTCAAGGGTCAACTGTAAATTCAGTAGTATAACCAGTTAGTAAATAAATATTTACTAAACATTTTGGGGTTCAAGGCATTCTATAGGCATTGTAGTGAATATGAGGAGAGATTTGGTACCCCTGGGAATTTAGGAGTAATATTTTATTATTATTTTTTTAATCATTCTTTTTTTTATTATGTTATGTTAATCACTATACAGTACATCATTAGTTTTTGATGTAGTGTTCCATGATTCATTGTTTGCGTATAATACCCAGTGCTCCATGCAGTACCTGCCCTCTTTAATACCCATCACCAGGCTAACCCATCCCCCCACCCCCTCCCCTCTAGAACCCTCAGTTTGTTTCTCAGAGTCCATAGTCTCTCATGGTTCATCTCCCCCTCCAAT
>NW_027397066.1:142628453-142689759 GCF_003265705.2 Callorhinus ursinus | reverse complement strand
CCTTCATTCTTCCCCTTCTGCTATCTTCTTCTTCTTCTTCTTCTTTTCTTCTTCTTCTTCTCCTTCTTCTTCTTCTTCTCCTTCTTCTTCTCCTCCCCCTCCTCCTCCTCCTCCTCCTTCTTCTTCTTCTTCTTCTTCTTCTTCTTCTTCTTCTTCTTCTTCTTCTTCTTCTTCTTCTTCTTCTTCTTCTTTTCTTTTTTTTAACATATAATGTATTATTTGCTTCAGAGGTACAGATGCAGTACATTATTAACTATGAAGTATATTCTTTCAAGGGCATGTAACATAGCATACATTCTAAAAAATGTGTGATAAAACATTAGGTGCTTTAGAGTTTAGTGTGGAGAGATAATGCAATGGGCTGGAGTGGTCAAAGGCATTTTCACAAAGAAGCCAGGTCTCAAAGGGTAGATATGCTAGATATGGAGGAGAGCGGAAGGACTTTGAGCCTAGGTCCAATTTATTCTGCTCCATTTGAAACAAAACAAGACCTCTCCAAAAGAAACAAATGAATGATAGATTATGAGCAGAACTTATATTATACATATGTAATATAATTATACATATAATATCTCTTTCACATAGATCTCTTATATTATCTTATATATCATATATACCTCATATATTTCTCATTTATGTCCAGTGTATGTGAGAAAGATAAAGAGAATAGCTATGGCTTGAGATTATTTTAATTTAGGACTATATATTTTGATATGTATACATCCACCCACCTTCTTATAAGCTTTATATGCACATAAATATACAAATTTCATAGTTCAAAGGGTCATTTCAGACTAAATTATTAATGCCTTCAAATGCCTATAACAGAATTTGCATTTTATTTTTTTGTAAATAGGAAACTTTTTGAGCAAAAATAAAAAAGTTAAGCCAAGTATGAAGTACAAAAACATTCATAGAAACCCCCACAAATAAATTCCTAAACTGCATTTCATAGGTGAAAATGAACTAATGAGTAAAACAACAAAAAACCATAGTCTATTCTTCACAAGTATTCAGGAATCTTAATATAGGGAATGTTTAAATTGGGAAGAGAACAATTTTAATCCTAATGTTTATTTATTATAACTTTAAAATTAAGCTGTCTAAAAAATTCTGATCCTTTCTTTCACTCATACAAACTCTGGTTTGAAAATCAAAAGGACGGGGCGCCTGCGTGGCTCAGTCGGTTAAGCGGCTGCCTTCGGCCCCGGTCATGATCCCAGGGTCCTGGGATTGAGCCCCGCATCAGGCTCCCTGCTCGGCGGAGAGTCTGCTTCTCCCTCTCCCTCTGTCTGCTGTTCTGCCTACTTGTGCTCTTTCTCTCTCTGTGTGTTAAATAAATAAATAAAAATCTTAAAAAAAAAAGAATCAAAAGGACTAAGATGAATGGAAAGCAGAGAATTATATTGCCCAAAAAAAGTCCTTGCTTTTAAAAATTCTATTTAGTAGTGCAAATAGATTTAGTGTGATGTAAACATGCAATTGTAAGAAATTCTCACATATTTTAAATTTAGATATAATATTCACTCAGTGGAAAAATCAGCTTCATGACTTCTTGCTAATTTGGTAAATCAGCAAAACAATCATCACCATCAAAATTCTGAAAGAGTGAAGAAAAACTTGAACAAGAAATTATTGAAAGCTATAAGGTGTCAAAAGAGAAACTATGCTGTGGAGTATTACTAATTAAATTGTGGAATTAAATGTTTAGTTAAATGTCTGAGTACTTAGTTCTTTTTTAAAAAAATTTTAACTTAAATTCAAATTAGTTCACATAGTATATTATTAGTTTCAGGGGTAGAATTTAGTGATTCATCAGTTGCATATAACACCCAGTGCTCATTACATCAAGTGCCCTTCTTAATGCCCATCACCCAGTTACCCCATTCCTCCATCCACCTCCCCTCCAGCAACCATCAGTTTGTTCCCTATAGTTAAGAATCTGTTTTCTGGCTTGCCTCTCTCTCTCTTTTTGATCTTATTTTATTTTTCCTTCCCTCTCCATATGTTCATCAGTTTTGTTTCTTAAATTCCACATTTAAGTGAAATCATATGGTATTTGTCTCTCTGATTGAGTTATTTCACTTAGCATAATATACTCTGGTTCCATTCATGTCATTGCAAATGGCAAGATTTCATTCTTTTTGATGGATATGTAATATTCCTGTATGTGTGTGTGTGTGTGTGTGTGTGTGTGTGTGTGTGTGTGTACACAGCCTCTTCTTTATCCATTCATCCATTGATGGACATCGGCTCTTTCCATATTTTGGCTATTGTGGACATTACTGCTCTAAACATTGGGGTGCTTGTGCCCCATAAAATCACTATTTTTCTATCCTTTGGATAAATACCTAGTAGTGTAGTTGCTGGCTCATAGGGTAGCTTATTTTTAACTTTTTGAGGAAAATCCATGCTGTTTCCCAGAGTGGCTACACCAGTTTGCACTCCCACCAAAAATGTAAGAGGGTTCCCTTTCTCTGCATTCTTGCCAACATCTGTTGTTTTCTGAGTTGCTAATTTGGTTTTGACGTGTATTTCCCTGATAGTGATGTTGAGCATTTTTTCATGTGTCTGTTAGCCATTTATACTTCTTTTTAGAGAAATATATTTTATGTCTTCTACCCATTTCTTGACTGGATTTTTCATTTTTTGGGTGTTGATTCTGATGGGTTCCTTATAAATTTTGGATACTAACCCTTTATCTGATATGTCATATGTGACTATCTTCTCCCATTCTGTGGGTTGCCTTTTAGTTTTGTTGATTGTTTCCTTTGCTGTGCAGAAGCTTTTCATCTTGATGAAGTCCCAATAGTTCATTTTTACTTTTGTTTTCCTTGCCTCTCAAGACATGTCTAGCAAGAAGTTACTGCAGCTGAAGTCAAAGAGGCTGCTTCCTGTGTTCTCCCCTAGGATTTTGATGGATTCCTAGCTCACATTTAGGTCTTTCATCCATTTTGAATTTATTTTTGTGTATGGTCTAAGAAAGTGGCCCAGTTTCATTTTTTTGCATGTTGCTGTCCAGTTTTCCCAACACCATTTGTTGAAGAGACTGTCATTGGGTATTCTTTCCTGCATTGTTGAAAATTAGTTGACCATATAGTTGTGGGTCTATTTCTGGGTTTTCTATTCTGTTCCATTAATGTACGTGTCGGTTTTTGTGCCAGTACCATACTGTTCTTGATGATCACAGCTTTGTAATAGAGCTGGAAGTCTGGAATTGTGATGCCGCCAGCTTTGCTTTTCTTTTTCAGGATTGCCTTGGCTATTCAGGGTCTTTTGTGTTTCCATACAAATTTTAGGATTGTCTGTTCTAGCTCTGTAAAAAATGCTGTTGGTATTTTGATACGGATTGCATTAAAAGTTAGATTGCTTGGGGGAATGTAGACATTTGAACAATGTTTGTTATTTCAATCCATGAGCATGAAATTTTTTCCATTTCTTTGTGTTATCTTCAGTTTCTTTCATAAGAGTTCTGTAGTTTTCAGAGTAGAGATCTTTTACCTCTTTGGTTAGGTTTATTCCTAGATATCTTATGGTTTTGGGTGCAATTGTAAATGGGATCGATTCCCTGATTTATCTTTCTCCTGTTTCATTGTTAGTGTATAGAAATGCAAAAGATGTCTGTAGGTTGATTTTATATCCTGTGACTTTGCTGAATTCCTGTGTCAGTTCTAGCAATTTCTTGGTGGAGTTCTTCAGTTTTTCTTCATAGAGTATCATGTCATCTGTGAAGAGTAAAAGTTTGACTTCTTCCTTGCTGATTTGGATGCCTTTTATTTTTTTATGTCATCTGATTACTGAGGCTGGGTCTTCTAGTACTATGTTGAACAATGGCGGTGAGAGTGGACATCCCTGTCATGTTCCTGACCTTAGGGGAAAAGCTCTCAGTTTTTCCCTGTTGAGGGTGATATTTGCTGTGGCTCTTTTGTATATGGCCTTTATGATGTTGAAGTATGTTCCCTCTATTCCTATACTGTGGAGGGTTTTTATCAAGAAAGGATGCTGTATTTTGTCAAATGCTTTTTCTGCATCTATTGAGAGGATAGTATGGTTCTTATCCTTTCTTTTATTAATGTGGCATATCATGTTGATTAATTTGTGGATATTGAACCACCCCTGAAGCCCAGGAATAAATCCTACTTGGTCGTGGTGAATAATCTTTTTAATGTGCTGTTGGATCCTATTAGCTAGTATCTTGGTGAGATTTTTTTTTTTGTATCCATGTTCATCAGGGATGTTGGTCTGTAATTCTCCTTTTGTCAGGTCTTTGTCTGGTTTTGGATTAAGGTAAGGTTGGCCTCATAGAATAAGTTTGGAAGTTTTCCTTACATCTCTATTTTTTTGAACAGTTTCAGAAAGAAAGGTATTACTTCTTCTTTAAATGTTTGGTAGAACTCCCCCTGGGAAGCTTTCTGGCCCTGGACTCTTGTTTGTTGAGAGATTTCTGATTACTGATTCAATTTCTTTGCTGGTTATGGGTCTGTTTAGGTTTTTTACTTCTTCCTGCTTCAGTTTTGGCAGTTTATGTGTTTCTAGGAATTTATTCATTTCTTCCAGATTGCCTAACTTGTTGGTATATAGTTGCTCAAAATATTCTCTTATAATTGTTTGTATTTCTTTGGTATTGGTTGTGATCCCTCCTCTTTCATTCATGATTTTATTTATTTGGGTCCTTTCTTTTTACATTTTTATAAGTCTGGCTAGGGGTTTATCAAACTTTTCAATTCCTTCAAAGAACCATCTAGTTTTGTTGATCTGTTCTACTGTGTGTGTGTGTGTGTGTGTGTGTGTGTGTGTGTGTGTGTGCTTAATTTCTATGTCATTTATTTCTGCTCTCATCTTTTTTTTAAGGATTTTATTTGGTTATTTGCAAGGGGTGTGGAGAGAAGGAGAGAGGCAGAGGGAGAAGCAGGCTTCCTGCTAAGCAAGAAGCCTGATGTGGGACTCAATCCCAGGACCCTGAGATCATGACCTGAGCCGAAAGCGGACACTGAACCACCCAGGCATCCCTCTGTTCTCATCTTTATTAGTTCCTTTCTTCTGCTGGATTTAGACTTTATTTGCTATTCTTTTTCCAGCTCGTTTAGGTGTAAGGTTAGGTTGCATATTTGAGCCTTTTCTTGTTTCTTGAGGAAGGCCTGTATACTTTTCTCTTTGGACTGCCTTTGTTGTACCCCAAAGGCTTTGAACTGTCATATTTTAATTTTCATTTGTTTCCATGTATTTTTTAAATTCTTCTTTAATTTCCTAGTTGACCCATTCATTCTTTAGTAGGATGTTCTTTAACCTCCATGTATTTTTCGTCCTTCCAAATTTTTTCTTGTGGTTGACTTCAAATTCCATAGCATTGTGTTCTGAAAATAGGCAAGGTATGATCTCAATCTTTTTGTACTTGTTGAGGGCTGATTTGTGACCAAGTCTGTGATCCATTCTGGAAAATGTTCCATGTGCCCTCGAAAAGAATGTGTATTCTGCTGCTTTAGGATGAAATGCTCTGAATATATCTGTTAAGTCCATCTGGTTCAGTGTGTGATTCAAAGCCCTTGTTTCCTTGTTGATCTTCTGTTTAGATATTCTGACCATTGCTGTGATTGGGTATTGAAGTCCCCTTCTATTATTTTATTATTATACATGAGTTTCTTTAAGTTTGTTTTTAATTGATTTATATATTTGGCTGTTCCTAAGTTAGGAGTATAAATATTTACAATTGTTAGATCTTCTTGTTGGATAAACCCTTTTATTATGATATAGTGTCCTTCTTCCTCTTTTATTACAGACTTTAGTTTAAAATCTAGTTTGTTTGATAAAAGGATGGCTACTCCAGCTTTGTTTTGATGCCCAATAGCATGATAAATGGTTCTCCACTCCCTCAGTTTCAATCTGGAGGTGTCTTTGGGTCTAGAATGAGTTTCTTGTAAGCAGCATATCAATGGGCCTAGTTTTTTTTTTTTTTTTAAATCCATTCTGATACCCTATCTCTTTTGATTGGAGCATTTAGTCCCTTTACATTCAGAGTAATTTTTATTTTTTTTTAAATTTTATTTATTTATTTATTTATTTATTTATTTTTTAAAGATTTTATTTATTTATTGGACAGAGAGAGACAGCGAGAGCAGGAACACAAGCAGGGGGAGTGGGAGAGGGAGAAGCAGGCTTCCTGCTGAGCAGGGAGCCCGATGTGGGACTCGATCCCAGGACCCTGGGATCATGACCTGAGCCGAAGGCAGACGCTTAACGACTGAGCCACCCAGGCACCCCAGAGTAATTTTTAAAAGATATGAATTTAATGCCATTGTATTAACTGTAAAGTACCATCGTTCCTGTAGATTGTCTCCATTCCTTTCTGGTCTTTGTTACTTTGGTCTCTATTTACTCTCAAAGGGTCCCCTTTAATATCTCTTGCAGGGTTGGTGTAGTGTTCATGAATTCCTTGAGTTTTTGTTTTTCTTGGAAACTCTTTATCTCTCCTTCTACTCTGAGTGATAGCCTTGCTGGATAATGTATTCTTGGCTGCATATTTTTCCCATTTAGCATGTTGAACATATCATGCCAGTCCTTTCTGGTCTGCTGGTTCTCTGGACAGATCTGCTGCCAGCCTTATGTGTCTATCTTTGTAAGTTAAGGAACTCTTGTCTCTAGTTGCTTTCAGGACTTTCTTTTATCTTTTTAATTTGCAATTTTCACTTATAAAGGATAGCCATTAAAATATCAAACATCTAATTAGAGCAAGCTATCTAACATATTTACTTTTAGTATAACTTTCAAGAAATATATTTTTAGGTTTTTATTGTAACGTCTTAATGTAAAATACACAAATGTGTAAAGAAATTGCTCTTTGTTTCATTCTAATGTATAAATTTACCTGGGAAATAAAATTATTTATGATAATAGTTACAAATACCCACCCTCATTCATGATTCTTTCCTGGTATTTGTCCTTACCTACTGTTGAAAGAAATGACCATAAATAAATTATTCTCTTCTGACTGTTTTGGGTGTATTTCTGAGATGGGGATGTTTGTACAGAATAGACTTAGGTCTGGAAAGAGTGAAATTGCACATATCTGTGAACCCAGGTTTTAGTGGCCCAGAGGCCAGTTGATATCTTACAGGATGGCTGATCCAGGCCTGTTCTAATGACCAAAGAGGCTCTTCTCCCTTCCTCTCTACATCATTCCATCCAAACAATGAATTATTGATTGAGGAATACCCCAACATATCTCAAGGCTAATTTTGGCACCCACAGAAAGTCAATTACAGTGTATGTTAGAAAGAAGAGATCCTGGTAGATAAAATTTTTCTATACTTATCCAGCTATAAAGTACTTGAATTTGTATGCAATTGTTAGGATAATTGAATTTTTTTCATCAAATTGAATGTTAAAAATGCAATTCCACCAAATATAGAAAATAAGTAAAAATTTGGTGGGTATGAAAAGTGAGAGAGGTGCAGAGGTTTTTAAATTTCTTGTTAAATATATATTAATGCAAATTCATGCAAATTAATTAAATGGTAAGCTGATAGACAACATAGGTAATGCCTGATGAATATCCTCTAATAGGGGCAGTTATGTTTTGGGCTTGAATTACCTGGCATTCTTTTGACCTGGGGTCCATAGACATAACCTTAAAGTTAAAAAATAAAGGAACACATTATAATCAATATATTTACTAATTTTTCTGAGCATAATTTTACATTCAGTTTTTAAAATCAGTTTTAACAGCTTGAGTTCAAAGAATAATTTTGTGGATGGCTGAAATAAAAGAAATGAAGAAAAACCTTAAAAGGCATTATGAAATTTCTCTGGCTTGTACTTATACTGACTATGCAGTTGTGGATAATCAGGTAAGAGAAAAAAAATGGGATACATTTAGTTTGCTAACACTGTTGTAACAAAGTACCACAGACTGAGGGCTTCAACAACAGAAATTTATTTTCTCATAGTTCTGGAAGGTAGAATTCTGAGATGAAGGGGTCAGCAGGGTTGGTGCCTTCTGAGAGTCGTGAAAGAAGAATCTATTCCAAGTCTCTTTTCTGGCTTGTAGATGGCTGTCTTTTTTCTCTATCTTCACATTATGTTCCCGTTTTGTGTTTGGGTCTGTTCATTGGTATCAGATTTCAAGCTTGAATGTTGGGTACTATGGAACTATTCTATTTAAATACCATGTATCAGATATTTTATAGGTTAAATAGGCTCTGGGTTCTAGCCTAAAACACAATTCTCTTTTTAGAAGTGTGTTTAACTCTGCACTGATTTCTAAACATTAAAAAAAAATTATTTAAATTCAATTTAGTTAACATATACTGCCTTATTAGTTTCAGAGGTAGAATTTAGTGATTCATCAGTTGCGTACAACACCCAGTGCTCAGTACTTCAAGTGTCCTCTTTAATGCCCATCACTCAATTACCCCATCCCTAACATATGACACAATTGTTAAGTTGAAGAATAAATGCTTTAATTTGATATTGTGTACTCTTTGGGTATTTCAGACTTTAAGGAAGATCTTACACAGACTGAGAGGAACAAGACAATGCTTTAAACTGCATTGTCTGTTACAGTGGGACATTGGATATATCATCACAGATCGATGGAGTAGAAACAAAAACAAATTGTAGAGATGCTTTTCAGACTGAGGCACATCAAGGTTGGTAAAGTCTGTTGATCATTTTCCTAAAAACACTGCCTTCATTCCTTTGGACTAAGTAGGGGAAAGAAATGTACCCTGATGGCTTATAGGAAAGTCACCTTATCTACCTTCTCTATAACCCTTCCACTTAGAGGGATGCTCTGCTAAGGTTTTAGCATATTTTATTCCATTCTTTTAAATACATTTGTACATGGTTAATATATAATGTGTATACAATTTGGTATCCTGTCTAGTTGCCTAATAGTAAATAATTAAGAATATTATTAATTGGCATTACATAATAAACACTTTATGACTGCATCAAGATATGCATGTATATAATTTACTTAAATATTCTGCTAATTGTTGAAGCTTTTTGCCTATAAACATATATCAGCATTTCTGATTTTTGACTTGGAAATCAGTTGATTCTGCAAAGTGAAATAACAGTTCAGAGGGCTAAAGTAATTTTAAGTCTCTGAGAATATATTGCCAAATGTCTTTCCAGAGTGACTCTGTTTACTTCACCTTGACAAATTTTGAGTATTATGGTTAGAAAGTGGAGTTGTATATATAGTACAGAGTATCCTATATACCACACGCCCAATTTCCATATTATAAATATCTTGCATTACTATGGGTATATTCATTACAATTAATGAATTAATACAGGTAAATTATGTTTTAACTAAAGTCCATTCTTTATTCCGATTTCTTCAGTTATTCCCCCTAATGTCTTTTGTCTAAAAGTTCCAAGATCCCATCCAGGAGACCACTTTACATTTAGTTGTTGGACCCCCTGACTGCCTCTTGGCTGTGACACTTTCTCAGATTTGCCTTGTTCTTGAAGATCTTGGTGGTTTTAAGGATTACTGGCTAGGTGTTTTGTAGAACATGCCTCCATTGGAATTTCTCTGGTATTTTTCTCATCATTAGGCTAGGGTTATGTATTTCTTGAAGGAAGACCACAGAGGAAATGTCCCACTCTTACCATATCAAATCAAGGATAAGACTACTGACATGACTTAACCACTATTGATGTTAATTTGGGGCACCTGGCAAAGATAGTATTAGTTATATTTTTCCACTATAAAGTTACCTTTCCTTTCTGCTTTCCATACTGTCTTCTTTGGAAAGAAGTCACTCTGTGTGGCCCACAGTTAAGGACTAGGTAGTCCTTATAGTCCAACTCTTTATAGTTGGAGTAGCTACATAAATTATTTGGAATTCTTTTATACAGGTGATATGTCTTTTCTCCTCCATTTAATTATGTATCCAACATTTATTTATATCAGTATGGACACATGGGCATTTATTTTATGCTTTGGATTATAGTTCAGTGCTACTTTATTTTTTTTATTGCTCAAATTGTTCCAGTTTTGACCATTGGGAGCTCTTTCACTTACTTCTTGCATTCCTTTGGCATGCTTCCATTATTGTGTGTTGTTGTTGTCATTATTGTTGAACACTTTCTTACTTTCCAGCAAAATAAGATGTTGCAGGCTCACCTTGTATGTTTCTTGTCCCAGTCTTAGAATCAGTCATTTCTCCAAAGAGACCTAATTTTTTTTTGGGGGGGGAACAAGTCTGAGAAACTATTACAATTGAGAAGAGCCTAGTGACACATGTCTACTAAATGTAAAGTGATGCCCTGGATGGATCCAGGAAAAGGACACTAGGTAATAATGAAGAAAATCTGAAAAAAGTATGAATTTTTGTTAATAATCCAATATTTTTTCATTAATTGTAACAAATGTAAGTACAAACTTAAAATATTAGTAATAGGGGAAAGTGGATGCAGAGTATTTAGGAACTCTGTGCTATCTTTGTAAATCTAAAAAGGTTCTAAAAATAGAGTTTATTTAAAAATGTGTTCCATACATGAATTAAAAGATGTGTTCTACAGGTACTGGCTGTAGTGTCCTGTCAGGGTTCTTAATTTAATCTGTATTAGTTATAATTTGTTTTTTGGTCTTCTATCAATTACTGAGAGTGGAATTATTGAGAGTAGAAAGTGTTAAAATCTCTCACTCTTACTGTAAAATTTTTTATTTCTTTTTGTAGTTCTGCAAGTTTTAGTTAATATGTTTTAACATAAACTATATTGTATAAGGATATAGCCTTAAGGACAAAGCACATAGTAAGCTCCCTGAGGAAAATAGAGAGATTACTGTAACTGACTTCCTGAAAAGAAAAATTAAATCCAGATAAGTAAAAATTTACCTATAAAAACTGGAAGAAATAATCATCCAATTAGATTTTTATACAAAGCAAAGCTATCCTTCAAGAATGAGGGCAAGTGGAAAATTTTGGACTAATAAAAACTGCGAAAGTTCATCATCTCACCTGATCACCAAAATGAAACTAAACAATTCAGGCAAAATAAAGATGATTTCAGGAAAATAAAAGATGGTCAAACATACACAAAAGATTCTAGAAAATGTTAAATGGGAGTAAATTAAAACTATTATTATCTAAATAAAAAAATTTATTTTATTTTTATTTTTTTAAAGATTTTATTTATTTATTTGACAGAGAATAGAGAGAGAGAGCACAAGCAGGTGGAGTGGGAGAGGGAGAAGCAGGCTCCCTGCTGAGCAGGGAGCCCGATGCAGGACTCCTCTCAGGACCCTGGGATCATGACCCGAGCCAAAGGCAGATGCTTAACTGACCAAGCCACCCAGGTGCCCTAAATAAAAAAAATATTAAATAACATCTTAAAATAAATAAAAAGATAAAATATGTTACAATAGTATATGTTTCAGAAATGGGAGTTGTTTGAGGTAATGTTCAAAGGGAGGACAAAATTATTGATAAATTTTGGACTTTTTTCTTTTAAAGATTTATCTATTTATTTCAGAGAGAGAGAGCAGTGGGAAGGAATAGAGGGAGAGGGAGAGAAAAACTCAAGCAGACTCCATGCTGAGCACAGAGTCTGACTCGGGGATCAGTGCCATGACCCATGAGATCAGGACCTGAGCTTAACTGACTGAGTCATGCAGGCACCCCAGTTTTGGACTTTTATAGGATAAATACAGATTATGTAAATTTGTCAGTACTCACCGAGAGAATAGAATTTGAGTGTATAATATCCAAACTGCAGAGGAAAAATGAATAGCATGAGAAACATCTAAATCAATCAAAAAGTAATCAAGAAAGCAGACAAAAAGATTTAAAACACAAATAGAAAGCACAATATAAAATGGTAGCTACATCATCAAATATATCAATTATATTAAATGCATTGGAGTTCTTGCTTTGTCTCCGATTTTATTCCCTACTCTTTTCTCTTAGAAATATTTTAACATAAAAGTAATACTCCTTTTATAACCTATTGGTTTTATTTATACAAAAAAAGAATGTTTACTGAATCCACATTATTTTGTAATCTGGATTTCACATAATTTTGTAATCTGGAAATGTAATATTAAGGAAAAACATTAAAGTGAATGCATTTCTCTAGGAGACTCACAATTATTTATTCCAAATGAAAATGTAGTTTGCATTTTTGGTGACACTGGCTTCCCATTGGATTTTACTCACAATTTCAGGGGGTCTAATTAAGTCAATATTTAGTGCCTATGTATACACCCATGTATTTGTATGCTAAATTTGTTTTTCTGATTTTTTTCTACCTTCCACCCATAGATAGTAACAGCTACCTCAACCCTTGCTTTGGGAATTAATATGCCATGTAAACCTGTTGTTTTTAAAAAAGATTCTGTTTATCTGGATGCCTTGAACTTTTGACAGCTATTTATGCTACATGCTTTTTTTACATTTGTATGCACAGGGATCTGGAACATCCATTCAGTAAGCCAAGGTAAATCACATTTTTTGTGAAACATTTGGAGACTACGTTAAATATTTGAAAATCGGTTCTAGATATATGACATGAATATGATTATATTTAGAGATGTTTTAAGCAATCATTGACTGGCTAAACAGACTAGTTTTCTTGATAATATTCTTGCTTTGGTAAATTTTATTAAACTTGAACAAAAATAGTATGAAGGAGAGGTAACCACATCTTTGGAGTACTTGATTGGTTCCAGGCACCAGTGATTATAAATGGGCTGTCTACAATGTTCTCAGTTCAGACTAATTTCTAGAAATACATTGGTAAATAAGATGAAAATTGTCTTGCTTAAAAATCATGATCTTCGAACAGGGATTACTAAAAAAGCAACCACATTTTAGTAATATATTTGTAAAATAAAATATTTTAAACTTAGCTAAAATTAACATATCAACCAACAAAGGACTCTTTCAAGGTTTTTGTGAAAGTTTAGTATTTCACATGATATAGGTAAATTAGACATTAATCAATTACAGAGACAAGACATGAAATTATTTAAAAGTTATGTGATCATCTCTTTAGATGTCTGGTCATGCAGGAAGACGTGGAAAAGATCTTATAGGAAATGGGTTCTTCTATGATATTCCATTACCTATGATAGCACTTAAAGTCTAATGTGTCCATACAGAAGGGTCAATTTCCTCTAATAATATCTTTGGTTCTCTGACTTATGCTGTTAGTTGCTAAAGCAAACGACAAAGAGGATGCCAAAGCAAAGGTAAACTGTTTCATATTATTTAAATTACTTTAATGAATATAATTATTTCAGCTCAACTTTATAATAAGTTACATAACATGAAG
The DNA here is from genome assembly GCF_003265705.2 of Callorhinus ursinus. Taxonomy (NCBI): domain Eukaryota; kingdom Metazoa; phylum Chordata; class Mammalia; order Carnivora; family Otariidae; genus Callorhinus; species Callorhinus ursinus. The sequence goes on along the minus strand of NW_027397066.1, from coordinate 142,676,472 downwards.
GGAATAAAATGACAATGTGCTGTAAATAAACTCACTGTAACATTTGCTTCTATTTTACAGTACCCTTATTTAACACAAAAGCATGCTTTTAACTTTCATGCTTTCAAACATATGGAGAATTAAGCCCCTGATTTTTCTGTTATAATTATCCCTGGGCTCTGCATATGTTAAAAAAGAAACTTTTTTCTGTAAATATATATGGGCTAAAATATTTTAAAAGTCAATTTCAAAAAAAAAATAATTAATGGTTCAAAAAATGTACAAAATACTGAAATGTTCATAATTCTTGGTTCTAAATTTTTGTTTACTTCTCACCTGTCATGCAATTGTGATTACTCCTCTCTCCCTCTGAATTTTTTTACCATTTTCTGTTTATACACACATGTATTTAATATAAAACATTATGAAATACCTAATTATAAGTATTACAATAATATAATAAGTAATATAATAAAGCAATATGAATGCCTAATTTAAAATGTAAAAATGTACCATACATTGTATATAGTTCATAAATATATATAGTAACATGTTCCATGATAGAAATGTTTAGTTGTCCTTTTGGGTATTACATTTGGAGGACCTACTACAAAATTTGCTTAATATCTAACTTGATATTTTGATATATGTCTCTATAGACATTATCAGTTCTCCAACATTCATTGACATTCTCCAAGCAACTAAAGATCAAGTTCATGTTAAAATTTTATTTTATATATTCTTTGCAATTCTGGGTCACAGAGGTAAGATTTAAACCTGTTTTTCACTAAGTCAAGGTGTTAGTACATGTATGTACCTCTACTGTACTAAAATCTCTCTTGTTAGTTTGTTTGATAGTTCTTATTTATTTGATATTTCTGAGATCAAGAGACTAAGGTTAACATGTTAAAATTGATTTCTAGGAGTATGTGTGTCAGGAATGTATTCCCATTGGATATTCTAGACTTGTGTCCCATTTGCACTACCATGAACCTGTGAATTTTGTTTTAGTAAGCTTGCTAGTGAAAGGTTTTTTCACAGGTTGTGTATTCTGAAACATAGATGGTAAACAAGTTTTCCTTTCTCAAACTTCCACTCATTAGATAGTGTGCTTACACTGATAGAATTATAGCAAACTGTTTTCAGTTTTTTATTCCTTTAATGTTGTGATACAATACACACAATATTTATGAAATAAATATAATTCAATGATGATTACTTTCTATGATCCTTTCATGGAAAAATATAGACTCATATAGATTAAAGGCTTTATGGTGTGATCTAGTAGTTACTAAGGAATGTGATATAATATTATTTTAATTATTTTTATGTAATGGAATATTACTCAACCATCAAAAAGAATGAAATCTTGCCATTTACGATGACGTGGATAACTAGAACTAGAGTGTATTATACTAAGTGAAATAAGTCAGTCAGGGAGACAAATACCACATGACTTCACTCATATGTGGAATTCAAGAAACAAAACTGATGAGCATAGGGGAAGGGAAGGAAAAATAACATAACATAAAAACACAAAGAGAGGCAAACTGTAAAAGACTCTTCCCTAGAAACAAACGAAGGGTTGTTGGAAGGGAGGGGGCGGGGGGTACTTGGGTGATGGGCGTTAAGAAGGGCACATGATGTAATGAGTACTGGGTGTTATATGCAACTGATGAATCACTAAATTCTACCCCTGAAACTAGTAATACACTATATGTTAACTAACATGAATTTAAATTAAAAAAAAAAAAAAAGGAGAAGCTGAAAGAAAGAAAAAGTAAAAAAAAAAAGCCGGATTCGTGGACTCCAGCTCTGCCACTTAGCATGTAGTATCCGGGGCTGTTTCTTATCTGTAAATTGGGAATCATAATACTGTGTGCTTCAAAGGATTGCTATGAAGATTAAAATAATTCATATATGTAATTGGCACCATTAGCTCTTAATTTCATAACTAGTGTTATTTTCAGATGAAATGACTGGCCACTGGAAAAGCCAAAAGAATCAACAGAAAAAAATGATTACAATTAATCATTTAGTTTAGTAAGTCTTCAAATGCAAAATAGGTATAATAAAATGTATAGTTTTCACACATTCTAAAGTTACAGAGAAAATAAAATGTAGAATAATCTAACAGTAAAAAATGGAAATTAACAAGATACTATAGTTCATTTGTTAATTTGGCAAAGATTGCAATTACTAGTTATGTTGATAGGGCTATAAATAGTTTTATGATTTAAAAATATTCTTTAATGTAGTAATTCTACTTCTTAGAATTTATAATAATTATATAATCAAAGATACAAAAATGATGTAAAAATGTATTTTATTAGTTTCCTAAGGCTGCTGTAACAAAGCATCACAGACTGGGTGGCTTAAACAATAAAAATTTGTAAGCTCTCAGTACACTGGAGGCCAAAAGTTCAGGCAGGATTAGTTCCCTCTGAAGACTGAGGGATAATATTCCTTGCCTGTCTCCTAGCTGCTGGTGGTTTGCTGGCAATTTTTGACATTCCTTGGCTTGTAGTCAAATCAGCCCAATATCTGCCTTCATATTCATGGTGTTCTGCCATGAGTTGTTGAGTTAGCCCCTGGTACTGAACTCGAGACATCCTAATGCCGGTGGTGCTGAGGGCAACACCTGACCGGCCAGCAGGCTCACGATAAGAGGAATGGCTGTGGGGAATGTTGGGGGTGGCTAGGAGGTCTCCATGTAAGTGGGGCATCGCTCCCGGGGAGGACTGAAAGATCAGGTAAGAGACTGACAAGCATGCATGATTGATGGAGTGGGGTGATGCAGATATATACACCTTGATCACAATCCAGAAAAGTGTTGTTAGGTGCACAGATCTGACTGTGGCCCGTGACAGGAGAGGAAGGTTTCCGTACAGTGGTACTGGAGCCAGAAAGGGATAATCTGAGGTCCCCGGTGCCAAGGTGGGAGGTGATACGGTGGACTGGTTGAGGATGACACCTAGGTATTGGACGGGACCAGGCTTCATACAGATCCAGCAGTCAGACGCTGAGGGTGGATTTGAGTGGTTAAGCACTTGGTGGGAGGTGTTAATCATACCTAACAGTTGTTCTATAGATGCTTGCTGTGTGTGGATGGAGGACCGAGGGATATGCCAGGGCGAGTTATTTTCTGTCTGACTCTGAGGGTTGACTGCAAGGCTTGGGGCGAACATGGACTTAATCATAAACTTGGATATGTGGTCGGTCCCTATAGAGTGATATTGGCCCAACAGGAGAGTGATTCTTGTGGCCCATGATGTGGCATTGGGTTCTAGGACTGAGAGAGTGAGCGGTATACAGTGATTGTTAGAGCAAGAGGATGGGGTGGTGTTGTGTGAAAGGAAATCTGGATGTCACTGTGCTGGATGAGGTTTCACCACCCATTGGACCATTGTTCCATTCCCAGCCAAGTTGCCACCCAGGACTTGCATCCCCAGGCTTGTGAGCAGAACTGGGGGCAGGTGTTTGGCTGTTTCATAGGGCCCCTGCAGATGTAGATATCTACCAGCCAGTAACCTGAGTGAGGGCCATGGTAGGAACACTGTCTATGAGGTTCCTAGGCAGTATCAAGAAGCTGGCATCCATCAAAATGGAGGTCAAACTTTGGTGTGTGCCCATCCCAGGTGGAAGAAGTCAGTGGGGGTGCTGGTGCGGGATTGAGGGGGATAAGATGGAAAGTCCATTTGCCAGTAATGGTGATACGAGAGTTTGCCCCCTTGCCGGGCTGGGCAAGCTAGAGGCAGTGAGGAGGAACAGCACACCAGGTAGCAGAAGACCAGGACTGACTGCGGCCAGGAAGACCATGGTGAAATGCACTCAAGGGTAGACTGCAAAGGGCCAGTAAAAATGGGGTCTATGACCTTAGGTAGAGGGAGCCATCGTGCCTAACCTGACAGCAGATGAAACCTGTGGACAAGTGAGTGCAGTAATACACCCTAGGGTGACCCAATAAGCAATGACAATAGTAAGCCTCTGGGGAAAAGTCCAGTCAGGAGGGGCAACAATGAAGAGTCTGACTCCCAAGATAAGGGAAATCATGCCAGTGAGAGCCAGGGACCATGGTGAGCAGGTGTCAATCAGTCGGTGGGATCTTGTTGAAGGTGAAGCCAGAGCGGATTCATGAGGTCTGGCTGGACTCTCCGCTGGCATGGCTCCTTGTTCAAATGATGAGCTTTCTTCACTCTTGAGTGGTGGACCCACGGGGTGACACATGAGACCTTGAGGGCAGTAGGGGTGGTTAGAACAACAGTGTGGGGCCCTGTCCACTGTGGTTTGAGGGGGTTTTTCTTCCAATATTTGACCCAAACTGAGTCCCCTGTATGGAAGGAGTATACCTGAGACCCTAAGGAGATTGGGGCCCTCTCAATGGTATACTTTTGTAATTTATTTAGGGTGGTCCCCAGGGCCTGAAGCTGCTCCTTTATTTTTTTATCTCCAACCTGATGTAAGTTTCCTGGAAGGCTCCCCAGGCATGGGGGTGGCCGTCCATATATTAACTCGAATGGGGAGAAACCTAATGTCTCAGGTGTGCAGCGAGCACACAGGAGAGATGGGGTAGCAGATCTGGCCATGGGAGGTTAGTCTCCTGACAAAACTTTGCTAAGGTTCCCTTGAGGGTGTGATTCATTCACTCTACCTTTCCCTGAATTTGGGGGCTGGTAAGCAGTGTGGAGTCTCCAGGTGATGTTAAGAGATTTGGTCAAGACCTGTACAATGTCTTCTACAAATGCAGGTCCATTGTCACTATGATTGTTAATGGCAGGCCGAACTGGGGCACGATCTCCAGCAAGAGGACTTTAGCTACCTCTTGGTTTTGCTCCATCCTGGTCGGGAAGGCTTTGACCCACCCAGAGTATGTGCATACTATTACTAGGAGATATCTGAACCCCTTGCTCGGCTGCACATCTGCGAAGTCTACCTCTAGATCCTCGAAGGGGGTTGCTCCCACCCTCTGGACACCTGGAGGGGGGCGCTTTGCCATCCGAGCATTATTTTTAGCACATGTTATGCACTGTTCACTCATTGCTTGACACAGTGCTGGCAGTTGACTGATGTAGTAGTGCTTCTTGAGAAGGGCCTCTAATGCAGTTTTTCCCAGATGAGTTTGTTGGTGGTATTTCTTGACTAGATGCCCTTTAGTTGCTGTTGGAACAAAGATGAGCCTATCTGGCATTATCCACCATCCCTTTTCAGTCAGGGTGGCTCCCTCAGCCATGGCCCATTCTTTCTCTTTTTCAGTGTAACTGGGCAGAGGGACTTCTTCTGGGTGTGTCATGGCCATGGTGAGGGAAGGGGCTCTGTTCATGTCCTCACTGGCTGCGGTCTTGCCTGCCTCAACTGCCAGATGATTTCCCCATGCTATGGGGTCATCTCCTTTCTGTTGTCCCTTACAGTGTGGGATTGCTACTTCCTTTGGAAGCCAGATGGCTTTGAGGAGTCTCAGTATCTCCTCCTGGTTTTTGATAGCCTTTCCTCCGGTGGTTAGGAGGCCCCTTTCCTTGTAGATGGCCCCATGTATATGTACAGTAGCGAAGGAGTACTGAGAGTCAGTATAGATATTGACTTGCTTGCCTTCACCAAGGGTGAGGGCTTGGACTAAGGCATATAATTCAGCCCGTTGAGCTGACCATCCAGCTAGTAATGCCTTAGCTTCTAGGACTTTAGTGGTTGTGGCTACTGCATAACCCGCTTTCTGGGCACCCTCCTATAGGTAACTGCTGCCATCGCTGAAAAGCGTGAGCTCTGGATTCTTTAGGACTTGATCCCACAGATCTGGATGGCTCACGTAGACCTCATCAGTTCCCTTGGAACAGTAATGGTCTGGTTCCCCCTCTTCCATGGGGAGAAAGGTTGCTGGGTTTAATTTACTGTTTCAAGGGTGACGCACGGGTTTTCGCAGAGGAGCCCTTGGTATTGTGCTAGCTGAGAGTTGGAAAGGAAGAGGTGCCCCTGTGTGTTCATGAGGGACACAGCTGTATGAGGGATCTTGACATTAACTTCTTGCCCCAGGGTGAGCTTGTCTGCCTCCTTGATGAGCAGGACTGTGGCTGCCAGCGCCCTGAGGCACAGTGGCCATCCTGCTGCCACGGAGTCCAGGTTTTTTGACAGATATGCAACTGGCTGTTGCCAGGGCCCAACAGTCTGGGTGAGTACCCTGAGCACTATCTTTTCTTTTTCATGTACAAAGAGATGGAAGGGTTTCCCTATTTCTGGTAGGCGCAGGGCTGGAGCCCACCCCAGGGTGGTCTTCATCTCTGTGAAGGCGGCTTCTGCTTCCTTAGTCCAGGCAGGGGGTTCTCGATCTGGTCCCCCTAAGAGATCATAGAGGGGTCTTGCTATTGCCAAGAACCCAGGGATCCAGATATGGCAGAATCCTGCAGCCCCCAGGAATTTTCACAGGCCCCTTTTTGTCTGGGGCTGTGGCAAGGAGACAATGATTTTCTTTCTCTCCAGCCCTAGTTCTCTCTTCCCTTGGGTGAGGAGGAAACCAAGGTATCAGACCTGTTGTTGGCAGATTTGTGCCTTCTTCCATGAGACTAGGTATCCCAAGTCTGACAGGAGCTGTAGGAGGGCCTTTGTGCCTTTTGTGCAGTCTTCTTGTGTGTCACTGGTGAAGAGGAGGTCATCTACATACTGGAGGAGGGTGCATTGTGTGGCCTCTCTTGGGAAGCTGGAGAGGCCCACGGCCAGTGCTTCCCTGAAGAAGGTTGGTGAGTTTTTAAACCTCTGCGGGAGGTGTGTCCAAGTCAGTTGCATCTGGTGCCCTGTGTCAGGTTCAGACCATTCAAAGGTAAATGGTGGCTGGCTCTGGGGAGCTAAGTGGAAGCAGAAGAAGGCATCCTTCAAATCTAGGCAAGCGAACCATTTGGCTGACCCTGGGATTTGGCCGAGGAGGGTGTATAGATTCGGGACCACTTGGTGCAGAGAGATGGTCACCTTGTTGATGGCCCGCAGGTCTTGAACTGGTCGGTATCCCCCTCCTGGCTTCTAGACTGGCAGGAGTGGGGTATTCCAGGCTGACTCGCACTCGACTAGAATACCTGCTTCTTTGAGTTTGGCCAGATGTTCTTGGATGCCGATCTTAGCTTCTTGTGGAAGGGGGTATTGCCTTTGCATCTGAGGTTGGGCTCCTGGGATCAGTTCAACAATGATAGGGTCCTGATTCCGGGCTAGTCCAGGTGGGTTGTTTTCAGCCCATACTGAGGGAAGACGAGTCTGAACTCTGGCGAGCTGCTCGGTTGGGCTTGGGCACAGAATAGCCTCCATTCTTCTTCCCTCAGTGTGGTAATTGCTAGTACCAGAGACCCCATCTCCTCTTGCCTTGGGTTCAGTCAGAGGCTTGTGTGTCCAGTGGGCTTAAAGGTTATCTGAGCCCTAAGCTTAGAGAGTATGTCTCAGCCCAGGAGAGGGGTGGGGCAATCAGGCAGATAAAGGAATTCATGTCAGACCTTGTGGCCCCCGAGTTCACACTGGCGAGCCTGGCAAAAGGGCTTTGTATTGCCCATGTCCTGGTGGCCCTGAGGATGGTTGCAGTCCTTTAGCTGAAAGGAGCCACTGGGGAGGTGACAACAGAGTGCTCAGCCCCAGTATCAACCATAATGGTCACTGGCTGGCCCCCCACCTTCATTCTGATCATGGGCTCATGGGGGCCAAGAAAGAAAGAGCCTGGCCCCCCTCAGTCTGAGTCCATTCCCGCAAGGCCTATGGGGTCCTCCTCTCGGGGTTCTTCCTTGTAGCGGCTGGGCTTCTCAGCCTTTCCCCTGTTGGGACATTCATTTTCCCAATGCCCTTTCTCCTTATAGCAGGCAACTCTCTTGCCATGGGGGTTCTGGGTCTCCCCCCTTTTTGGTGGTCGGGGTCTCCCTGCCTTTGTGTTGTCCTTTTCTTTCAGGGTGGCGGCGAGGAGGCTGACTTTCTTTTTCATCTTTTTGTCGGCTTCCCATTCGGCTGTGACCTCCCTGCTCATGTAGACCTTATTGGCAATCTCTGTTAGCTGGGTGATATTCGTCCTGGTGAAACCCTCTAGTTTCTGAAGTTTTTTTCTGATGTCTGGGTGGCCTGAGCCATGAATCAGTGTTTACCATCTGTTGGCTTTCCTGTGCCTTGGGGTCAAATGGAATGTATATCCTGTAGGCTTCACGTAGTCTTTTGTAGTAGTCCCCGGGGGACTCCCCTGGTTGTTGAGTGACCGAGGATACCTTAGTCATGTTCATGGGTTTCTTAGCTCCTGCCCGGATTCCCCAGAGGAGGGCCTCCTGATGCCAGCAGATGTGGGCCTGTCCCTTGGTTGTGGTGAAGTCCCATGCTGGGTGCTCTTTGGGTGCAGCCGTATTAGCCCAGGCAGCAGGGTTGATTACTCCCACTGGTCTTCCTGGTACTGCCGTGCACCTTTCATTATTCTCCTACTTTCCTCTCTGTTAAATAGGGTGCAGAGTAACTGTTGGCAGTCTTCCCAGGTTGGCCTCGGTCTGGGGGTGCCAGTTGATCCTCTGGGCCTGGGGGCGCCAGTGGATCCTCTGGGCCTGAAAGCACAGGTGAGACTGATGGCGGCAGAGTGTCTGGAGCTGAAGGACCAGGTGTAGACGGTCTTGGAGGTATGTACTGTCGGGGCAGGGTCGGTTCCCACTCGGAATGTCTGGCTAGGATTTGTGGAGACTGGGTCTTTTGCTGATTTTCTTTAGGTCACTTGGATGAGGTGATTAAGACCCTGCCCTGTCCCTGCCTATTGCAAGTGAATCGCACCCAGTGGGGGGAAGGTCTAGGCAATTCCTAGCCAGGGGTCAATGTACACAAACTGGTCAGGGTGTCCTGGTTCTTCTGTTAAGACTCACCATACTTGATGAATCATTGGGACATCCAGTGTCTCTTCTGAAGGTCACCCGACATCAAAGGTGGGCCATTCCAATTTGCATAGGGTTCTCAACTTGCCAGGGTTCATCCTGACTCCATAGTCTCCCGAAAATCCCTTCTTGAAATTTTTGATCATGGTCTCTAGAACCATAGGTTTTCCCTGCCCTGACCCCATGGTGATGTCCCTGTGTGCGGTGGTGCAGAGACAGACAAAGGCAGGGATGCCTCCTGAGGTGAGGAGACCAATCAGATGCCCATCTGGCTGTGTCCCAAAGGAGCTTAAGTGAGGCTTGGCCATAGCGGTCTCAGCATTGTGACTTACGATCTGAAACAATTCTGATGCCGCCATAGACGGCATGCCATTCACCATGGAATTGCAGATGGGCCCACTCAGACTCCATAGGCTTCTGGGGAATTTAAGGGTGCCCACCCGTGGAGTCACAGAATCAGTCTGCTTGAGCAAGCCAGGTCAGAGTGCACATTCACTCACACATTCACTCCAGAAGTTATTACATTCCCTCTCTGGGAATCCCTACTTGTGAGACCTCTAAGGTCTCTGGGGGGTGATCAGGCTCCCCTTCCACCCTGACGGGCAGGCCTATCTGGGTCCTGGGGCCCTAGGCCTTACCATAATCTGATGTCAGGACCAGGTCCTCACCTGTCAAGTCTCCTGGAGTCTGGCGGGAACAGCGGAGTGGGGCTGGCCCGAGGCGACCAGGGTAGGAGGCTGCCGAAAATTAGGCAGGGTGTGCCTTCTCCCTTATGATCTCTCATTCTGTCACTGCCCCGCTGTTGCCCCCAAACCGGTGGCAACAATGGGCCAGCGTGGTTGGGTTTCCTGGTCAGGGAACCAAAAGTTACAGAACCTGGACTGGATTGCCTGATGGAGGAACCAAACGGCACTCGGAGATCTTGAATAGGAGGTTTATTTAATGCCGGCGGGCTCAGAAGAGAGTGATCTCCAAAGGTCTGAGCCCCAAGCACAAATAAATAAATAAATTTATACACTTCTACTTCTACATACTGGGCACTCTTGGTGTGTGCGTGAAGTGGGGCAGGGAGAGGAACCCGGATTGGCCATGCGTGGGAAGCAGAACAGAGAGAGAAGAACCCAGAAGAACCCTGAGACAGGTGCTGGGACTCCCTCGTTGGCTCGGTCGACCATCTTAGGACACAGATTTTTCCTTATCATTGGGAGAACTAACATTGCAGACTGGATTTTCTAGATTGATCCAACATAATCACAAGGGTCCTTATTAGTGAAGGAGAGGGGCAGGAGAGTAAGAGACATGTGATATGAGAGAGATTTAACTGATCCTTGCCTGCTTTGAATGTGGAAGGGCTCAAGAACTGTGCAGCAGCTTGTAGAAGCTGGGAAAGGCAAGGAAGGAACCAGCACAGCTCTGACTACACTTTGGTCCAGAACTTTCATAACCAATTTAGGTTGTGTTAAGCCAAAAGTTTGTGGTAATTTGTTACATCAGCATTAGGAAACTAATACAGCTTCTGAGAAAAGGGACAAGTACATAAAAAAGAATGACAAATAATAAGCAATATTTTTTCTTAAGTTTCTGTGAATTGAGGTAAAATTCATATAACATACAATTAATCATTTTAAAGTATATAGTTCTGTGGGCATTTGGTATGGTAAAAATGTGTGAACACCACTTCTATTTAATTGAAACAAATACAATCAGACAATTAGGTTTTTTTTTTCTTTTAATTCCAGCTGGTTAACAGGATCAGGTGATTGTAACTGTTAAATAGAAACTATTTAGAGTTTCTATTAATAAATCCAAGTCATGCGTTTAATTTTGGGGGCTTAAGGGTCAAGCATTAAACCCTTGTGTTTTTCCTCTAAAGTTGGGATTAACAGAACAATTAATGTGGAAGTGATATGGATGAGGCTGAATTAGCATGAGTTGCATTCTCAGTCGAATGTGGCTTATAAAACATAGCCCCAAGTGAAACTGCAATTACCTGTCCCCTAAATAAAACAGGAATGTCCCCCTCCTTAGATTCTGTCTTCTACGTTACTACATAATAGGGAAAATACAAGGGTGTATCTTCTTAGGAGGAGGGGGGTCTGAAATAGAAAGACAAAGAGAAAGGGACAGACAGAAAGACTGACAGAGGAAGACACAAAGAAGTGTGTGTAGGAAAGGCAGAGCTACATAAGGAGAGAGAAACAAAGACAGATATAGAGACAGACAATCAGGGAGAGAGAAGTAGGGAGAGATAACCAACAACATCAGTGTCCCCTGCTAGAAATGATGAATCTTCGGAGCCATCTCAAAACTAGTGAGTCCAAAATACACAAACATTTGAGAAGCCCTGCTCTAAGTCTTTTTTTTTTTTTTCATTTTAAAGAGTTTTATTACACGATGTTAATATTCAGGACACTTCAGAGCACCTTATACTTCTAATCAGATATTTGGTAACTGGTTTTAAAGTGTTACTTGAGTATTTTTCTCATACTGGCTTTCAGTCAAAAATACTACTTAGTGATTGTTTAAGAGATGTTAATTTGATTAAACAGTTATCCTTAGTAACCTGAGACATCAATCCATGGATAGCTTCTATGGTAGTTTTATAGCTGTTTCTTGTAGCTTTGGCAAGTTTGTCTTCCGACTTTCTGTCATGTGTTTCTAAACCCAACATGAAACTCCCTCGTCCCAGCTGGGCTTCTGACTGTTCTAATTTTTCAGACAAATCAAAGACCTGACCAGTGGTATAGTCTGCATTAGTAAGCAAACTAGAGGAACTCAGCATATTCACCCAGTATTTATTCCACAAAAGCTCAAGCAATTTGCGATCCAATGAGGATTTGAAATATGAGACTTCTAAGGCATAATATGGTTTGCAATGTACACCAAAGTCTTCTATTTTATTAAGTGGGATAGTCTGGTACTCAGAAGGTTCTTTATCAGGGGGTTTGTAGCCCTTTGGGTATGTCCTAAAGGCTTCAAGATTCACTTTTTCTGCAGATATTGTTCTTGTTGGGTCAATTACTACGGCTATGAATGGTGCCTGGAACTGCTGCTTGAGCATCTGAGCACTAACATCAACCCCAGAAAGCCAGCAGCCATAGCCAGGATGGCTGTGATACCAGCCAATTGCATTTTCAAGGCCACCAACCTGTTTGGCATTTTCTATATACGCAGCCATGTACTCATATGCAGCAGCCTGAGCACTTACTCGGGTTTCAGTGCCCTCTACAGGCAAAGCAAAACTGTCCATAATGATCATGGTTTCACCATCCACCTTTCCCAGCATTAAGCCCATCACTTCAAGTTGCCTCCTGATCTAGCATGCATCACCATTTTCAGTAGAGCCAATGCTGAGATGTTGCAGTACTTAAAGTAATGGTGACTCGCTAGGTTCCGGGGTGTGGGCTTCGGACCCTTCCCACCACAGGTGCAAACTCGTACTAGTCTCGGAAGGTAGCCATGACTTGCTATAAGTCCTTTGAGGGTAGTTTGTGTTTGTTTATTTTTATGATCCTTACACCTAAAAATGGTATATGGTACAGAGTAGAAACTCAATAAACATATATAAAATACTTTAATTTTTTAAACTAATGTAAGAACCACTTTGTTTACTGCCCCACATGATTGGGAGCAATGACATAGCCAGCCCCCCTAGACTCCTGACAGCATGTCCATAGCACTTTGATAGGAAATAAATTCTAATGACTACTCATATCATTTGCCCAAATCAGACAATTACATCCTGAAAAACAGTTTAAGAAAAAATAGGGGTGTATGGAAAGGGGAAGAAAAAGCGCTATTACTGTTATGTGTATCTCATACCAATATAAGTTTGTGGGCTCACAAGTATTTTTTCAAGAAAAATGGATTAAAAATGCAGTATATTTCTGAGGTTATAAAAGTAACTATGTAGCTTCAAATTTTGAATAAATTAGAGATATATTTTCTCTGGTTTCAAAAATAGTTTTGCTATTTTAAGTACTGGCATTTTTACTGATTTTATTTGGTCATTTAAAGTTTGGAGCATCTTAATATACTGAACATTTGACAATATTTCATTAAAATGTATTGGCTTATTGCTTTAGTTTGCTATATGTAAGCAAAGAAAAATGCTAACCAAGCTAAAATTTCTGCATACCCACAGGCCATGTTACAAACAGTTGATGTGAATGTAAACAATGTATCCACTGAATGCTTACATATTGGACTTCTACAAACATGGTTCCCTGTTAGCACTGATTGAGGGTAATTTTTATGACCTTTTCTATTTTAACATTCTTTACAGACATATTTGCTTAATTAATGTTTAATGTGGTATGACATTATGACGTGAGAATAATTTTAAGATGCAATAATTTTAGAGGTCATTAATATCTAAATTATTTTAGACTTTTTAAAATACGATTTACTACTGTTATTATTGTGGTGAAGTTTACATAACATTAAATAAAATAAACCACTCTGAAGAGAATTATTTAACATTTGGTACATTCATAGTTGTGCAACAATTAACTCTATCTAGTTACTAAACATTTTCATTAACTCAAAGGGAAATTTTGTGCCCATTAAGTGGTAACTCCCATTCTCTCATTCCTTCATTCCCGCAACCTCTGGCAACTACCAATCTGTTCTCTGTTTGTATGGATTGACTTACTCTGGATATTTAATATGAATGGAATCACCCAATATAGGTAGCCTTTTGTGTCTGACTTCTTTCACTGTAATATTTCAAGGTTCATACCTGTTACAGCATTAACAGTACTGCACTTCTTTTTATACCTGAATACTATTCTTTTGTATGTTATACACAATTTGCTTATCTAGTTGATGGATATTTGGGTTGTTTCGATTTTGGGTTATACTAAATAGTACTTCTATGAACATACATGTACATATATTTATTTGAGTACTTGCTTTCAATTCCTTGGGTATATGCCTAGGACTACAATGGCTGGATCATATAGTAACCATATGTTTAACTTTTTGAGAAACCTTACCACATCTGTAATTTTCCTTTTTTTAAAAAAAATTATAGCCATTCTAGGTGGTATGAAGTAATATATATCTCATTGTGGTTTTGGTTTGCATTTACCTAAAAACTAACGATGTTGAGCATCTTTTCATGTTATGACACAATGTATATATTCTCTTTGGAAAAGTGCCTATTGAAGTCCTTTACCCAATTCTAATTATGTTGTTCTTTTTGTTCTTGATTTGTAGATATTCTTTGTATATTTTAGATATAAACCCTTACCAGATGTATGATTTGCAAATATTTTCTCCTATAAGGTATCTTTTCCTTTTCTTGTTAATGTTCTTTGGTACACAAAAGTTTTTCATTTTGATGAAGCCCAGTCTGTTTTTTCTTTTGTTGTTCACGCTTTTGGTGTTATATCTAAGGATTCATTTACAAATCCATATTAATGAAGATTTATCCCTACGTTTTCTTTCCTTTTTTTTAAAGATTTATTTATTTTGAGAGAAAGAGAGAGAGAAAGAGAGGGATAGTGGGGGGAGGGGCAGGTAGGGGGAGAGAGAGAGAGAGAGAATTTCAAGCAGATTCCCTACTGAGTACAAAGCCTGAAACAGGGCTCAATCTCATGACCCTGAGATCATGACCTGAGCTGAAATCAATAGTTGGACCCTTAACCAACTGAGCCACCCAGAAACCGCTCTACCTATGTTTTCTTATAGGAATGTTAAGGTTTAGCTGTTAAATCCATTTGAATAAGTTTTGATATATATCACTGATACATTTTGAATAAATTTTGATATATATATATGGCTTTTAAAAAAATTTATTTATTTATTTGACAGAGAGAGAGAGAGTTAGCAAGAGCAGGAACACAAGCAGGGGGGGTGGGAGAGGGAGAAGCAGGCTTCCTGCTGAGCAGGGAGCCCAATGCAGGGCTCGATCCCAGGACCCTGGGATCATGACCTGAGCCGCAGGCAGATACTTAACGACTGAGCCACCCAGGTGCCCCTATATATGGCTTTTAAAACAGGGAAGTGTCTCTTACAAATTTGTTCTTTGTATTCAACATTGTTTTGGCTATTCAATGTCCTTTGAGGTTCCATTTAATTCAAGGATTCTTTTCTACTTCTACAAAAGGGGCTATGGGAATTCTGCTGGGGATTGCAATGAATCTATAGATTCATTGGGTAGCGTTGTCATTTTATCAATATTAACTCTCCCAATCCATAAACAAAATGTGTACTTCCATTTTTTAACTCTTCTTTAATATCTTTCAGCAATGTTGTAGTTTTCAGCGTACAAGTCTTTATTTATCCTTGGATAAATTTATTCTTAAGTATTTTATTTTTTTTGGTGCTATTATAATGGGATTTTTTTCTTTAATATACTTTTCAGGAAATACCTTGGTTGTGTGTAGAAACACAACTGATTTTTGAGTGTTATTATTGAACTCTACAACTCTAAAATTTATTAGCTCTAATACTTATTTTGTGGATTCTTCAGGGTTTTCTATATATGGGATCATGTCATCTGTGAGGTGTTTAGCTTTCTCCTTTCCAATTTGGATGCCTTCTTTTTTATTCTTCTTACCTAATTGCTCTGGCTAGTACCACCTGTAAAATGTTGAATAGCAATGGTGAAAGCAGACATTCTTGTTTTGTTGCTGATTTTAGGAAAAAGCTTTCAGTCTTTTATCACTATGTTAGCTGTGAGTTCTTCATAAATGTTCTTTCTTGTGTTGAGGAAGTCCTCCTGTATTCCTGGTATGTTGAGTGTTTTTATCGTGAAAAAGACTTTTTTCTAATGTTATCCTGTATTAACTCAGGTGATCATGTAGCTTTTTTTCTCACCTTCATCTATTAATGTAGTATATTACATTGATTGATTGTCTTATGTTGAATCACTCATGCATTCTTGGATAAATCCCACTGAGTTATAGTGTATAATCTTTTAAACATGCTGTTGGACTCTATCCTTGTATTTTGTTGAGGATTTTGCATCTATATTTATAAGGGATATTGGTGTGTACTTTTCTTGTGATGTCTCAGTCTGAATTTAGTATCAGGCAATACAGGGCTCCTAGAATAATGAGTTAGGACATATTTATTCCTCTTCTGTGTTTTGGAAGAATTTGAAAAAGATTGGTACTAATTCTTCTTTAAATGTTTAGTAGAATTTGCCAGTGTAGCCAGCTGGTCTGGACTTTTCTCTTTTGGGAGGTTCTTGATAACTGATTCAATTTCTTTGAATTCTTATTAGATTTTCTATTTTGAGTTGGCTTTGATAATTTATGTATTTCTAGGAATTTGTCCATTTAATCTGGATTATATATATATTTTTTGGTGTACTGTTAGCTGTTCATAGTACTCCTTATAATCCTTTGTATTCCTGTAGCATCAGTAGTAATATCCCCATGTTCTTTCTGATTTTATTTATTTACATCTTTTTTATTTTCTCTGTCAATCTAGCTATGTTTGTCAATTTTGTTGATTTTTTTCTGAGATCCAAATTTTGTTTTATTGAGCTCTCTATTGTTTTCCTGTTCTCTGTTTTATCACCAACTAATCTTTTTTATGTCCTTCCTTCTGCTAGCTTAGATTTTAGATTACTTTCCTTTTTCTAGTTCTTTAGGGTATGAATGAATGAAATGAAAATGAAAATGAAAAAAGCATTAACTGGTATAAATTTCCTCTGAGCACTGTTTTCTCTGTGTCCCATAAGTTTTGGTATGTTGTGCTTTAATGTCATTTATTTCTGAGTGTTTCCTAATTTTCCTGGGATTTTTTTCTCTGACCCATTGTCTGCTGTTTAATTTCCATATATTTGTCAATTCTCCAATGCCCCTTCTTAAGCTATATGATTTTTAATCATATAAATTTAAGCTTATGGGATTAGTTTAACCTTCTTAATCTTAATGATTTTTAGCTTCACTCCTTTATGGCCTGAAAAGATACTTTGTATGACTTAAGTATTTTTAAATATATTGAAACTTGTTTTGTGGGCTAACATATGATGTCTTCTGGATAATATTTGTACATGTTCTGCTTTTGTTGGGTATGTTGTCCATTGGGTCTAGTTGGTTATGGTGTTGTTTAAGTTAGTTATTTCCTTACTGATTTTCTATCTAAACGTTCTATCTATTATTGGAAGTAGGGTATTGGAGTCTTTATTATTTTAGAACTGTCAGTTTCTTCCTTCCATTCTGTTAATGTTTACTTCATATATTTGAGGGTTCTTTTATGGGGGGTTTATATATTTTTAATTGTTATATCTTCTAGCTGAATTAAACCTTTTATCAATATATAATGTCTTTTTAAAATCTCTTGTAACAGTTTTTTTTTTTAAATTTATTTTTTTATTCCAGAGAGAGAGAGAGGGAGAGTGGGATGGGGGGTGGAAAACAGAGGGAGAGGGACAGAGAGAGTCCCAAACAGACTCCTCCCTGCTGAGTGTAGAGCCCAGTGTGGGGCTTAATCTCACAATTCTGAGATCATGACCTGAGCCAAAATCAAGAATTGGACGCTTAACTGACTGAGCCACCTAGGCACCCCCTCTTGTAACAGTTTTTGACTTAAAATCTATTTTGTCTGATATTAGGGTAAGCTACTCAGTTCTCTTTTATTTGCTATTCGTATGGAATATGTTTTTCCATCGTTTCACTTTTAACATCTTTGTGTTTTTGGATTCGAAGTGAGTCTCTTACAGTCAGTATATAGTCAAATCATGTTTTTTTTTTTAATCCATTCTGCAATCTTCATCTTTTGATCTATTTACATTTAATCTATTTTACATATAAAATAATTACTGATTATGAAGAACTTACTTTTGTTGTTTTAATATTTGCTTTTTATAAGTTTTATGCCTTTGTCTTGTTTGTTTCTCAGGGATAGTTTCCAGTAATTTCATCTGTTAATTAGTATACTTTTATGTTTTTTCATGCTTCATAAATTTTTTTGAGAATTGTATGTTTTGAATATTATGATGCAGTAATTCTAGAATTTTTTTTTCTTCTTAACATTTGTTTTTGTTTCTAGCTGTTCACTGTAGCTGTAGTTTAGTGGCTTTTCTAAACAATTTTTTAATGTCTATATTCTTCATCATGTGTGGTCTCTGAAGTTCCTGCTTCTTTAGCTTGTATTCTGGCACTGTTTTGACAGAGATTTCTTTGAACACAGGAATGAGCAAGAATGAGAGAAGAAGAGGGGGAGAAGGAGGAATTAAGAAAAATATTTCTCCCACATTTTGTAGCTTGGCTTTGTGCTGGGATGCCCTTTCAATATTTAGATGATTTACAACTCTGCCTCGCCCTTCACTTTCTGCTTGGACTAATCCTAGAGTCCAGTCAATTGAAAGCTTAGGATCTTCTCAAGTGTTTTTAGCCATGTGTCCTGCCTTAGGCATGTGCATGGCTTTCTAAATCCCCCTATGTATGGGGAATGTATAGATTTCCCAAATCTTCTTCACAGGTTTTCATTACTTAATTACTTAATTACTGCTTCAACTGTAATCTTTTGCCCTAGACAGCTGCAAGTGGTTCATTTATCTTACGATTTTTCCTCCTTGAGTGAATTCTGAGTTGGACAAAACAAAGACAAGTGCCTCAACTTGGTCCTTTAAGGAGCTCCCAGACAGAACAGACAGATAAACATATTCTTTGTTAACAAGCCAGATCTGCTTCTTCTAGAACAAGGAACCAGCGGTCCACCTTGGGGATAGGCTGCTGTCTTCAAAACTGTAAGTGAGCTGGGAGGAGGATGGGGAAAGAATAAAAATGCTTTTTTTTGAAAAAAACTTTTCCTATCTTCTGTAACTTTTTTCTTGATTTAGACATAATTACTATTTTCCAGAGTTCTGACAAAGTTAATTCTGACAGTTTTTGCATGATTATTTTTGAAGCTTCTGTGGAGGGATGGGCCCTTACAGCAACCTACTCTGCCATTTTCAGTGACATCACATATTTGGCACTGTTGTTAACATATGTGAAATATCTAACTTTGGTGATAATAATATGCTATTATATAAGAACACTAACAGTCATATTTTCTTAGCTAAATTATTAGCCTCTTTACAAATTTAACCTATTTAGGGCTAAACTGAGCGTAGTAAAATACTGAATGCAATGGACATAAACATGTCTCTGCAGCCTTTCCATATCTGATTTTATTTTGTCTCTGGAATGGCCAGCAATTCATTGGTAATTTACTTTCCTTTACCGGAGATTGGTAACACACCGAAAGCAAATTTATTCCTTTAAATTTTTTTTCCCCCATAGGTTAAATATGGGAGATGTTTTTTAATTTAATCAGAGATATTTCACTTGTTATTCAGTCCATCAGGTATAGTAAACATTTGAAGATGATATAAACAGCTAAATAACATTAAACACAAATAACAATGATAATAATTTAGACACTTTTTTACAGGACTTCACTAAGTGAATTATGTAATGGTGAAGATGATAATGTTGTATTGGCATTTAAACAACTAAGTGAAGCATTCAAGACAAAACTTTGGAAAAAAAGACATTGACAATGTTGATCTTTACCCAAGCACTGTGATCCTGGAAAATAGAGATGATCAAGAAATTTCCCCACCCATTTGTGTTTCAGAAAATGGCTTATAACATGGAACCATTCTTTCTTATATGACTCAGATAAGACTTGCAGATGACCCCCTGTTTACCAATAACAGTCCTCAATACACCCTTCAAATTCCTATTCTTTGCCTCATAAATGATTAGTTGAACTGTTTTCCCCTACTGGCCAATCTGGACAAAATGCATGCTAACTTGACTAAACTTTACTCAGGTTTCTTCCCTCACCACAGGTCCCTGGACTTTAATCCACCCTTTAGCTCCTGCTGAAAACTAACTAGAGGCATTCCCGGATCAGCTGTCCCAGATCAACTGTCCAATCTCAGATCAAAGACTGGCAATGTTAACCAAGACATTCCCAGAGGAATTGTCCAATCATACCACAAATTCATCCCATTCCCCCACACCTGATTCTTTCTAGTCTTGTTTATTCATCCCTATAAATTAAAAATCCTTTTCTGGCTGACCCTTGAGATCCCTGTAAACCCATATTCAGAACATTCTCTTTGTTGCAGTAGCCCTTCTTTACCTATTGCAGCTCCTATCCCCACTTATTGCAATAGACTTTTTGAATAAAATCCCTCCCTGTGTAAGTCCAGATTTGTTTTTGATTCAATAACAGCATGCCTTACCAAAGAAATAAAAGGTATTACCTAGCAAAAGTATAAATTTCACAATTTATTGAACTATTTACACAAAAATGTCCTAGCAAGGAAATTTTTTAAATACCTAAATTCTCAGTAGGAATTCTAACATTTTTCTTGTATTAAAACTCTTAACTTAAAAATTATCTGGAAGAATAGCTATGCTAATTATCTCAAATAATTACTACCTTTGACTGAAATGTTAAAGATTTTTTTAAAGATAAAAATTAAAGTCAATTTTAAATGATATGACATCATACATCATAGCAGTAAGTTGAAATCTTGAAAGTGATTTCAGAAGTCTAATTTTTCTTAAATGTTTCATGTTGTGCCCAGTCACTGTGTTCTAAATGTCCTGAATCATTTCACCTCTAAGAAAACAGGTTCTGAATACGTTTTTCACTTCTCCTGAGACTGGTGAAGACAGATCTACAGGGACTGGGCTACAGGTTATTGAAAAAAACCTTCCATGTGGAACAGAGCACTCCTCTCAACTTTGCCAGGTCATCTAGATTTATTGCATGTGTCCTCATTTTCCTAGCTTGACTTCATTAACTGCTGTTTCCTGTGATCTTGGGTTTTGTGTTTTCCCTTATATATATTGGGAGGCTTCTGTTGTGGACTCACCCATCTCTGTTTCTGCCTTTATTCTTGGCTAGTTTGTGGCATCAGTCTAGATTCTCTCCCAAATCTGACCTCAGTATTTTTCCTTTGCTGTTCCTAATTTACTGAATCTTCAGACACACAAGGGGCCAGGCTTTATGGATGGTACAAAGCACATAATAACTTCCAAATGGCTTTGATGCTGATGTTAAGAAAGGAAAACAAAAACAATGAGCAATGACTTTTCTGACATTGCATGGACAAATATTGGGTTGGTTAGGCACTCACATTAAAAAAAAAAAAAATTAGCTAGAGATAAACTGCCTTTACCAGAATGGTTGTCAAATACACACAGCCCCACCTCAAACATGTCTGCACTCACACACAGATCCATACACCAATTTTTACATCCAGGTCTCTTACATATCAAAGCCTGACAAGCATCTATATGGTTGCACTTTGCTGTTTTATATCTTCATTTTCTTTTAAATAAAGGCAGCTTTAGATGTTCACTTTAGTTTTATTGCATTTGTACAAAAATCTTGAAAATTTCTCTAAGGGGGTTGGTCACACACCATGTTTTCCTCTTCCCAAGCATGCTAAGGACAGCTGTGAGCAGATTTTCTTGTTGTAGGGAATTGACAATTCACATTTAAATAAAATATATTTCAATGAAATTGTTTTTATTATTCCATTGTTTCATTATTCCATTTAGTAAATTGCTGATTTGAATGATAAGTACAAATCCAGTCTCATATAGTTTTATCAATAGATTTTTTTTTTGGCTTAGAATGATTTTAAAGATAGAAGAGAAAATATGATTCTATCGTTTTGCTATAATGCATCTAACAAGGCAAACATATCACAAACTCTGTATTTTGACATGTCTGTAAATAAGAGTGCAGTGTCCTCCACATCCTTCTTTT
Source organism: Callorhinus ursinus (assembly GCF_003265705.2). Taxonomy (NCBI): domain Eukaryota; kingdom Metazoa; phylum Chordata; class Mammalia; order Carnivora; family Otariidae; genus Callorhinus; species Callorhinus ursinus. The sequence goes on along the minus strand of NW_027397066.1, from coordinate 142,654,897 downwards.
GACTTAGTAGTCTTCAGCATCACCGGCACAGATGGCAAGCAGAGCTTTCTCATAATGCCCTGAAGCAAAATTCTGAAACAAACAATGTATTTGAAATAAAATGTCATAGTATTTCTAAAAAGAAGCATGATTCCTCTGAATTATAATGAGAAAGATCCATGGGCCATTAGCGTTTCCAAAATTGTTGACTCTTTCTATCTAAAGATTTAATATGTTCTGAGAACTATTCCCAGGGGAAGTTATTGAAAAATAATACCATGGTTATAGTCAATAGAATAGGGTTTATATAAAGTTTATTGAATCCTAATGTGTATTTATGAAAAGAATAACTCACAGTAGAATTAAATCTCCTCAACTTTAAAAGCAGTGTCTTAATATTATTGTTATAAATCAGTTGAGAGTCTGTAGGGCAAATTGACAATATGCCTCCAAAGACTTAAAAATGTTTATACTTCCTAGTGCAGTAATTCTACTTCAAGAAATATATCCTAAGGAAATAATGATCAATTATTGAAGAGCACAAAAATGTACACTCAAAAATATAGACAACATTATATAGAATAGTGAAAAAGTAAAAAGCAGTATTTAATAATGTGGGGTAGTTTATGTATTTTTTAACTTATACAGTGGAATACCATGATTCAATAAAAGTATTCCTTTATGTAGTAAACCATATTAATGTTTACATATATTTTTAAAAAGATAGCACCTACAATAACATTTCATTACTGATTGTCTATGGTGGAGAAAAAGGGCAAGTTTTATCTTCTTTTTATGGTCTTCTGTAGTTTCTAAGATTTTCAAGACAATAATAGTAAGAAATAAATGGAATTATAAAACCTATGTTAAAAATCAACTATCATATTAATGTTCTCTCACACAAAGTCATGCAATTACAATTCACTGTTTTAAATGCATATAGTAAAGTTACATTAATTACATGTAGACTTTGAGGTGGCTTGGTTAATTGCAGTATATATGTTAGAATTAGTTTATTTATTTAGAAAATGAGTTATGACATGTATTTCTCAATAAGAAATGTTTATTGCCGCTAAAAGTTTAGGGTTTTGAAGGTAGGTGCAAGGAGAGTTTTATCAAAACAAAGGAATAAAATTTCTCCTAACTGCTGCAATGCCTCTTTTTAGAAAACACTTTGGCTATGCAAAGGCTTACAGGGTCTTCTGTATTTTTATGGTCGTTTGGTCTTTAGGTTGTCAAGTTGCTTCTGGATCACTTTTAATAAACTAAAAAGCTATTTTATGCAATTGAAAATTTCAGTGTAAAGCAATGTGAACAGGTAACAGCCCTTAGCTATGTGCAAATTATAAGGCAAGATTTATTTTCAGGGCCCTGTGCTTGGTTTAATGCTCTGCTGATGCCATCCCTAAATTCTTTATAAGTTTTTGAATGAGAGGTCAAATATTTTAATTTTAGATGGGGTGCCAAAAATTACATATGTAGCCCCAAGGCTTTGCTAGGTTTTATCAAAATCCAGAATAAAATTTAGACATATCAGAATGGGTAGGTTGGTTTGTTTACTTCTGAATCATTGCTGCTTTGCCCTTCAAGGGCTAAAGGGATAGGAGTGCATAGAATTTTACATAACTATCAGTGTTAAGTCCCTCCAAGTTACCAGTTTATGGGATTCGACCTGCTGCGCTGCATTCTATGACAGTATGAGAGCTGAACTGACCTAAGAAGCCTCTTTACAGTTAGTGTGGCCTTACTGCAAAACGTTATTTTTCCTGATACTGATCACGCTTCAAAATTTAACTCACGAAGCACAATTACACAATTAGGGGATGAATGTTTTACATGACTCCATCAACAACTTTTGTTTGAAACACATCGAAGAGAAACAAATTCTGTTACTGAGGTGAAGGGGTTTCCTAACGTAGCCCCCGGTTGACGCACTAAAGGCTGTCTGATGTACCAAAGTAGATCATCTTTGTCAGAATAGTTAGCTTTTTAGACTCCAACATGAAGTTACTTAAATTAAAGCTCTTATTTCAGTTTCAAAAAGGATAAAATCTGGGACAAAATAAATCACGTGTAGGAGATTTACTTTGATGTCATGAAACAGGGATTTTCCGTATCTCTCTTTGTATCGTTTTCTGATGGTCATCAGATCTATTTCGCTTCTGGCGATTAGAATCCTGATTACGGTTTTATTATGGAAACCGAAGTCCTGAAAGATACGGAAGAGGAGAGAAAAAAATTAGAAAACAGTACCTTAAAGTTAATCTATCTAATACAGACTCATCCTCTTTTCTGTGGCCATTTATTCATCCTTTACTCCTCAAACACTGACATGGCGATCGGGGGAGTAGGGGCCCAAGTCTGACTCCGTCCCCTCTGAGACTTCTCCCTCTCTCATACGGTGTACATACGGTGAAGTATTCTACCTATTTGACTTCTTTCCTTTGCTTTACTTATGTATTTTGTTGAAGTATAATTGACATACTATTGCCTCTTAGTTCCAGATGTACGTCACAGTGATTCAGTATTTTTATACGTTACAAAATGATCCCCATCGATCTAATTTCTTACCATACAGTTTTTCGCCAAACATTTATTACAATATTATTGACTACATTCCCTATGCTGTATATCACCATGATTTATTTATCTTATAACTGGAAGTTTGTACCTCTTAATCCCCTTTAGCTATTTTGCCTGTTTCTCCACCCCTCTCCCTCAGTGACCAATAGTTTGTTTCCTGTATCTGTAAGTCTGTTTCTGCTTTGTTTATTCATTTGTTTTGTTTTTTAGCTTCTACACATAAATGAAATAATATGCTATTTGTCTTTCTTTGACTTATTTCACTTAGCATAATACCTTCTAGGTCCATCCATGTTGTTGCAAATGGCACGATTTCATTCTTTTTAATGGCTGAGTAATATTCCTGTGTGTGTGTGTGTGTGTGTGTGTGTGTGTGTGTGTGTGACAGTCTTTATTGATGTACACATAGGTTATTTCTTGGCTATTGTACATAATACTACAATGAACATGGAGGCACTTATATCTCTTCAAATTGGTGTTTTTGTTTTCTTTGAGTAAATACTCAGAAGTGGAATTGCTGGATTCTATTTTTGAGTTTTTCAGGAAACTCAATACTGTTTTTCATATTGACTGCACGAATTTACATTCATACCAACAGTATATGAGGATTCTCTTTTCTCCACATTCTTGCCAACACATGTTATTTTTTGTCTTTTTGATAATAGCCAGTCTGGCATGTGTGATATCTCACTGTGGCTTTGATTTGCATGGCCCTGATGATGAGTGATGTTGAGCATCTTTTCATGGGCCTGTTGGCCAGTTGCCTGTGGTGGGACTGCTGAAGCTGGTGTGGGTCAGGGGCCCGGGGCATGCTGGGGCCACCCTAGCAGGCTGGGTAGAGCATCTGGACCCTGTTTCTGTCTCTGCTATCAAGGTGGAGGGGGATTGTGAAAATTGGTGCTCATTCACACATAAGACCCTAGAGAGGCTTCCCACAGTTCCTCACCCATTTGGTGGATGTTTTAAGGTTAATGAATGAATTTCCTTTACTTATAGTCTAGTTGCCCTTTAAACTGCTGTGTCTTCACTGTGCCCAGGGCAGGTGAGTCTGTGCACGGGGACCTCAGTGATATCCCTCCCTATTATAGGTCTTTGTGTAGAGGTTACTATGTCTCCAACTCTCCTATCCTTCTCTATGCGGACCCTTCATTATTTGTTGTGCAGAAGCTGTTCAGCTTTCAGTTCTTCAGGCGGAATTGCTCTATATGTAGGTGTAGATTTGGTGTGTCAGTTGGAGGAGGTGAGTTCAGGGGCTTCCTACATCAGCATTTGGGCCCCCTTTCTATGTTACTTCTTAAATGTCCCATATCTATTTCCAGTGTAACTGCCTTGATGCTGGCCCATATCCTTTCACCCTGATTCTGCAACAGTTCCTTTTAGCCCCTGGCCAACCCTCACACTCTCTCCTTCCTGATTCTGCAACAGTTCCTTCCTTTTAGCCTGGTGTCCCTCACACTACATTATAAAATACAAATCTGATCATGTGCTCTTTCTAGGTAAAAATTCTAGGCCAGGGAGGGAGGTGGGTTTTGAATTATGTTAGATGAACTTTGATATGCCTGAGTGAGACAGCAATTACATTTTTATTTTACAGTCTATTACTAAAAATTGTAAAAATAAAAATTCCAGGTATTTGAAATATTTTTGGATTTAAACTCAAATACTGAAAAATACAAAAATAAATTTTTGTATACTAGCTCCAGAAAAAATATTGCTTTATAAACCAATTTCAACTTGTCTTTTCAAATGGAGTAATGGGGACATCCAGTGGCCAGTGAGCATAGTGTAAATATATATATACATATATATATGTATATCTATATTTGAGGATAATAAAATTTTTGATGTCTGAATGTTTTGGATATAGACCTCTAAGCAATCTTTTCACAATTTGATGTGATTAAATTAAATGATTTATCCAAGTTTCCATATTTAGGTTGTATATCATTTACTTAGAGTGCACTAGAGAAAAATACCTGTAGTTTTCTTTGGTTAAGGGTAATATAAACAGCTTTGACCAATATTTTACATTTGAGGTCATTATATATCAAAAATTCAATTATTTAAGTATACAATCCTCCTCTTGTGAGTACATGTATATTCATTTTTGCATTGAAACACACACAGAAGGAATAGAATTTTTATTTATTATTAGAATAAGTAGCCCTCAATTTGGACAGATTTGGAACCAGACTAATTATGTTTATTTCCCCATGGTCATTCACAAGTGAAACTTCATTCTATTTTTTGGAGAAGGACATTGTTGAAATCATTCCATAACATTGTCCAATATATTATTTAAGATTTTTTTAAATCAAGTCAACTTTTTCTGCTTGGAAATAGAAAAAGATAGAAGTGAAGTCTGTGACCACAGGATACATGTGTTTTGAGGATACATAAGTTGGTTCTTGTACATAAATAAAAAATACACTTTACACAAGATATATAATAGAAATATTCTCGACTGTTATCATATTATCCCAGCATGCTAGTTACTTTTAATAAGTTGGTCTGGAAAAATTACTTTGCGGATAAAACATTGACTCTTAAAATTACTGTATTACTGACTTTAAAAAAATAATTTTCACCGAGTTTTTGAAGGTATGATATATGTATAATGGTTTGTATCAGAACTTTCTTTTTCTAAAAATGTGTTATGCACATTATGGATAAAATGCGCATTGTTTCATGCATTTAAGTGTTTGTTTCTTTAAAAATAAATGTACCGAAGGATGTGTGATTGACTATCACACTAAACTATGAACAACATTCTCATTTAATTACAAAATAGATTTAGAGTTTGTTGTTATCAGCCATCTCTTTTTAAAGTACTTTTTAAAATAACACTTTAGGTTTAAAAATAACCACTGCCATTATTTCATGTTTTTAAATTTCAGAAATGTATTAATTTCTTACTAAGGGTTTATAATGTTTTGACATTTCCTGCTTGACACTTTATGTTTTGTACTTGAATTAAGTATGAAATAGGGGTCTTTGGCAAAATACAAAAGCTTTTGGATTTGCCAGTTTATTCATATGCTAAGAAGAGCTAAAGCACATGGGGGAGATAGGTCCCAGGGAGTCATACTTCTCAGGTAACTCAATTTGATGCAGAAAGCAGAGTATTATTTATTTGGTGGTTCTTATTTTGGTGTATAATACATTTTTTTTCCACTTGAGCATATTTTGTTTGAAATGAATATATTTGCATACAAGTTCAAAAATGTTTAAATAATAAAAGTAAACCTAGTGCTTTGAGAAAGTAGACATGATTTTCTGGGGAAATTTTAAAAATATGTGGGTCATACTTACATGGATTGCACTATATAGTCTATAAGCAAAATAGGCTGGTTTGTCTCGAATACAGAGAACTAGGAAAAATCAGAGAAAAAAAAGAAAGTTTGAGAGTGACGATATATATTTTCTTCAGAATTTGGGAAACAATGAAAGCACTTCTTTTTTTCTGTTAAAATCCTGGGAGAGTGAAACTTTTTGAGTCCTATGCGGGATCCCTCATTGTACATTGTAGTGAAATTTCAATATTTAGAATGGTGGTAAAACCATAACCTATAGAAAAAGGTAAAGTAACAATATTATAATGACTCATTCAGATTTTCATTTAGTCTATCTCTTAGAGATCTCTTAGTTCCTTCACAGTGTCTAGTAAAGAAAAATGTGTCCCTTTTATCTGAAAGTTAAATAAAGCTTCAAAGAGACCCAGGTTATCACCACTATTATAGATTTTTATTATTATAGAATTCAATATGCAATTGATTCACTTTCCCGAACACTATTTTTAATCCCTTGTAGACTTATGAATAGATCTGAGGTCTTTCTCTCTTGTTTTTAAAGATTTTTAAATTTATTTGAGAGAGAGAAAGAGAGACAGAGACAGAGAGTGGGTGGGGGAAGGGACAGAGAGAGAGAATCTCAAGCAGACTCCCCATTGAATGTGGAGCCTGCCACATGGGGCTGGATCTCACGACCCTGAGATCATGACCTAAGCCGAAACCAAGAGTCAGATGCTCAACCAATTGAGCAACCCAGGCACCCCAAATCTGAAGTCTCTTAAAAACAAAACAAAACAAAACTGGATGGGCGATAAGGGGCCTGGACCAGTGTTAGGAGTCATCTTACCAAAAGCATTATGGCATTAGAACCACTTACAGCCTAGTGAATTGTTGTACTTGACGGAGGTCAGTTGATGATTATTGACATTCAATAATGTTTATTTGAATAAGTAAATAAGTTAATAAATAAATGAGTAACATATGTGAGGCTATAACTTTTGGGCAAAATAAAGTCATCACAACAGTGCTTTCTCTATAGTTCAAATGATAATTTTAGATTGTAAGACCATGCCTTCATCTTTTACTTTTATTTATAACTGTGAACCTCATAGCACTCTTGAGTCACTGTTAGAATGTGGACACTTTGAGGAGAAGGAGCTTTTGTTGTTTTTGTTGTTTTACTGTTCCATTTGCAGGGACTGAATCAATGGACAGAATAGTAGATCACTCAATAAATGTTTATTGAATAAATGAATGAATCAGTTAAATTGTTTTCTGGTATTTCTCATTTCCATTATTTCCTCTCACCCACTGCTTTGTTTGTGGTATGGTCTATAGTGGAAAGAGAGCTATCTTGAAACTCAGATGACATGAGTTCTTGTCATAACTTTGTTGTTCATTAGTTGATAGACTTTGAAGTACTCAATTAACCTCCTTGGGCCTTTGTTGTTAAATAAGTTGTGATGTGATACGTGGTTATTAAATTATATTGAGAATTAGCCACAATAAATGCACCATATTCTCAGAAAAACACACACATATTCATATATTATATACTATTTTAAGGATTTCATAGAACCCACCAAACCTTTTTAATGGAACCCTCGCTTAAAACTCCTTTACAAACTAAGCTATAAAAATTCTGTTCCCTATAATGATGTAATGTATGGTGATTAACATAACAATAAAAAATTAAAAAAATGCACAGCAATCAAAAAAAAATTCTGTTCCCTACTATCTCCAATGCCCATGTATGTTTGTGCCATTCTAGGAATGGAAAAGCATAATGCACATTTATCCAACAAATATAAGTGATTGCTTGATGTGTCTTCTCTCTGGGGATATTTCACAAAGACCCTTCATTTGTAGTTCCTACAATGTATGCTGTCAAGTCATAGCACAGCACAAGGTACAGCATGGGTAGTTTAATAGTAGTCATTATGGATAGCTACCACTGTTTTCCTCTCTGTGGGAGGATATCTTTCCTTAGGAAAGAGATGGAGGTATGTCTTTCTCACAGTAGCCTGCAGAAATCACTACCGAGTAACAACTTGGTAAATTTTTATGGTAGAACTTACCCCTAAAGGCAAAATATTAAAGATGATGAAAAAAAAACCTCTTCCTCTTGGAGAAAAGGGAGCCATATTTCTAGCGTTTATCTGCTCTTTAACAAGGGAATGGAAATCAGTACATATAAAATGAATTTAAAGGTATGAGATCCCAGTTACCTGAGAGAATATCTGAGAATTCAGTTTCAGAGTATGAAAGTTGAACCAGCTATTAGAGAAGGGTATTTGTTCATTAAAGTTATCAAGTTGCCAGTTTAGTGCATTGTATCAGGAGTTAATGTACTTTCCTCTATAGAGTTAACATCCTTACTAAATAATTAAATTCTGGGGAAAGTGACTCAATGAAGAGCAAAGTCATGCATCTTTAATTCAATCAAGCTAATCGGCATTTATTGTGGAATGAAAGGTCTGCTGTACACCAAGTAAATTATTACTTACCAATTGCAACTAGCAACTCTTGGAAGTATCCATCATAGCATTCATTAATGGCATCTACTATGTCTTGCCCAGAAATATTTTGAAATTCCTGGAAAACTTCAACAAATTGATATAATTCAAAGGAGATTTTGTACATATTATAAATTTAAAATATAAATATTACAAATTTAAAATATAAATATTGATTAGATTGCTACAAATAGTGAAAGTAAATAAAGTATAGGGTACAGGTTGAGTTGGGGTAGGCTGTCTTTTACAATTTTTTATAGCGTTTTATTTATGTAGAAAAAACAAAACAATTTTTTTAACTAAAAGAAACAGAAAAGTATAGAGGTCAAACAATGTGCAAACTAATATGAGTGCACCTCTGAGACAAATATGGCAGCTTCACATAAATCATGACATTAATAATAATCTCCTTGACTTGTAATGGACTAGTTAAACCATGTTTACTATATTCTTTTCAAGAAAACATATAATATGCCTAATAGAAAATAGCTGATTTATTTGAGTAAGTTCTCCATCAGAAACAGAGATGATTTTAAAAGATTCAGTATTTAAAGTTTATGTAATTCAGTTTTTGGAAAAAATAAAATTGTAAGAAAATTTTATTCCTTAGTAATGTCATTAGATGAGACATGTCTGTATAAATGTAATTCAAAATAAGTACCTTTGTGATGACTAGCTTTCCTCTATATGTAATATTTACCTTTTTCTCCCTTCCAATTAACTACCTGCTTCCTATTATACTATCAGTTAAGTAGCTGAAAAGAAACCTGATTAATAATTACCCAGCCACAGTTGTTGATAACTTTTGTTGCACAGGATCATTTGCAGCATGGTTTTGTGTTCCCCTGTCTTCTGCTGACAGGCTTCCCACAGGACCTGAAACATCATACCGCTAGGAAGTAGCCCCATAACCACCCCAGACCATTTTAACAAAGGGTTTTCATAGTCACTTTGAGATCTGGTTCTTGTTACCATTGCATCCTGAGCAGCCAGAGCAGGGTCTGTATATCCTTCCTCTCTGGTTCCCTGTAAAATAAGCACAGGTTTTCCTTTGTAAATTTTCTTAATTAACAACCCATATAGGATTATTGGGACAAAAATCTTTGAACCCCCAAATACATTGGTAATTCCTAAGAAAATTCTATCATTATTTGGAGTTTACATTTGTTGAATACTATATGAAACATAGGTCCTTTTTAAAAATGTGGGTTTTATCTTTTCTTTGCACCAGTGGTCATCTTTCAAAGACGCTGAAATGTTTTTCACTCTTCTGTGCAGTTTCTTCTTCCCATCAAACTGAGCATCCAAGGCCTGGCAGTGGGTAATACAGTTGGATTTAACATTTTAGAGTGAAAATGCAGAGAAAGAATGAGTTAATATTCAGTCTCTGACTTGTCAAATAGGATACATGCAACAATAAAATAATAATGAAATCCAGATTTTGTGGTGTAAGAATATTTTACAAATCTGTATCATGCCCACCACTCCCAACCATTTATCATATAAAGAACAGACATGGCCAAGTTGATCAGAGATGTCCATTGCAAACAGGATGGAAGGAGGGTTAGCCAGTGCAGGAGCTTCTGGTCTCCAAGGATTATGACTATAAGGGGTGGAAGGAAGAGTTAGGAGACATGTGATCAGACAGTTCATTTAATGTTTCCCTTGGGTTGAGATCTGGAGGGAATGCTTTTTTCTCTTCTCTTTTCTTCTTTCTCTTCTCTTCTCTCCCCTTCCCTTCCCTTCCCTTCCCTTCTCCTCTCCTCTCCCCTTCCCTTTTGTTTTCTTTCTTTCTTTCTTTCTTTCTTTCTTTCTTTCTTTCTTTCTTTCTTCCTTTCTTCCTTTCTTCCTTTCTTCCTTTCTTCCTTTCTTCCTTTCTTCCTTTCTTTCTTTCTTCTTTCCTCTCTCTCTCCCTCTCTCTCTTTCTTTCTTCTTTCTTTCCTATGCTGAGAGAACACTGAGAATACAGTGGTTTCTGCTCCCATCATCATTTTGGACTTGGAAATAGCCACATCACAAGGAACTCAGTGATATAGCAAGATCAGGCTGAGGAAAGTCCTAAACACAACTCTTTTGAATTGACCTCAATCCCTAAGTAGCATTAATGCGTCCCAAATTTCTTATTTGCTCCTGATGGAGGAACTTGCATGCTAGCTGAGAACCTGGCTGGGGAGCTTGAAAGATGGAGTCGTTTATGACCATGGCAGGGAGAGACTGTTCCAGTAGCCAAGAGCTATAAAGTAGACCACATTGGTAGACCGTGTGGGACCTAGAACTTAGGGGATTCTTCAGCTCTGGTGAGAGTAAAGATGAGGCTAAACCATCATAGAAGGTTACTCGGCTCTGACCAAATTGAGACAGAAAAAGGATCATAAGTTAACAAGCTCCATGGTTTGGAAGCTGATACTAAGAAATGCTCATACCCTGGACATCTATATTTCATCAGCTGCATGTCCAGAGTTGTTCAGAACTACCATTCCATAGTCAAGATGAGCAAGGATGCAGAAAATATCTTCTTGATCTGAGGCACCATCACTCTCATAAAGATATCTCCTAAACTACACACAAATGCCTCTCCACCAACAGGGCCAGAAATCTGAGAGTTGAGTATTTAACTCAATAACTGTGTAAATGATACTGAACATGTACTCACATTGACTATTCAAAGTACTGTATGGATTAAATTTGTTTATTAAATTAAATATTAGGCTTTTTTCCTTGCTAACCCAAAGCTGGAAGCATATGAGAAAGATCAATTTATTCATAGAGAAATAAATAAACTACATACTTTTGTGAGTAAATCTGTAGCCCTGGAAAATTTAATATGTTTTAATTATAACTTAGAAGTTGTGTATCACTTAGAGGTGTCCCCCTAAGGAAAAGTTGATACAAACTTTTTTTTCAAGACACTGGATACATTTTTATTGAACCTTTTAGTTTAAAACATGAGGTAAAAGGAAAGCCAGTTCTCCTTAACCAATATTTTACACAAATGTAGTAAAATATTTCAAATTTTAGGGAATTATAATGGATTACATATCTTAAAAGTTGGGGATTGATTAGACAATATCCAACTTCTTGAATTTTCCTGTTGACTCTTCCTTTACAACAGTAACCAGTTCTAATTAGTTACATAAGTTTCTTCAAGGCCATGTTTTATTGTCGCTGGTGTCTTTACGTCTGAAGCATTGCTATTTCAATCAATAGCCATAATTCCACTTCAGAAATGGTTTTGCTTTGGTGGAATTTTGACATCAGGCTGTCATTTATTTCCATAGGCCCACTTTCGTTCCATCTCTAGTTGAGCCTTTTCTCTTTTACTCATAGTCAAGAGTGCTTCATCCCATCCTCTGATGACTTTGCCTATTCCAACCTTAAAACTTAAAGGCGTGGCATTTTTCTTCTCTTTTGAACTCTTTTGAATATTAGTATCAAAAACATTAGTATGGTAATTCATAGTCTTCATCTTATTTGACCTATATCAGTAGGGTTTGATGCAATTGCTCACTCTCTCCTCCTTGTTATACCTTCATCACTGGGCTTCCAGGATCCTGCGCTCTCATTTTCCTTCTTTGTACTTCCCTGGTTACTCATTCTCAATCTTATGTATTGGTCCCACCTTTTACTTTTCAGTCTCTTAATACTGGAAAGTTGTAGTACTCAGTTTTTAGTACTGCTCTTGTCTGCATGTACAATCCTTCCCTTGTTAATCTTTACTGTTCATGTGGCTTTACATTCCATCTATGTTGTAATGATACCCAATTTTACATCACTAGCTTAGATCTACCATCTGAATGTCAGATGCATATATTCCAATTGTCAACCAAACATCTTCACTTGGATTTCTAATATACATATTAGACACAACACATTCAAAATCTATCTCCTGATCTCCCTCCAACTTAAAAAACCTCTTATATCCATAACTCTCCACATTTCAGTTTATGATAACTCCACTGTTCCTACTGCTCAGACTAAAAAACTGAGTAACATTTTATTTCTTCTTTTTTACTTTATATCCTACATCCAGTTCCTCAGGAAATAATATAGACATTACCTTCAAAACACATGCAGAATCTGAGCACCTTTCATCACCACCAGAGATTTCCTATGGGTCCAAATTAATATTGTATCTTGACATTTTTTTTTTTTTTGCTGATATAGCATCCTTACAGGCTTGTTTCTATCCTGTCTCCCTACTTTTTCCTCAACATTGCATCTAGTGTGAATATTTTTTTTATTTAAATGAGTTGTCTCTGTGTGTATGTCTTTTCTCAAAGTAGACCAATAGTTTTAAAGACCAATGATGTTGAACATCTTTTCACATACTGTCATCCATTTATCTTTGGTGAAAGTATGTTCAAATATCTTTTTTCTTGTTGTTAGAGTCTTTGATTTGTTATTGAGTTTGGTTTTCTTAATGAACAGGTTTATTCAGGTATAATTGCCATGCAACAAACTGTACATATTAAAAAAAAGATCATATCATTCCTTTTCTCAAAATCCAGTAATGATTCTCCTTTCTCCATTTCATTCAGAACAGAAGCAAAAGTCCTTACAAGGCACAGATTTGAACTTTCTGACATTACTCACCACTACTATAGAACATTTTCTTGGCTTGCTCAGATGGCACCACTTGGCCTTCTTGCTATTCTTCACAACTGTCAGCCACTCCCTTGCCTTAGAACTTTCCCCTAACTTTCCCTTTGCCTGGAATGCCCTATCATTACCATTTATTTGCTGACATATTCTTTCCAAATGTTTGCTCATATCTCATCTTCTCAATGAGATTTCCCTGACCAATCTATGTAATATTGCAATCTACCTACAATTTCTATCCCCATTATCCTGCTCTGCCATATCTTTCACTGCCTTCTAACATTCTATATAATGTACCTGTTCATTAGATTTCTCTTGAATTGTTCCTATTCCTCCATTAGATTTTAAGCTTCTTAAACACTGATGAGGTCCTTGTCTCTTTTGTTCATTGACAATTCCCTATTGCCTAGAATCATGCTTGGCACATTGCAGGCACTTGACAAATACTAATTGAATCAATACTAAATGAATGTAGGAAAGCTAAAGAAATGACTTTTAGATAGTGGAATTCAAAGATCAGTTGTATTACTCCAGCATTGTAATATAACTTGAAGTCTAGAATTATGATACGTCCACTTTTGTTTTTTCTTTTTCAAGAGTGCTTTCACTATTTGGGGTCCTTTGTGGTTCCATACAGATTTTAAGATTGTTTGTTCTAGTTCTATGAAAAAAATGCTCTTGGTATTTTGATAGGGATTGCATTAAATCTGTAGATTGCTTTGGGTAGTATAGATATTTTAACAATATTTGTAATCCATAAGCATGGACTGTCTTTCCATTTCTTTGTATTGTCTTTAATTTCTTTCATCAATGTTTTATATTTTTCAGAGTATAGGTCCTTCACTTCCTTGGTTAAGTTTATTCCTAGGTATCTCATTATTTTTTTGTGCAATTGTGAATGTCATTGTTTTCTTAATTTCTCTTTCTGCTGCTTCATTATCAGTGTAATAGAAATGCAACAGATTTCTGTAGATCAAAGGAACAGAATAGAAAGCCCAGAAATAAATCCACAATTATATGGTCAATTAAACTTCAACAAAGCAGGAAAGAATATCCAATGGGAAAAAGACAGTCTCTTCAACAAATGGTATTGGGAAAACTGGACAGCTGCATGTGAAAGAATGAAACTGGACCACTTTCTTGCACCATATACAAAAATAAACCCAATGAATTAAGGACATAAATGTGAGACATGAAACCATAAACATTCCAGAAGAGAGCACTGGCAGTAATTTCTCTGATATTGGCCATAACAACATCCTTCCAGATATGTCTCCTGAGGCAAGGGAAACAAAAGCAAAAAATAAAGTATTGGGACTACGTCAAAATAAAATGCTTCTGCACACCAAAGGAAACAACCAAACTAAACTAAAAGACAACCTATTGAATGGGAGAAGATATTTCCAAATGACATATCCAATAAAGGGTTAGTATCCAAGATGTGGTAAAGAACTTATACAACCCAACACCAAAAAACCCAAGTAATCTAATTAAAAAATGGGCAGAAGACCTGAACAGACACTTCTCCCAAGAAGACATCCACATGACCAATAGATGCATGAAAAGATGCTCAACATCACTCATCATCAAGGAAATGCAAATCAAAACCATAATTAGATATCACCACACACCTGTCAGAATGGCTAAAATAAAAACCCCAATAAACAAGTGTTGACACGGATGTGGAGAAAAAGGAACCCTGATGCACTGTTGGTAGGAATGCCAACTGGTGCAGCCACTGTGTAATAGTATAGTGGTTTCTCAAGAAATTAAAAATAAGCTACCCTACAATCCATTAATCACACTACTGGGTATTTAGCTAAAGAATATGAAAACACTGATTTGGAGGGATATATGCACTCCTATGTTTATTGCAGCATTATTTACAACAGCCAAACTATGGAAGCAGTCAAAGTATCCATCAGTGGATGAATGGATAAAGAAGATGTGGTATATATACACAATGGAATATTACTCAGGCATAAAAAAGAATGAGATCTTACTGTTTGCAATGACATGAATGGAGCTAGAGAGTATAATGCCAGACAGAGAAAGACAAATACCACATGATTTCATTCACACATGGAATTTAAGAAACAAAACAAATGAACAAAGGCAAAAAAAGGGACAAATAAAAAAAACAGACTCTTAACTATAGAGAACCAATGGATGGTTACCAGAGGAGATGTGGGGGTGGGGGATGGGTGAAATAGGTGAAGGGGATTAAGAGTACACTTATTTTTTTTATTATTATGTTCAGTTAGCCAATAAGGAATACACTTATCTTGAGGAGTACTGAGTCAATATATGAAATTGTTGAATCACTATATTGAGAGCTGAAACTAATATAACACCATATGTTAACTACACTGGAATTAAAATAAATAATAAAAAAATTAGTTAATAGATGTAGGAAAATTTTACGGATCATTGAAATTTTGAGTGATTTCCAATTAAACTACATAGCTAAGTAAACACTTACCCTTACAAAGTTTGTGAGAAATATTTAAGAATTTTCTGCAGTTCTCTGTATCTGAAATATTTTTTGAAACATAAAAGTTTTGACATTGAACTTGAGATGGTGCTTGTCTGTTCATTTCTTTGTGCAGTTACTTACCAAAAGTGCTTTAAGCAGACTGGTGGATTAAAAAATGTGAATAAGTAAATTGTGATTTAGCTTTTTCCACCGAGGGAGAGTCAAGCTGGTTTGTCATGTAAAAAACCTAGGAGAACAGCATGGTGTGTGTAACTGATGTAAATGCTAGAGAAATAGCATAAATGAGTACAGGATTTGGGTTGGGGCAAAATAAAACTGTGGAAAGAAGAAATTAAGGGGATGAAAATCTAGCTGATTTTGACATTTGAAACAGGTAAGTTGACTACAGATGATCACTAAAATCTGATGGCAATAACATCCCCAGAAGTCTCACTGTACAAGTTTGAGAAACCATTGTAAGGAAAATCCTAACAGCTAAAATGAAGAGTAAGCATCCAGTTGGGTCATTTCCTCTCCTTCTGTGAAAACGTTTATCATCTCCAGTGTGATTTGCACACACCGATTAATTGGTCTCCAAGTGATTAATTTTTTATTATTTGACAAATAATTAGATCTAGTGTAAATCTAGTTAATAAAAGCATGCATGAAGTGTTGTAAGCACGTTTAATGATTGGCATTAGTTTTCAAGAAGAAGGTGTTCTGGCTGAGTTGTTTCCTTATTAGAAATATCCTTTTTGGAAAATACTTTAAAGATTAAGTAAAAAATCTCTCCCAGAAAATGTGACAATAATTTTCAACACTTTCCATTTCATGAATATCTTAAGGCTCCTATGCTCCAATTCCCTTAATCTCTATTAATTCACAAAAGAGGTGTGCCTGATTTTTATGAAGTTAAAAAGATGAAAGCCACAGACAGTCTTTACTTTGATTCTGAAAATCAAATAAAATGCAGAGGGAAGCAGTGGATGTAATTACAGTAATTGAAGAATTTTAGAATATTTGTATTGGGAAGGAATTGAGAGACTAATGGGTTCATATTCCTTAATTTACAAAGTAAATCTCCCTAATCTGAATCTCAAGAAGGTAAAATAATAAAGATAAGGACATACAATTGACTTATAATATGGTTAAGAGGAAAAGATACGTAGATATATACCTTGTTTTACACAGAGAATATCTATCTATCATCTATGTATATATATATATATATATATAGAGAGAGAGAGAGAGAGAGAGAAAGGGAAAGACAGAGACAGACAGAAATAGAGAGAGAAAGAGAGAGATTGAGAGAGAGAATAATGATCCCAACTTTAGGGTAGAAGAGACTTGTTTACACTAAAGTAGCCCTCAGTTATCTGGTTGGAACTCATCAGTCTAAATTGCACAACCTTTAGGAAGGAATTCCATTTCCTTTTTGTAAAATGTCTAGACAGATTCTCTCTCAAGTGGTGTATACCACAGATAGTGGTCAGGGGAAGTGATAAACTTTTTCAGTTCCCTAAATTCACTTTTTATCTTTTCCCAACCTTCTAGATTTACTAATCCAAATGTTAAATCAGAGGCTCAAAACTGAAGAGCCACTAATGTAGAAGTTGGGAGTCAATGGGAAATCTTCAAAATATTAAAAAAAATCTAAAAGAAATTATACATTTAATTATATATATCATTATTTATACATAAGCATTATGAATTACCGTGAGACTTCTGATCTTCAAAAAGACTATTAAAGGAGATTATACTAAGATACCTCTTTTTACTTCCATTTTCTATTGTAATTTAAGTATTTTCTATGAAATGCATATTATTTTATACTTGTAGAGTGTGTTTTACATTTTAAGAGAAATGTACTGTGGGCGCCTGGGTGGCTCAATCGTTAAGTGTCTGCCTTTGGCTCAGGTCATGATCCCAGGGTCCTGGGATTGAGCCCTGCATCGGGCTCTCTGCTCAGCGGGAAGCCTGCTTCTCGCTCTCCCACTCCCCCTGCTTGTGTTCCCTCTCTCTCTGTGTCTCTCTCTATCAAATAAATAAAATCTTAAAAGAAAAAAAAGAGAAATGTACTGTGAAACCTTACAAGTATTTAATCTTTAAGTAAACTTTATTAATTTTCCTTGGCTTCTTATAAAATCTAGGTCTCTGTTCACCCTCATTTTTGATATTCTCTATTGGAAGGAAAAGTTTACTACATTGAAAAGCTATTTCTAAGTTAAACACACAAACACAATTTAATGTTCCAACCCTAGAAATTGAAATTAATAAATAATACTTTATACTATAAAGTCATAATCCAAATTAGATAAAACCCCATGATGACATAAATTAGTGCATTGTTTTAAAATATGTATATCTATATAGATAATATTACTTTATATACAAATGCACATACATATAGACTTTATCAATAATAAAGCATTATTGTTTAATTTCACAGAAAAAGAACTACAATTATGAATAAGATTGATTGGCCTATTACATTGAGAAAACATTGTTCATTGATTATTTCCCCCATGACTTACTTTCCGTCATGCTTAATTTTCAGAACTCTGTGGTGTTTTTTTTTTTTCTGGAATATAAGAATCTTTGCTTTAAAAAAATCCACTGCAATCTTGATTCTGAGATGTCAGTACTTTTAAGTGGTTTATAGCTCAACCATTTAAGAGGCACAGAGATATTAAAAGGTTATTTGCATATTGGTCATTTGACATTTTACAAAATAGAAGTAGAACTGGAGTGGAGTCAAATGGGGTTGAAGATAGGAGAAATTAGATTTAAACAATGGGGTGATAGTGTACTTAGGCCTCTTTTCATATTGGCCCTCTCATTCAGTAGATGTGTAATGGTAATCCCTCTAAGTCTGGGTATCCTTGTCTCTACAAGGAGGAGATATAGCCTTTGGTTTCCTTGGAAAGCTGAGTCTGAGATGGAGATCAGCACATGTCTTATTTATTATGGAGTGGGCTTGGGAGAAACACGGAAGGGAGAGGAAGGAAGCAGGATTCTGGAGCAGAAGCTGGACTGTGATATAGCTTTAATGGAATGCAAGGTTATCCTAATAAAATACATTTTGTTTCCTATCAGAGAATGTATATTTTTCATCAATAAATTGAAATAAATTTCTATTTGGATATTAAGAAAATAGAAACTTGTTTGATACTAGGGTGCAACTCATGGATTTACAATGGGACCATTGGCTTTCCTTTATTAGGGGCAATGCCTATGCCAATATGAATTTCTGACTGGGAAACTGTTGTTTTAATTTATATTTTGTAGCATCATTAGTTGAAAATTAAAAAAATTATGACTTTTTTATTTTTATTTTATTTTTTTAAGGATTTTATTTACTTATTTGACAGAGAGAGATACAGCGAGAGAGGGAACATAAGCAGGGGGAGTGGGAGAGGGAGAAGCAGGCTTCCCGCTGAGCTGGGTGCCCAATGCGGGGCTCGATCCCAGGACCCTGGGATCATGACCTGAGCTGAAGGCATACGCATAATGACTGAGCCACCGAGGCACCCCCAAAATTATGACCTTTTTAAATTGAGAGAATTTTTTTAAAGTTTTTGTTTAAATTCCAGCTAGTTAATATACAGTATAATATTAGTTTCAGGTACACAACACAATGATTCAACACTTCCATAAGACATTGGGTGCTCATCACAAGGACTCTGGGACCATGACCCAAGCTGAAGGAAGACACGTAACCGAGTGAGCCCTCCAGGAGTTCCTGAAAATTTTTAATTTAATTGAAAGTCAGTGGATTTGCTTAGTACTATATCACCTTTTTCAAGTGAACAATTTGAAGAAATTCAAATCCAATCTCTTCTTAATCTGGTGTAGTTAATAATTGGCTTCCTCAACAATGTTTTCCTTAGGGAATTTTTATTCCTAATTCAAAACTGAGAATAGCTTGGGAACACATACCCACGCTGCATAAAAAGGACAAAAAAGAAGTAAAATCCATGTTGTCTGGTAATGAATGGAGAGTTAGTGCTCCAATCTAATATATTTATTAATTCTTGAATTCAATCATACAAAATATGTGTGAAGTACAACATGACTTTTTTTTTTAAAGCTTTTATTTATTTATTTGACAGAGACACAGCGAAAGAGAGAACACAAGCAGAGGGAGTGGGAGAGGGAGAAGCAGGCTTCCCGCGGAACAGGGAGCCCAATGTAGGGCTCGATCCCAGGACCCTGAGATCATGACCTGAGCCGAAGGCAGATGCTCAATGACTGAGCCACTCAGGTGCCCCAACATGAAGTTTTTAATCATAACAAACATATATTAAGGGAAACCATAACACCTGTGTTTGATTGGACATGTTAATCCACCCCAAATGAAGAAGACAGCAAAATAACATAAGTAAGAAAAGAAGGAAAATGAAGTAGTAATTCACTGCCATTGATATCTTAGAAGAAAAATTCATTAATAATAGTCATGCTCTCACTTTAACTATTTTTGTATACAGACTAGTTTTAGACAAGGTAGAAATAATTCTTAATTTTTATCTTTCTTGTGTACAGTAATATAATACTTTAACTTCAGAAAAGTTTAAAAAAACTTTGTTTTTTTAAAAAAACTAAGCTTTATAGAATTAAAAAAATAGAAATCTCTGTAAGGTAAATATTTGAATTTGTAATTTCAGGACAAATCAGCATATGGCTTTGGGTGTGTTTTCCTGAATAGCTGGGGAATATTCTGTATTTTTTTTCCTATACTGAATGCTTCCTTGTTTCCTTGTTATTCTTTATTCACTCAGACTTTTTAAAGAATTTGTTCTTTGCAGCATTTATTTCAAAAAAATCTGACCTGCTTTCCATGTATCATACACAGACCCTTGTTCTAAGACTATAAAGTTGAATAGGACATAGTTCTCATGATTGGGAAACTGAAGCTACTGGGATAGGTGGGTATGTAAACACATCCCACATCATACGGTAAGATAGACTAAAAATACATAAGACAGGCTCGGAGGAGAGCAATTTCTATGGAGCAGAAGGAGGCTTTGAAGAGTAGGGTTGGTCAAAGGCTTAATGGGAACTGATTACTCCCATGCTAGCTTTCATACTAGCATTTTTGAAATTTGCTTGTTGGAACAACTCAGCAATCAATCAATCAAATACAGGTAAATGTTGGACTGATTTTTTTTTTTTTACACATACATAGTTTATCAAGGCTGAAAACAAAACAGAAGGAATAAAAGATTAAAATGGAGTTGGGTTTTTGTTCATCTCATATGAATTAATTATCCATGATAGGATTAGTTATATAGAAATTTAAAATATAGCTAATATATTCAGATTAAAATTGTATACTATATACATAGTATATAGTATGATGAACATTATCATTCTACAGGTAAGATTAGAAGTAGGGCCAAGAAACTTTCACACAGTCATCTTTTAAAGATAATTAAAAATGGTGACACAATAAGGATATGTCAAAAAACCTAAAGCATGAATAAAAATGCAAAGACATTTACCCTTTAAAGTACTTTTAAGAAATAATGCAGGACATTTTATTTGTTTCTTTTTTACTACATTGCTATCCCTTGGGACATTCTCTATTTTGTGCCCAAAATAGTCATCCTCATAGATTTCCTGTTTATTGCCATAAATGTCTTCATTCTTCCATCTTCTGTTGCTCACTGGCCTGTTTTGGTTGCAGCTTTTTAAGTCTCATTTTCACATTGATAGCTGATCTCCAAACTTGTTTCATCTTCTTTGAGGACAAACAACTGGATATATTTTACAGCTACCTTTGATATTAAGGGGAGTTATCTGATGGAGGTCTAGCCAATGAAATGTGAGCAAAAGTGATAGACATCACAGCTAGGCCCATAAAAATTCCCAGGAACAATCCTCCAGTGTCTTTCTGCTTTTGTAGATTGAGGACAGGCATGATGAAATTAGAGGGAAGGTGGAAAGGTAGATTAGCCACTAGATGGAAAGAGACTGAGTCTCTCAATCACTTCTTGGAGGAGTGCTGTATTCTGATCAGTAGCACCTGTTCTGGTCTCCATGTGAGCTTGAGAAATGGCATTTACTTTATGCTAGTGGCCATGTATTACCAGAAAGAGATGAGGTCAGTAAATAACTGGCTGGTTTGCAAGCAGAAATAAAAGAGAATAGAGAGAAAGTCCAGGTGTTTGGTGTCTCTAACAGTTCAAAGGGGAAACCACTGACTCCAAGCAATCTTGAAGAAGATTTGAAAAGCAAACACCTTTTAAGACTCACCCCTGCAGCAAGTATCTGACTAAATTTATTATCTGAGAGGACTTTCAAGGCACTGGCTTTAAGTCGTGAAAAACAAGAAATATGGTCAGGGAGAGTGAAAGGATGCACGGAAATATGTCTAGGAGAGAAGTTTGGGTATGGCTAAGTGGTATACAGTATTCCCTGGAAGCAATTACATTAGAATTCTTCTAAGTTTCTTAGATATTTACATTTCCAAGGACATCATTAATCCAGATTAAAGAAAAGTGGGCTACTCAAGCTGCAAACAAACTGCTAGATCTCTAAATTTGCCAAAATCGAGCTGTGAAAGAGATACAACCCTCACAGAGGATATACTACACAGTATCACTTCAGATAAACCAGAAGAGGATAAAGGACAAGGAAGAATATCTAGAGTTTGGCAATAGTGGCCATAGAAATGTTTAGGTTAAAAAAAAATCTAGTGACTCATAGAGGCAATTGGTATAGGAGTGGCTCAGGGAAAAGGAAGAAAGAACATTCCATGTTCTATCCCATGGTTTCATCTGGTGATTCGGACTCCCCTCCTGAACATGTGGGGCCCTGGGTTTCCCAGGTCCTCTGGCAGCATTCTCACCCTAGTCTCCTCCTTCTTGGTCTTTTGCTCTCTTTCTAGGTATTGCTCTTCTGCCTTTATTCCCTAAAAGGGCTACCATTTATTCTTTTTTCTTTAAAGGCAATGAAGTCTTTTCTTAATTTTACATCCCCATGTATAAAATTCTATCTACTTAATGTTTCTTACTGAAATTTTGTGCTAACTAACCAACTACTTGGTTATGTTCTTGACATAAAGAGAAAAGTTTGGGGGATTTTTTAAAAATTTTATTTATTTATTTGTCAGGGAGAGAGAGAGAAAGAATACACAAGTGAGGGGGAAGAGCAGGCCGAGGGAGAAGAAGGCTCCCCGCTGAGCAGGGAGCCCGTTGCTGGACTCGATCCCAGGACCCTGGGATCATCACCTGAGCTGAAGGCCAACACTTAACCAATAGATCCACCCAAACATCCCAAGTTTGGGGGATTTAGAAGTGCTTCTTTCATTACACACACACACACACACACACACACACACACACACACAGATACTCGTACAACATAAACCAAACCAAAATACTGGTTAAGACATTTTTCCCATGAACTTTTAGATTTTCTTTCTTTTTTTTAAATTTTATTTTATTATGTTATGTTAATCACCATACATTACATCATTACTTTTTGATGTAATGTTCCATGATTGATTGTTTGCTGTGAATTGTGCAAGACTGATGAATCACAGACCTGTACCTCTGAAACAAATAATACGTTATATGTTAAAAAAAGATGGTAGATTTTATTTTTTGATAGTAAAGAACTGCACATTGATTCTCTTTACATTCCTGAATGCCTTTGCTGAATTGGATGACAGGCATATTTAAGAATATGCATAAAACAAAGGCTAATTATATCTAAAATATTATTACAATGCTAGTATGTGGGATGTTTTCAAGAAATACTAATTGAATGAAATAATTATGTACCATCTTGTCAGTGCAGAAAAACAAAATAACTGTCAAATTTTAATTTTAATTTGAAGTAGTGTTCTTCTGTGGTAATGTATGGTACCACAGAATCTTCAGAGGCAGTGCTGAGGATCATATGCTGGCACTTGGGAGTCTATAGGATTCAATTCAAATTCTGGATTTCTCCTTATTAGCTCTTTAGACAGAGAGCTAGAACCTAATATAATTATTTATGTATGTGTCTGTAATCATAATCGTCTTATATATAGATTTTTTAGAATAGAAATGGTGTATTATTCATATTCATTTGTTTCTATAGCCAAGCCAAGTTTCTATTATAGAGCTTTGAATTTAGCTGGTATTCAGTAAATATTATTATACAGAATTTACTTTTAAACTGGAGTTTTCTGTCCTAGCTTTTGAAAATGAAACATATATATTTTTTACTAGTGCACAATGGCGTGAATTTTTGAATTTCATACCTGGACCAGGTTCATGAGCGTATCTCTGAAGTGTCCTGAGGTCTCTGAGTAAATGTCTTCTTGAAGGTTGCTGCTATATTCTAGGAAAGAACTTCCATGTTAAAGGTATGATTTATTATAGAACCACATATCAACATACTTTGAGTAAGTTAATATTATTTCCTCAGTTGTGAGGGGAAAATACAGGAAATACAATCAATCTGTTGACATTTCTTTGTCTTTTACTGCTTTCTACTCAGATGAAGTCAATCTCCTAAAGAGTCCACCAAAGAAATGTGGACACCTAACAGTAACATAGGCACAAGTCTGTTTTCTTAAAAAGCCATTATCTTTATTCCAAAATTGAAAAATAACACGAGAGTCATAGCACATTCTCTAATTCTCAAAATTCAGAATTCTGCATTCTATTTCCATAGACTGCTACGCAGCTCAGCACTTTTCCCAAGTGCTTTGTTTCCTTTAATATTTTAAATGAAGGTTCTTACTTCATTCCCTTTGGGAAATTCCCCCTTGTTCTTGCTCAAATGCAGCAGAGGTAACTGTCTAGAATAGTTTCTTGACATTCAGTGAGAGGTAATACATGATGTGATGAAGCTTAAGGCATTAAACTTTTTTGAAAATGAAAATAGTTAACTTTTCTACTTTTAAAATGTGTAAAAATCTGATTTTGAGATAGATCACAGTGATTATAAGATTTATGTAAAGTGAAGTAGTTAACCGTATATGTCAAATTTGCTAAGCAGTTATTGTTCTTTGCTCTATTTTGTCTAGATACCTGGTTTCTCCTGGGTAAGAAATAAAAGGGCCCTTAAGCATGGTGCTGGGCACTTGCCTGAATTAATGTAAACACTCACCTCATAGAAACTTGCAATTATTTTCCTGGAAACTTTGCTTAACTTGATTGTCTAGAGAATCGGTTCAGTTTTGATAACCTAATCATCAATTTTACTTAGTGAGTTAATTGGTCTTGAGTGAGTGATATTTCAAATATAAGGGTGTCTTAGAAAATTTTTAAAAACACATAAGCTGGAATATTTTGTGTGCTATTTGAAAAATATAAAGCTTATATGTGTGTAAAATATATGTACATATGTATATTTCCTTACGCAAACAGTAGGTTTCTCGCATCTGGAAAATTTCTCCATTTGTTCTTGAAGCTAAAATATCAATGAGGCAATTTTCTTCAGTGCCTGCTCCCTGTAATACAGAGAAAGGGAGAAATATAAAGGCATTTGTATTGGGAATAATAGTGCATCTAATGTATAATAAGGATTTACAACATTCCTGGTATTCTGAGAGGCGGCAGAGGAGAAAGAAAGCGTGTTTGGGATAAAGATAGGCCCAATTCAGTTCTGGCTCTGCTATTTACTAGCTACTTGACCCTGGGAGGATACTATTTTCTGAAACCCTGTTCCTTCATTTAGAATAAAACAACATGGGCATTTCTAAATAATGTGGAAAAAGATGTTTGAACAAGGCTCATGACACTGATTTTTTTTTATTTTTATTCTTTTGCTACTAGGATATCAGTCTTTGGAAAGCTGAAATTAGAACCAGGGTCTCCTAGTTTCCTAAAGATGTTTCAGGGCTTGATCCCTGCCTCTCCCTAAATGTGGATTTTTGTACCATCTGTCTAAGCATTGGACTGGGTACTTTCTACGGTCTCTTACAGCTATATGCATCTATTTTTCTGTGCTAGTGATAATAAAGACAACACATCTTCCAGAAAGTTTCATAAATCCTTACCATTCCATGTGATACTGATAAAATATAAGTTTATCTAAACAGTAACCTGAGACTTCCTTCTTATAGTTTGTAGTCACATCATTTTGCAAGAGGTAGGAATTGCCATATGCAATTTATAAAAAAGCGATTGGTTGAAATGCATATGAATTTTATACAATGCCTATTCTCATCTGCAAATATGATGGCCAAAATCCAGGTTCCCTTAATTTATTCCCCTTTCCTCTTTCCTGTCACATTGTTCACAGATTGAGTAATCTGGTCATTGGCAGGCATGGTATTGGAATGATTACAACAGTTCTGCAGGTGTTTAATATCAGTATTTGGAAAGATGTAAAAAGCCTTTTGTACCCCATCCGTAACCAACAGTCTCTAACAAATCTGTAGTCAATTTATTTCATGGAAATGACTTTCCTGTAAGGACATTATTTTTAATTCTTCAGAAGTAAAATTTTTATATATTTGAGCAATGGTTTTTGTAAACGACTTTTAGGGTCACAAAAATAAAGACGTCATCTATATTTTGTCTGACTCAGTATCCCATTTTTACTTAGTGAGTCCAATTTTTACAAATAATTTAAAGAGGGTCACATGACTTAGAACATTTTTGTTTAATTTATGAATACATACTAGGGAGAGACGAACATGAACAACCCTGGAAGCTTATTTAGTTTTTTCTTTTGGTAGTTTGGCATAGAGCTGGGTCAGTGGATCTGAGTTTGTACAGCAAAAGAACAGGCTGATCCCAGCTACTAGGGTGTAGAAGCCCCTCTTCTTAACAGGGTCACTTATCCTGAGCACAACATTTTCGTTGTTTTATTTTTGCTCAGATATTCCCTCCCCAACCCTTGATCACATACAGCAACATCACAGGGCAGTTTCCCCTCTACTGAAATATTGCCTTGTACTTATTACAGATATGACGGAGAGAAACACAGCAAGAGAGGGAACACAAGCAGAGGGAGTGAGAGAGGGAGAAGCAGGCCTCCTGCTGAGCAGGGAGCCCG
>NW_027397066.1:142507546-142628353 GCF_003265705.2 Callorhinus ursinus | reverse complement strand
TAAGATGGCGGTGGGTACATGAGGCCAACCATGATGTCTTTGAAGTGATCTGAAAGCTTCTCCTTCAGGTCACCAATTAGGTCCTATGGATGGAAAAGTAAATACTTTTATTACATTAGTTACCAATTTTACAAGAGAAATGAGATAATTACAGAAAGTCATCTACTAGGACTTCCTTTTCTATGTTCATTTCATGTAGTAAAAAGCCTGGTTTTGATGCACATATATGCACACACATGCACATACAAATATGCACATACATGGATAATAGGAACGATGGACTTGAGGGTTTGGAAATGACTGATGTAATCACATCTCTGCATGAGAGGTCATCTACATGGACATTCTAGTCATGTAAATATAAAATGATCTTCTTTCCCCAATTCCAACACCAACTTCTCTGTTGATCTCATTATGAAAATAAGTAAATATTGAAACCTGAAAACATTGTGGTTGGGAGTTCTTAGTTTTCTTGTGTGGAATTAATGAAACATTAGACCTTAAATAAAATATGCATTTTATTTTATCATTGCTGCAGTGTCTTTTAGCAGGAGTTTCTGGTTATCCTATTGCCAAAAAGCTTGTGTAAATGAATTGAGTAATCTAAGAGCTTTCATCAAATAGCCACATTAATACATATATTTTTTAAATAGTGAAAGTTAAACACTTAAGGAGAAAAACAAACATGCTGAATGTTTGTTCTTGGAATACATATTACAAAAGTATGAAATTGATCATTTTAATTTTGACTTTTATTTTATTAGTGTAGAACGGATATTTAAAAAACATATGTTAGGGGTGCCTCAGTGGCTCAGTCAGTTATGCATCTGCCTTTGGCTCAGGTCATGATCTTGGGGTCCTGGGATGAAGCCTGGGTTGGATCCTCAAATCAGGCTCCCTACTCAGTGGGGGAGCTACTTCTCCCTCTCCCTCTACCCCTCTCCCTCTCCATCTGCCCCCTCCCTGCTCATGCTCTCTCTCTCAAATAAATAAAATCTTTAAAAAATATATGTTAGATGTATTTTTTGTAAGGTTACAAAGATATCTGAAAGATGTTTAAAACTTAACATTTCCTGCTAAAATATATAGAGTATATTCAGTTTTACTTTAAAAATATGCAATATTTTAGTTCGGAGGTGATTCAATAATAGAATTCAAGTTAAAGATACCAATGAGGCATAATAAGCTCTATTGGAATAAAAAAAATGAAACAGTCATTATTTTTATTTTATTTACTATAATCTGACAACACCATTCCTGTATTTCTTTTTAGCAAATAAAAGCACTTATCCATAAGGTGGTAACTGGTAATACAGAGAATCTGTTGAATTTTTGCTAGGGTCAGTACAATTCATTTAATGAGCAATTAATACATGTCTAGAGTTGTGTCAGGTGCTTGGAGCATATACCAGCAGCATAAGATCCCCTCTTCCATAGAACTTATATTGTATTTAATTCCCTCCTTATGCACCATTGACTATTTCTAAATTCTTTACCAAATGGTTGTTAAAGTGATATGAGCCAGGCACTCTTCTAGGTACTGGGGCTATATCAATGAGTAAAACATATATATCATATATATACATATGAGCCTGTGAGACATATTCTTATGCATTCTCATGCAGGAGCATACCAATTTTTTTGAATGAAAGATTGCAGTTATTCAATACTGTTTGATTTAATACTGTTTCCAAGACACAGTGGTAGGTGCTGGAGAAATGCAACAGAGTCTCTGTTTTCAAGGAGATTCACATTCGACAAACCCAGAGATAACAAGTAAAAATGTGAGTTAATACACTTTCTAAGGCTTTCAAATGTCATTTTTAACAGCATAAGATCCTAAAGTAGTAGTACAAAATGGTTAGAAGAATTCAGATAAAAGATCAGAATAGATTTATAGGATTAGGGAACCAGGTCATTTTTAGACCAGAGAGGACAAGTAACACTGTGACAGGAGATGAAGAAGCCATTTGTATGGTTAATTTTATGTGTCAGCCTGGTTGGGTCACAGTACCCAGATATCAGGTCACACATGATTCTAGATGTTTTTGTGAAGGTGTTTTGTAGATGAGATTAACATTTACATCAATAGGCTTTGAATAAAGCATTATTCTCCAAAATATGGGTGGCCCTCAGCCAGTCAGTTAACAGCTTTAATAGAAAAGGCTAACCTCCCTTGAAGAAGAGAGAATTCTGCCAAGAGACCACCCTTGGAATTCAATTGACGCTCTTCCCTGAGACTCCAGCTTGCAGGCCTACCTATGGATTTCTGAGTTTGCCAGTCACCATGACCACATGAGCTAATTCCTGAAAATCTCTCTCTCTCTCTCTCTCTCTCTCTCTCTAGCTAGACAGAGATAGATCCTGTCACTCTCCTTGAACTGTTTTCCATTGCTCTTACAGGAAATTTTGAGCCCCTTATTATGCCTTGCTATAAGGTCTTACATGATTTGGAAAGGGAGAGAGCAAGTGAGGGAGAGGGATTGAGGGAGAGAGAGAGAGATTTTTTTTTCCCTTTTATTTGCTATGTAGGAGGAGTAGGTGTGGGTCTGGATGGCAGGGCAGGGCCAGGATGGGCTGGGATGTGCCAAGCGTCAGAGGTGGGTCAGAGGACGCCTGAACCAGGCCTGCGGGCTGCGCAGGTGAACAACTCTCCCCAGATGGAGCCCCAACTCGCGGGATCTCGGAGCTCCTCCACCCGAGACCAGCGCCGGCAGGGGATTCCTGTGATGAGAAACACCTGCGTGCTGCAGGTGCCAGAGACCCCCTTCCCAGGCTCGTCCGTAAGGAGTCTGGCTCACGCCACCTATCAAGCAGATGTGCACATATAGTCATATTATGTTGGTTCTGTTTCTCTGGAGAACCCTGACTAATCCACATTCGAAAAGGTAAGTCAGTAAAAGAGAAGTGCGCAGCTGGGGGTAGTCCTTGTGTCTCCGTATGTGTGTTTTCATATGCGGTGTGTCTAAGTCAATCTGAAGGGACTGAAAGATCCACTTGAGGAGGAGATGAGTATTAAATTAGACTTATAGCACAGAATTATGTGATGACTGGATCTTTGCTCCTGTGGGAACTCAGGAAGCAGGGCAGCTTTTGGTGACAAAGGAACTCTAAACCTATGTTCCTTTAATTCACCAAATAATTATGCTTCTTAAAATGATGATTTTTTAAAAAGATTTATTTATTTGAGAGAGAGAGAACTCATGAGCAGGGGGAGGGGTGGAGGGAGAGGGAGAGGGAGAAGCAGGCTCCCCGTTGAGCAGAGAGCCCGATGTGGGGTTCCATCCCCTGAGGTCATGACCTAAGGTGAAGGCAGAGGCTAAACCGACTGAGCCATAGAGGTGCCCCAAAAGTGATGATTTTTTTCTGAATATGCATTATCAAGAGAGATAATCTTGATTAATATTACTATTTTAACTTTAATTTCTACTCCTTAAAATTTTTCAATGTAGTATCTTTTGTGTAAAAAACAAAACAAAACAACAACAAAATACCAAACCTGTGCCCTTGGAATTATTTCCACAAATAATTTCCCATTATTTAGTTGTTTTAAACATCTAGGATACAATGCTTACTTTTTTTCTTAATGGTCTCTCTCAGGTAAAATTTTAAGAAAATACTTTTTTAAAAGGACTCATATTCATGTGGGACTCTATCAAAGTCTGCAATAGATCTCTACCTTTTATTAAAAAATTACAAAGTAATTTTAATCTCCCTTACTCTTCCTCCTCTCTAAGTCAAATTCTACCTTGCATAGGTGTTTTGAGGGTGAAGTCGAGTAGGTGTGGTACTTGGCTCTTGACAACCTACACTCAAACTTCAACTTTGTCCTTAGGATCATGCTTTCTGTCTTAGACATGGAAATAGAAGATTAACTCCCCAGCTATGCTGTCCTGACTGGGCTTTCTTTGCTTTCTCAATCCTCTGCCCATTCACTCTTTCCCATGCCCACCTGTAGCTCCTTGAGATGTTTCCTTCAATATGGCTTGTAATGTGCCTCTTTGTGACTTTGTTCTCTCACTACAACACAATTAACTTCAAAACGAAGGATAAAACTATATCTGGAGAATCCCAGATATTTGGAAGTTAAAAAACATATTTCTGCATGATCCAAGGATAAAATTATAAATCACAAGGAAGTTAGAAAATACTTTCAGTTTACTGAAGGTAAAAATGCAACATGTTAAAATTTGTGGGATGCAGCTAAGACAGTGTCTGAAGATAAATTTTTAGCTTAAGAAAAACATATGAAATAAATAACCTAAGGTTCCACATCAAAAAAACTGGAAAGAAAATTAAATTCAGAATAAGAAGGAAGAAAATAATAACAGGATCAGAAACCAATAAAACAGAAAATTGATAAATACTAGAAACTGTCAATAAAGTAAAAATCTGATTCTCTAAAAAGATCAGTAATGTTAATAAAATTCTAATTAGATTGATCAAGAAAAAAAGAGAGAAAATACAAAATATCAATATTGGGAATGTAAGAGTGGCATGTACAAATACCACAGACATTAAAGGAAGAAGTATTATGAACACATTAATGCCACTAAGTTTTAAAATTTATTTGTAATGGGCCAATTTCTTGAAAGATAGAAATTATCAAAGAAAACTCAAGCAGAATTTTACACTCAATCTGAATTTCCTTATATTAAAGAAACTGAATTCCTAATTAACACTACCTTGCCCATCTCTAGACCCCAGTGGAATCACTGATAAAATCCATCAAACATTTAAGGTAGAAATAAAGTCAACTCTATACAAAATCTTATAGAAAACTGTAGATGAAAGGGGAGACTGGGTGGCTCAGTCGTTAGGCGTCTGCCTTCGGCTCAGGTTGGGATCGAGCCCCGCATCCGCATCGGGCTCCCTGCTCCGTGGGAAGCCTGCTTCTCCCTCTCCCACTCCCCCTGCTTGTGTTCCCTCTCTTGCTGTGTCTCTCTCTGTCAAATAAATAAATAAAATCTTTAAAAAAAAACTGTAGATGAAAGATGACTTCTCAATCTATTTTATGTGGCCAGTATCGCCCTAATAACAAAATCAAAAAAAAACTTCACATGCAAAGAAAATTGCACATTGATATTCCTTATGAATGCAGATGCAATAAAAAGTGTGTGCCCAAATATTTATAAATCAAAGCCATCAATATATAAAATATGTCAAAAGAATAACATGTAATGACTAGGAATGCAAGGTCAATTTACACTTGAAAATCAATAAATACAATTCCTCATTTTATCAGTAAAGGAGAAAAGCTGCATGATATCAATAGATATAGCAAAAGCATTTGAAAAAAGTTTAACACATAAACATAGTAAAAACTCTTAGGAAAGAATAAATAGAAGGAATTTCCTTCATGTTGATGGAGGGCATTTATAAAAACTTTAGAGTTGAGATGATACCTAGGAGTGAAAAGTGAATACTCATGCCCTAAGATTGGGAACAAAGCAAAGATATCTGCTCTGTTTGTATTTAACATTATGTGAGAGGTATACACCTAAAAAGAAAAGCTAAAACTGTAAATCTTGTAGAAGAAAGCATAGGAACAAATCTTTGAGTCTTGGTGTAGCAAAGAATTCTTGGTTAGTACATAAAAGTAACAATCCATAAATGAAAAAAAATGATGAATTTGACTTTATCAAAATAAAAACTTCAGTTCTAAGGAAACCACAGGTATCATTTCACATGTCTGACAATAGACTTTGCCCAGAAGGTATAAAAATTTCTTAAAACTCAATAATAAGTAAAAACTCAATAATAAGACAACAACCTGATTAAAAATACAGACAGGATTTGAACTGATAGTTAACCTGAGAAAATAAGCAAATGGGAAATAAGCCCACAAAATGATACTTACCATTAGTCATTAAAATAACAGGAAGTAAAGCCACAATGAGGCAACACTACACATTCTTTTGAATGGCTAAAATTACAAAGCCTGATAATATCAGGTATTAGCAAGGATGTGGATCATTTGGAACTATCATATTTGTGAAAACTCACCAAGTTGTACTGAAATGAATGTTCTATATAAATTGTACCTCAATATTGTGGATTTTAAATTTTATTTTAACATGTTATTTTGGCATCTACAAAGTGACTATTTTCTAAAGTTTCAATTTATTTAACTCTTTCAAATAGAGTTACTTTACTATATTTATATGCTGTACTAGTTAATACCTAATTTCAAAATATCATCTAATTTAGTAGTTTTTAGCATTTTTTTTCCACACTAGAATTATACACCCATCATAACACTGGTGTGATAAAGCAATGATTCTTTAATTAGACTGGGGTGGGGGGCCATATGAGAATCTTAGGTGAGAGGAAGAGTTTGTAAATTTATTCAGATGAGTAATATAATATCCTGTTTGGAGGTAGGATGCTTGTTCTTTCATTCCAACTGAACATTACCGAAATGGAGAAGAACAGGACATATGCAGTTAACTCTAGTTCTAAATGCACATTGAATTGATTTGGAAATCTGAATGTTTTGAAAGAGACTTGGATGCCAGTTATTCCAATGTCCCTTCTAGTTCAGAGAGAAAAGGTCCTAATAGTGGAGATTTAAGCAGAGGAGTGTGATGATTATATTAACCACTAAGATTTAATATTCACTATCTGTTAGACAGGATTCTGCAATTAGGATAACAGTAATAGTTCTTTATGACACGGAACTATGAACATCCCGTGATATAGGTGAGAAAATTGTGGCACATGGAGCTTAAGTAGCAAGTTCTGTATAAGTAAACAAGTGAGTGACAGAGCCAGGATTCTGGTCTCTTTTTCCATGTTATATATGCCATAGAAAGCCACTAGTGATATATAAGCAAGTTAATAACAAAACATATAGGTGGTGAATGTAGTGGTTATGAACTTTTAAATCTAGTGGCAGTGTATCGAAGGTTTAAATGCAGACGGACCAATGTAATATACTTTTATTGTGAGAAGATAATGGTAGCTGGCAGTTGATGGAAAGGTCGAAATATTAGAATTATCATTTCTTATGAGCTTTCCTCTAACTCTAACTGAAGTTGATTATTTCTTTGCCGCCATTGCTCTATCTTTGCATTTATTACACTAGATTTTCCTGACTATATTATATGCATTTATTTCCAAATTTTACTAAATTCACCTTCAGTCTCTAGCACAGTGCTGAGTATAGAATGTTCAGAGAATATATTATATATATAATTTATAAATGAATATATAAACAAATGTAAGAATAAATGAATGAGTGTTCATTCATTAAGAGAAAAACCCTATTTTACTGATTATATGTAAAGGATAAAGTCAGTGTTCAAGCTGACAGTCACTTGGGCATTGCAAGTCGTTTATTTGTCTACAATATCTGTGATGACCATTCCTCCCAAATATTTGTAACAATATCTTCAGTTACTCTGCATATTATGCCATCCTATGCATAGTAACACTGAACACGGATCTATGTATTCCACCGCAGACCGAGATTAGTCATGCCACTAGATGGCGCTGGTATATCTTTGTTTTGTAACTCAGGTGTGCGTGCGTGTGCAAATACACGGCTATGGTAAACCGATTTTATAAAAGATGTCAATGAAATTATGTAATTTCTGTGAAAGAAGCAGTATCAGATATCAGCTAATGCCATTAGAGTGTACAGGTTGGGGAGGTAAAGTATTTAGGTTTGTATCCTGGGTGTGTGAAGTGGCAGCTGTGAGATTGCAGGCAGGTTGCTTAATCTCTTTGTATCTGCTTCCCTATCTGCAAAGTGAACATAACAACAGCGTCTACTTCACGGGTTGATCTAAGTGTAAAAATATTTAACTCAAGTGAAATTCTTAAAATATTTTCTGGCACATATTAGGTACTCAAAAATGTCTTTTTATTTTCTTCAAAAACTACTAAATAATTTGCTACAGATCAAAAATGGCTGATACCGGACTGTCTCCCTTGCTCTCCTCTCTATCTCTCTTTGCTCTCCACATCAGAATCTTGTCTATTATATTGTATTTCTCACAACTTTTGTATTATCCAATTGTCAGTAAATTCTATTGTCTCTAACTTAGAAATATATCCAGAAACTGAGGATTTCTTACCACTTTCACTGCTACAACCCTCATCCAGGCCACTACCGTCACTCCCCTGTGTTAAGGTAATAGCCTCCAAATGAGTTTCCCTTCTGTCTTTGCACCTTACAGTCTCCCCTCAACACACCCTGACAGTGCGATCCTGTAAAAATACAAATCAGATCAGTCACTCCTCTGCTCGAAATGTCCTTTCCCACTCTACACTCCAGGATAAACTAAAACTGTTTTCATGTAGTTGATCTCAAATTAAGCAAATGAGCCAGGTATTTTATTCCATGCCAATGCCAGTGTCTTTACAGTGACTCACAAGGTACACAATATGTTCTTGGTCACTTCTCTGCCCACATCTCCTACTCCTCTTCTCCATGCTCCTGATTCCTCTCCCACTTACAGCCGGCTTCTTACAGATCCTGGAATAGCAGACCTATTTCCACCTCAGGGCCTTTGCTTTTGCCTCTCACTCTTCCTTGAGTGTTCTTTCTCTAGATATTCACATGGATCACCCCCTCCCTGTCTTTTTTTTTCTTTTTAAAGATTTTATTTATTTATTTGAGAGAGAGAGTGAGAGAGAGAGAGCCCAAGAGGGGGTAGGGTCAGAGGGAGAAGCAGACTCCCTCCCTGTCTTTTTAATAAAGCTTGCCTTTGTCACACTATTTTAAATTATACCTGGTTCCCTAGTACTTGCTAGGAACTTAGCAGGCTTTATCTTTTTTCCATAGCACTGTTACTTTCTAACAAGACACATTTTACTAATTTTTTTTTTTATCTGTCTCACCCGGGTAGAACATAAGCTCCATCATGGCAGGGCTTTTGGTCTGTTTTATTCATGGCTATTTCACCATCCCATAGCACTGTGCCTGCTACATAGTAAGCACTTACAAAATTGGTATACGATAAATAAATGGATGAAGACTACTTATAATTCAACAATTATTTATTTGGAGTCATTCTTGGCTATTCAAAGATGAACAAGCGAAGGTCCCTATCCCCAAGCAGTTTTATTTAGTGGAGGGGGCAGAAACACAGGAATTATAATTACCTTGCAATGCAAAATGTGCTAAGTGCTATCGTAGTAGAAATAGTCTGATATTATCAGGACATCTGGAAGGAGATATTACTTTCCGTGGGGAAGATAAATATTGAATAATATGTTTAAATAGCTAATCTCTGCATGTTCAAAGAGGAACCTTCAAATAGGTGCTCTAATTAAAACCTTAAATTTTCACTGGGAGTTATATAAATAACTCTGCAGATGCAACCTTTGGAGTGTTACTTTCCCCAGCCTGACTGACTCTACTTTCTTGTTTGCCAAAAATTTGCCCTAAAGGAACTCTGTAGGAATCACAGCTTGGCCTTGCATTAAGCTAATGAGTACTTGCTCTTCCAATTGAGCTGTTCTATGCTGCTGATGAAACTGTAGATTACCCGTGGTGCAGCTCTTCTGACCACTCCATTTAAACTAAAAGTAAAATAGTTTCTTCTTCCTTGTTCCTCTTACCTTTATATAATTATGTGTAATCAGGGGCAAGAAGTAGACATATGACTAACATTTTGCTTGTCTGAATATGCTCAGGGGAACATTTTTATATGCTTTTAACTTGTATGCCTTCTTCTATTACCGTAAAAAATGATACTTGCTCTTTAAACACTCAGTGATGTAAGCCCATATAAAGTATGCCTTAGAATTTCTCTTAATTCTACCTTCCCCAATATTCATTGTATAAATACTCACATGATTTTATTTATTCCATCATAAAAACACTTGTGCAAGCTGCATTGTCATCTCACAGTGGTAAGTGAATATTCTTTTGAACAGCTCCACTTTGTAGATGTTTTCACAGTTTACTTAATGATTCAATTTTCAGTGGCAATTTGAGCTAATTTTTGTCTGGTAATGATGATAATACTTTGGTCTCCTGGAGAAACATAGTATATTAAAACTGAAGTCCTCCCCCATAAACACTACAATAACAATAAGATTCTTTTAAAAGTATGCTTGATCTCAGAATAAAGAGAAACCTCTGGGTGCAAAAACCAAGGGATAAATGAACATCAGAGGATAAGCAAAGGAGCCGACCTTGGAGATGACCTTGCAGGTGACTGGGGAGAGTAGAGGTTGGTTTTGAGCACTATTTGTTTTGGGTTTCAATGCCCAGTGTGGGACATTATATGAGGACAAGAGAGCATTTATGGGGCTAGTGTAATACAAGGAACTAAGTCTGAAACCTCTATGAGGTTGGGAACCTCAAAGAATTATACCCTCAGTAAAAGTATGAACTAGGAAAAAAAAAACCATTCAGCGTTGGAAGATGAGCAGAATGCTAACCTTTCATTGGGTTTTAAGTAGAAGCATATTTTCCCTGAGAATTCAGAATAATGGAGCTGTATCTCCCTTGGACATAACTTTTAAATGTATTCTACTGTACCCATATGAACTGAGACCTCTATGAGGAGAAATCATCATGAAAGTTGATCCAGGACTGGTGATTCTCCTGGGACACCAGGAAGAAGCAAATGCCGAACAAATCTAGAGAGATTCTCTGACTCTCCAGGAAAAAAAAATTCTCACTGAAAAAAATGAGCATACTTTAAAAGTTCTCACAATAAAAATATAATTTGCACTTAGAATCAATTTTTCTAGAGGATAGACCGTGGACTTTACAAACAACTGAATTAAAACCTCAATTTGAGACAATTGATAACAATAGGAAAGAACACTATGAAAAAAATGGCACTTAAAAAGAAAGCAAATTAAATTCTAGAAATGAAAAACTTCTAGAATTTAAAAACACAATATATTCTTTAAAGAGTAGCTAATAACTGAATTGGAATTAGTAAATTGGAAAACTACCTGAAAAAATTATAAAAAGTCCCACAGAAACAGACAAGAAATAGATGATATGAATATAAGGTTAAGAGACTTGGAAGACTGAATGGCAAGAACAAACTTTTGATGGATAGGATTTACAGCAGGAGAGAATGTGGACAATACCAGGGAGACGCTATTTCAAATATCATATAATATGTGAATCCTCAGTTATGTAGATAAAGCACATGAACCTATTGACTAATAATGTAAAACTGCAGAATACCAAGATTAAAAAAAATCTTAAAAGCAAACAGAATAAAAGGTAATCTACAAAGGAAAACTCTTAATGAGAGAAGGGATTTCTCAAAAGTTACCAATGAGGGCGCCTGGGTGGCTCAGTTGGTTAAGCGACTGCCTTCGGCTCAGGTCATGATCCTGGAGTCCCGGGATCGAGTCCCGCATCGGGCTCCCTGCTCAGCAGGGAGTCTGCTTCTCCCTCTGACACTCCCCCCATCTCATGTGCTTTCTCTCTCATTCTCTCTGTCTCTCAAATAAATAAATAAAATCTTAAAAAAAAAAAGTTACCAATGAAGGCTAGGAAAAAAAAATTAAAATTATATCTGCAAAGACCTAAGGAAAAGTAACTGGAATTCAGCCAAGGATGCTATAGCCATCTAAACTAATATTCAACACTGAAGAAAAAAAGATAAAGGTATTCTTAAGGAGAAGACTGGAGTAATTTAACAATCATTTGTTATTTCTGGAAAAAAATGCTAAGAAATGTCCTTTGGAAAAATGACATTGAGATCAGAGACATGGAGTTGGATATTAGAAGAAAAATGAACAAAGAAATAGAAAATTATGAATAAAACTTAATAAGCATTAACTTTATCAAAAGCATAATAAGGATTAATTTGGGGGAGTATAAAACAAGGTAGAATAAAAATACTCAACAATAATAGTATCCTGTCTGGAAAAGTCCCCTAGCTCTTATGTTAATACCAAACACAAGGTGTCATCACAAAGACACAGCGGCACTTATACAGAATCCATTTCAAAGATGGACTCACTAAAAACCTTTTCAAATGTTAGCTAACTCCCTATCAGTCAAAAGGACCAAACCCTGTGCCTGTGGCCAGAACAAAATGTGGCTCTGGCTACTGAGTCAAGAGTGCACCAAGTTGAAACATGGTGTCAGCAGTGATGAACTTACCCCTTGAGGCAGAACTTTGTGTGTGGGCCCAAAACATGGAAGTTCATTTGATTGAGGTGGGCACAGGTGACACACAGAAAGTAAATATCTTGCTTACTGATGCAAATCCTCTTTATTTTCTCATGTGTCCTTTCTTTCCCTCCCTTTGACCCCAGCCTCTACTGCTTTCAGAAGAGAAATAATTGGGTCTTCCTGTCCCATTGTGGACTAAAACATTCATGATGTCTGAGTATGCTGGGGGATTTTGGGGAATGGAAGGACTCAATTTTTTATGAATTTGTTGGATACAGCTGCCACATCACCATTCTCTGTGGACCTGTTGGTTGAATTTGGGTCTTCCCCAAATTCAAATGATGGGTGTGGGCAAGGTTTGCAGTGGAGAAAGAGAAGCTAAAGGAACTTGTAATCAAGGCCCTTTGGGCTGCTTTCACCCTACTGTTATAATAACTTCCATTTTTGAATATTGTTGGAACTTATGTTTATTTGTCTCTCCTGGGAATGCTTATAAGTACGAAAGGAGATGCTCTTGATAAGAAATAGGGAAGTGCTTCTGCCTAAAGCACAAATGGGGAAGGTCCCATAACTGCAGTGATTACTATCTGCTACCCATCTCTGTGACAGATGGTTTGTTGATTGGAACCTCTGGCAAGAAGAGGCAGTGTCTCAGAGGTGCCTCTTGGTGTCTTAAACTTGTTGCCTTCCTGATACAACTTCTGGGTACACCACTTTTGAAAAGCAGCTATCAGCTTGCTGCCGGACTCAGAAATTGAATGCCTGATAGTCTCATTTTGGTGGGTCAACTGGGACTCAATGACCAGCAAGGTAGGAAGGAATCAACAAGTCTCATCAAATGGAAATGGCACACTGAAGAAAACAGCTGGCCTGGCCCCAGGAGTATCATGATTTTACATGAAAAAATGGCAGCTCTTCATTGGGGGAAACTTTAACCCCATTGTGCTTCTTGAAACAAGCTGCTGAATCAATGGAGACTTCAGTCAGTTGCCCTAAATGCCTTGACTTGGTTTATTGATGGTTCAGATATGCTAAAACCAAATGATGTCCACTGGGCTGCTGTGGTGGTTCAACTCATTGATAGCTGTGAAAAACCAAAAATAGATCATTTTTGTTCAATGGGCAGAGATCAAGGCTGTTTTCATAGTTATGGCCAGTATACCCCTTGATAAACTTCTTAATCACTCAACAGTAGACTGATAGTTAAGCTATCTGATGGATCTTCCATAGTCTCTACCATCCATAGGCTTCTGGTATTGGTGATAATTGACTGACTCAGTAAAATTTCTGACTTTGTCTTCTTTACCTCCTTCTGATGAACACACTTAGCAGGGCAGTTGGTCACTGAATGCAGTTTTCACTCCTGGATAATAATCATAATGAAGTGTATATATATATATATATATATATATATATATATTTGGTCTTCATCCCCTGTGCCTGGTACAGAGCTCCTAAAGCCTTGT
This sequence comes from Callorhinus ursinus, assembly GCF_003265705.2. Classification (NCBI taxonomy): domain Eukaryota; kingdom Metazoa; phylum Chordata; class Mammalia; order Carnivora; family Otariidae; genus Callorhinus; species Callorhinus ursinus. Next base: position 142,614,781 of record NW_027397066.1, on the reverse strand, counting down.
TCTTTTCTGATAGGGGTGAGAGGATAATCTTTTGTTATTCATAATAACCCCCTTTCAATCATATCTGAGTTTATGCCAATAAGGTGATCTTAGAGGAAGGGGGCTGATTGCCAGAGGATTGGGTTGGAATCCTCAGCCCTACTGATCTCTAGGGAAGAGAGAAGGGCTGGAGACTGACTTATTCACCAGTAACCAGTGATTCAATCCATTGTGCTTATACAATGAAGCCTCTATAAGAACTCTACACAGGTTTAAAGTTGAAGCTTTCAGGTTGGTGAACACATCAAAGTTCTGGGAAAGTGACATGCCCAGAGAGGGCATGGAAATCCCTCATCCTGTCCCACATACCTTGCCCTATACATCCCTGCCATTTTGCTGTTCTTGAGTTGTATCCTTTATAATAAACTAATAATCATAAGCACAGCACTTTCCTGAGTGCTGTGAGCCATTCTAGCAAATTATCGAACTCAAGGAAGAAGATCTGGGAGCCTCCAATTTACAGCCAGTCAGTCAGAAGTACAGGTGACAATCTAGGATGTCTGAAGTGGGAGATAATTTTGTGAGACAGCCTTTAACCTGGAGGATCTGTGGTAACTCTGGGTAGTTAGTATGAGAATTGTTTAGCTTGAGGAAAATAATCTACACATTTGGTGTCAGAAATGAAGTGTTGAATAGTGTAGAGAGAAACAGGAGTTTTCTTACAATTATGTAGATCTATTTTGAAAAATGGGGATTCTATCCTCACCATTCCTGGGCATGATGATCCTTTTCTTTCTCCAACATTGTCAACCTCAGGGTATACTGGTTGGTCTACTCTGTGGGTGGCAGTCTAAGAAAAAGTGTCCCTCCTGCATCTGATCCTTCCAAAAGAAAGTTTTGGGTATGAGTTAGAAAAAATAAGAAAAATGATGAAGTACTAGAAAAGTGACAATTTTCTAATGGTGGAGTAAGAACAACACTCTTGGCACCTGGGGAAGGAATACCTAATCACGCCACTTTGGCTTTAGAAGGTATTTAGGACAACCTCAACTCACTGGCCAACATTGTTATGGATAATAGACTTGTTCTAGACTTCCTCCTTGTGGGCAAAGGTGAAGTCCCTGCCATCACTAAATACCTCTTGCTATATCTAAATGAAAACTTCAAACCAAGTAGAAAGGTCATTACTAAAACTTAAGAACAAGCCACTCAGCTTTTTAAGATAGGCCTTGATGATTTATGGGATTTGTTGAGTTCACTGGGTGCATGCCCCTGTGGGGCATGGTTGGAATCAATACTGCCAATTGACCTCCCTCTGCTGCTTCAAATCCTTTGATAATTAAATGCTGTATGAGACAAATTGATGGATTTAGTCTCAGCCTTTTTTAGTCAGAATGATAGGAATGGCTTGGGGATTGGTGTGCTCATAGGAAAAAAGCCAATAGTGAAAATGGCATGTAGTGAAATGAAATGAGTTGTGATGTTGGAAGACCATTTTCTGTAGGTCTCATGTTTCTGAATGTTACACAGAGTGCATCACTGACAGCCCTTTGTTCTAGACTAGCTTGCCGAGGATGTTTATATAGTGAATAATATCATAAGATAGAGGTAGTGTTTCCCTTATGAGCAATGGGCAGCCATGCATTCTGATTCAAGTTTCTTATCTTACGGTTTCTCTTCTGCAGTGCAACCCACTGCATGTGCAGGTGTTATTTGGTCATCTTTGCCTTGACTTTTGGGATTGAGGCTCAGGGAAATCTTGCAAAAATTCTGACACTTTGGCAACTACTATGGCCATGAGTGATAAACTGTATTTTGTCTTTGACTCAGGAGTCTACCAGTATCTATGTTATCTTGGCTGGTTAGCTTGCTATCTTGTATGTCAAAGTCTCATTACCTTTCACAGTTTTTGACAGAAGTTTGTACAACATAATTTGAGATTAATCCATATACTTGGAGAAAATATTTGTAGTCTACATACACAAGAAATAACTGATGTCCAAATTATATAAATAACTACAAATCAATAAATGACAAGCTACTGAAAGAAAAATAAGAGAATATAATTTAAAAGAGGAAGAAAACAGGAGGTTAAAAAATATGAAAAGATGCTCAACATTACATTTTATCAGGGAAAAAGGCAAGTTAAAACCATAATGAGGTCCCATTTATATCCATAAAATTGGTCACAACTTCAGAAGTTTTATGAAGATTTAAGGGAAATGAGAACCATTATATATTTATTGTAGGTGGGTGTGCAAATTTACAGAACTGTTTTAGAGAGTGTTTTGAAGCCTGGCTTTAGGAGTATCTAATTTTCTGTCTCCTTTCTTCTTATTTCCTTTCCTCCCTCTTTCCCTCCTTTCTTCTCTTCTTTCCTCCCTCCAGCTCTCTGTTCCTCCATTCCTCCCTGGCAGATTGTATGTTATTTTAAAGACAAACAATTGCTCAGGCTGTAACAAGCATATATAGAGGTTTTTCTAAACTTACAAAATTTTGATTGGTTTTATAAAAAATTATCTTGAAATTATAAATTATTTTCCTGGTAGATAAGTTTCACCAAAAGGAGTATATCTAATCCATTATATTTGAAAGATAAGGTAGTTGGACCATTTTAAATTACTTAATTCATACTTATAAAATTGATCTGTGATAAATTGTATAATGAATTTAAGCTTTTGAGGCTAAAACTACATCTACCCCTCACTTCTAAAGTAAAAGTGAGGATAGCGGAAAAGATGCCACACCTGTTACTTGTGCTAGTGACATGATAATACTACCTCTAAAGTAGGTAAGGTAATTTTCTAGCCAGCTACTTCCTAGGTATGTTGATAGTTCAAGATCTATATTTTTAACCATGAAGCTGAGACGTAATAGGAAAAGAAAAAAATGTTATGAGAACAAGATGGGTCTGAAGAGTGAACTTGAACTCTGCACACATTCACAAGTCTGTTTTTTTCCATTGGATATTCTTTCCTGTTTTGTCAAAGATTAGTTGACCATATAGTTGTGTGTCCATTTCTGGGTGTTCTATTCTGTTCCACTGATGTATGTGTCCGTTTTTGTGCCAATACCATACCTGTCTTGATCACTACAGCTTTGTAGTCTGTACCTTGAAGTCTGGGAATTCTGATGCCTCCAGCTTTGCTTTTCTTTTTCAGGATTGTTTTGATTATTAAGAGTCTTTTGTGGTTCCATACAAATTTTAGGATTGTTCTAGCTCTGTGGAAAATACTGTTGGTATTTTGATAGGAATTGCATTAAATGTATAGATTGCTTTGGGTAATATAGACATTTTACAATGTTTGTTCTTTCAGTCCATGAGCATGGAATGTTTTCCCATTTCTTTGTATAGTTCTCAATTTCTTTCATAAGTGTTTTATAGTTTTCAGAGTAGAGATCTTTTACCTCTTTAGTTAGGTTTATTTCTAAGTATATTGTTTTTGGTGCAATTGTAAATGGGATTGATTCCTTGATTTCTTTTTCTGCTGCTTCATTATTGGTGTATAGAAATGCAACAAATATCTGTACATTGTTTTTATCCTGTGAACTTGCCAAATTCATGTTTTAGTTCTAGCGATTTTTTGGTGGAGTCTTCTGGGTTTTCTACATGGAATATCATGTCATCTGTAAATAGCGAAAGTTTGACTTCTTCCTTGCTGATTTGAATGCCTTTTATTTCTTTGTGTTGTCTGATTGCTAAGGCTAGGACTTCCAGTATTATGTTAAATAGTAATGGAGAGAGTGGACATCCCTGTTTTGCTCCTGACCATAGAGGAAAAGCTCTCAGTTTTTACCCATTGAAGATGATATTAGCTATGGGTCTTTTGATATGGCTTTTATGATGTTGAGGTATGTTCCATCTATACCTACTTAGTTGAGGGCTTTTATCAAGAAAGGATACTGTAGGGGCACCTGGGTGGCTCAGTTGGTTAAGTGACTGCTTTCGGCTCAGGTCATGATCCCAGAGTCCTGGGATTGAGTCCCACATCAGGCTCCCGGCTCGGCAGGGAGCCTTCTTCTCCCTCTGACCCTCTCCCCTCTCATGCTTTTTCTTTCTCTCTCTCAAATAAATAAAAATCTTAAAAAAAAAAAAGAAAGGATACTGTATTTTGGCAAATACTTTTTCTTCATCTACTGAAGGACCATATGGTTCTCACCTTTCTTTTATTAATGTGGTGTATCACATTGATTGACTTGTGAATATTGAACTACCCCTTCAGCCCAGGAATCAATCCCACTTGGTCAGGGTGAATAATCCTTTTATGTACTGTGGGATTTGACTTGCTAGTATCTTATTGAGAATTTTTGCATCCATGTTCATCAGGGATATTGGTCTGTAATTCTCCTTTTTAGTGGGGTCTTTATCTGGTTTTGGAATCAAGGTAATGCTGGTCTCATAGAATGAGTTTGGAAGTTTTCCTTCCATTTCAGTTTTTTTTGGAACAGTTTGAGAAGAATAGGTATTAACTCTTTTTTAAATGTTTGGTAGAATCCCCCTGGGAAACCGTGTGGCCTTGGAATTTTGTTTGTTGGTAGATTTTTGATTACTGATTCAATTTCTTTGCTGATTATGGGTCTGTTCAGGTTTTCTATTTCTTCCTGTTTCAGTTTTGGTAGTTTGTATGTTTCTAGGAATTTGTCTATTTCTTCCAGATTGCCTAGTTTGTTGGCGTATAATTTTTCATAATATTCTCTTGTAATTGTTTGTGTTTCTGTGGTGTTGGTTGTGATCTCTTCTCTTTCATTCATGATTTTATTTGGCTCCTTTCTCTCTTCTTTTTGATAAGTCTGGCTAGGGGTTCATCAATTTTATTAATTCTTTCAAAGAACCAGCTCTTAGTTTCATTGATCTGTTCTGTTTTTTTGTTTGTTTCTATATATTTATTTCCTCTCTAATCTTTATTATTTCCTTTCTTCTGCTTGTTAAAAGAAGCTATATCTAAAAAAAAAAAAAAAAGGAAGCTAGATCCTATTTCTCCTAGAGCTGAAGTTTTGCAGTACTCTATGATCAGTAGACTTGGTGCTTGCAAGGGGTTTGTGCTACTCTTCTGGGGCCTGTTGTGCTGATTCTCAGGTAGACTTGCCCTATGGAGATACACCTGAAGGGTGCAGAGGGGGCGGGGCTGATGTAAGTGGCTCCAACCTCCATTGGGTGAGGCTGTTTTGCTCACTGAAGTCAGTCAGTGCTGAGGGGATAGTGGGAAATGAAGTTGCCTGTCTCTTTCTCTCTTGTCCACAGAGCAGGGAGTTCGCATCTGCTACTCTTCAGGAAGCCCTCATAGAAGAACAAGCAAGCACCTCTCTTGTGTCCCTGGCTTCTGTCAGATCCTTGCCTGCATCGGAGCTGTCCACTTGCCAAGTGGCACAATACTTCTGTGTTTTATCTTAGGCACACAGTGAGTTTCACAACTCCAAATTTTAGAGATCTGTGGGGTAAGTACTCATGCTGATCCTATAGGGGAGGGTCTCGCCGCACTGTAGCTGGTGCTGGTTTGTCCCAGAAATTGGTTGTGTGACCATGCAACTGTTCAAAGTTTCTTTAAAAATATTTTATTTATTTATTTGAGAGAGAGAGAGAGCACCAGTGGGAGTGGGAGGGGCAGAGGGAGAAACAGACTCCCCAGTGAGCAGTGAGCCTGAAGTGGGGCTCGATCCCGGGACCCTGGGATCATGACCTGAGCCAAAGGCAGATGCTTAACCAACTGAGCCACCCAGGTGCCTCTCATCCATTCTAAGTTTATGGTAAAGCACAGCCAAAAAGCCAGCACCAAGGTTTGCTGCCCCCAGCCTGTGTTTTTGTTCCTATGCTAGGGAACAGGGCAGCATGTTGGCACCACCGGTATTTTTGTCCCTAGAGAGGCTGTGCTACCACTCCCAAATGCACTCCAAGCAGGGGAAATGTTCCTCCGTGTGTGGCCCAGGGTATCCTCTGACCATGCTGCCCACTCCCAGATTTCCACCTTCCTCTCCCACCAGAGCATTGCCAAGCCCACCAGGCATGACCCTGGCGACGGTGTGGACCACCAAAACTTCAGACTTTGTGCTCCACTCTTTATAAAATCTTGCGGTAGATAGTCCCTCTCCTTTTTCCAGTCAGTGGTTTTGGGGAAGAATTCTTCTTGTGCGATCCCCTGTGTGTGCTTTCTCTCTCTCTCTCTCTCTCTCTCTCTCACTTTTCTGTGATCAGGGTTCCTTCCCCTTCATAGCACCTGTGATTCTTTTCTCCCCAAAATCAACTCTCCACAGCTCCTGCCTTCCACAATGTGGCTGATTTTCTATCTCTAGTTGTGCAGTTTTCTCTCTCAGTCCTCAGATCAATTTCTTGGGTGTTCAGAATGATCTGATATTTAACTAACTGTGTTTGAAGGATGAGGCAAGCTTAGAATACCCCTACTCTTCTGTCATCTAAACTTCTCCCCACCTCTCTATTGAGTATCAACTGCATTAGTATGCTCAGGTTGCCCTAACAGCTAACCATAACTGGGTGGTTTAAACCAAAGAAATTTATTTTCTTACAGTCTGAAGTCTGGGAGTCCCAGGTCAAGGTACTGGTAGGGCTGATTTCTAGTGAGGCATCTTTTTTTGGCTTACATATGGCTGTCTTCTTGTTGTATCCTCATATGGTCTTTCCTTTTTGCATGCACTGCTGGTGTCTCTTTCTCTTCTTTTAAAGAACACCAGTCCTATAGAATTAGGCCCCCACCCTTATGACCTCATTTAACCTTAATCATCTCCTTAAATGCCCTATCTTTAAACACAGTTACTTTGGGAGATTAGGGCTTCAACATTTAAATTTTGGATGCAGTTGAGTCTGTAACACCAGCTATGTGCCTGCCACTGTCATAAGTGCTTTGGACACATTAGTGAACAAAACAAAGATTCTTCTCCTTGTGGGGCTTATATTAGGGAGAGGTGGAAAACAATAAATAATTATATATAAATAAATTATGTAGTATGTTAGAAGGCAGTGAGTGTTATAGAAAAACAAAACAAAACAACAGGTGAAAGGGATCTGGGCTTTGGGGTAGGTGACAGTTTTAAAAAGGGCAATCAGATTAGGCCCTCTTGAGTAGCTGACATTGAGCAAAGCCTTGAAGAATATGAGGGAGTTAACAGTATAGATATCTGCTCTTGTTAAATCTGGTATTTATTCGGTTGAGAACAACAGGCATTATTAAGAAACTTTGAAAGACATGATTTAGAGCCAGATAACCTTGGTTTAAGTTCTAACTTTGTGTGACTCAGGGCAACTTAGCCTCTGCACTAAATTATATAACCAACACCACAATTTTAATGAATTCCAGATGCCAGGATATTTCAGAGCTGATTATCCCTGTTTCAGATGAGCACTGAGAGAATAAATTACTGCAAGGTTGAATTTGAACCCCATTCAGGAATCACTGTCTAATTGCTAAACTTATCAGATATGTATAGTTTCTCTGCCTAGCCCCAGAGGTGTTTCATTGTTCCCTTGGTTTCACTGCCTGGCTATAGCCTAGTACTTACTTTGGTGTGGAAGATAGGAGTGACCTCATTAATTATGTTGATAAATAAATAAATAAATAAGGGTGCCTGGGTGGCTCAGTCATTAAGCGTCTGCCTTCGGCTCAGGTCATGATCCCAGAGTCCTGGGATCAAGCCCCGCATTGGGCTCCCTGCTCAGCCGGAAGCCTGCTTCTTCCTCTCCCACTCCCCCTGCTTGTGTTCCTGCTCTAGCTGTCTCTCTCCATCAAATAAATAAATAAAATCTTTAAAAAAATTATGTTGATAAACATGTCTGTCAGAGGCATTCCAAAAGCCTTTTCATTTGAGTGTAGGGATTAGTGTGCTTTTGGGTGAGGAAAAGTTGTTGATGAAATTCAGCGGCTCTTCACTAATGTAAAATATCAAGTAATAAGTATTTATGAAGCATGCTTAGACTTGCACTTTGCTCAGCAGCTAAAAAAATAATTCTGTCAAATCTTAATTATCCATATTAATAAAAAATAAAAATATCAAAGGACTAACATACAGAAAATCTATAAACTCTCACTACAGAAAGGGAAAGATAGCAGAAGATACCAAAAGTATAAAGTGGGTAATACAGGGATATCCCCTCCTCTTTTTTAAACAAAATGTAAATAAACAAAATATAATTTCTTAGATTCCCTTATTCTGTAAATGAAATTCATCTTTTATGTTAGAGCCTGGGCTGAGTTCTGGAAGGATAGTAGCAAATAACCTGGTCCCTGATTTTCTAGGAGATTACAGTCTAGTCATCAAGAGAAAAAAGTAAACCAACACAACCCAGTGTGTCAAGGCCATGGTAGCAGTATGTACAGGGAATTCTGGGACCCCAGCAGGAAGCACCTAGCCCAGGGCAGAGGGTGAGTGTGACAGGCAGAAAAGGTTTATAAGAGCAGCCAAAACTATGCCTTCACACTGTCATTCAGTAAACATAATTAAGCAATCTTGGCGTGTTAAATAGACCCTTGTGCTAAACTTTCTGGATGAAATGCATTCCAACTTTTGAGGATTTAGACTGGAGTAAAGGGAAACACATATAAACAAGCTCACTAATGTGTCATTAGGTACCGAGGGGGAAGTTATGTAAAGAATGCAGTAGCAGCACAAGTCCATTCCACTCTGTTTAGGGTTAGTGGTGTGAGGAAGTGTGCAGTGTCTGGGATGATGGGCAGGTGTGCAGCTTGTGGTGGGGGGTAGTCAGGCCATTGAAATAGATAAAACACCCTGATTAAAGGTAAGGGAGCAGGCACAGTTAATTTGTAGAAGTACAAGTAGTTCAGTTTGGCTGCAGTTGATGGTGTGTGAAGGGGGAGAGGGAATAAAATGGAGAACAGAAACAAGGTAAGCAAGGCTTTGTATGCTCTGGGAAGGTATTGGCTTATTCCATGGACCTGTGGATATTTGTGAGGCAGAAATAAGATAAACATTCAGGGACCGAATGAGGGAAGCAGAAATCTAGTTTTGGAACCATTCTAGCTTCAGTGTGGAGGCTAGACCAGAGAGAGAAGGCATGAAGGTAGCAGGTACCAGTTATAAGTTTCACATTAGTCTGGGTACCAAATGAATCAAGACTGTGTTAAGTGAGAGAAGAAGAGAGAAATGTGAGAGGAAAAATAATTTTCAAGACTTGATAACTGACTGTATGACAAGGATATTTTGGAGGAAAGGGGCCAGCATGACTCATTGTCTTCCATTGGTGAGATTGTGTTGTTAGCCAAGATTTCCATGCAATATGGATTGTTCAACAGAAGGTAGAGTTTAACAAACTTTGAGACCTCTGAGAGTATAAATTTTTCCATGTATTTTACATTCCTTGAGTGTAAGTACCTCATTTCTTAATGTTTTAATCTGTCTTAGTGTAATTTTGTAGAATATAGTAAAGTAATGCCTTCAACCTAAATTAACCTGATGTATAAAGTGCAAAGATGTATGCAAACCTTTGGGTTAAAAAAACACTGAAAAATGACCATTCTTATGGCCTATGCATATTAAAACAATATTAGATTAGTGATGCTAGAACTTTTATAGTTTTTATGTTCTCTTTCAAAAGAAAACTAGCACTGGTATCATAGGAATATAAGCTACGATAGCAGTTTTACCTGGAAAAAAAAAAAGCATAACTGGTTTCCTTTTATGGCTAAATTCAAATAATATAACTAGTAGTGGTAGCTTCTTCGATTATTAATTTATTCTACAACAGAGAGCTATCCTTATTTCATGTATTATAGCTGTTCAAAGACTGAGGTTTAGAGATGGAGTGAATTTATAAGAGCTAACTCTATAGGGAAAGTTTTATGATAGTGTTTCATCAATAATGCTCAGTTGACAAAGTAATTGCGATTTCAGGCCCTTTTGGCCTGAAGAGTTTTTGTTCTGAATCTGTGGTTTAAATGCATAACAAAAGAAAGGAATCTTTAATGGTACTTGCTTTGAAATTAGAATGTGATTACTTTAAAGCACTATGGATAGTTTTATTGCCTTAAACTATTGCCTTTAACTGCCATTCTTTTTTAATGGTCTCTACAACTGCATGCTGTGAGAAGAAAAGCTAGTCAGAATTCACTTTGGTTGAGAGTTAGGTGAAGACCTGTGGAGAATTGCAGGAAAGATCTTATTTTTTTGACCTAGTGATCATTAGCCCTTTCTATGCCTTCCCTAAAGCTTGACACAGGGGTGTTTCCAGCACAACATTTTTAGCCTAATTGGACCAACTAGCAGTGTAAGACTATCAGAACTTTCATTTTATGGAGCTGAATGATTTTTGAGAGAGGACTGATGGAGTCACTGTGTGAACATACCTCACACATAGATACATCTTTCTTACATTCCTTGAAACATGGTAGAGGCATAGGAACTGTTTCTGACATACAATGGAGTCTGAGATCTTTGTCGTCTGTGAGACTGAAAAGAATAACAGTATCTGTTTTCTGAAAGGGTTGTGATTTCCCAGGAGTTTGCCCTAGAAACAGGTCAAGATGAAGAGACCCTACCCGGCCATACATGCTCTGGTATGCCTCTGCAATCATCAGCCTTTGTGCATTACAGCGTTGAGTTAGAATGTTGATCAGCATGTCTTTGTCACAGCCTGGAAAAGAATAATATTTGAAGATTAGTAAAGTTGCTTTTCTGTAGTTTGGAAGAAGCCATTATCTAAGGATCAAAAACTATGGTGCTCGCATTATCTCTGATGGTACTTTAAAGCAGTGAGCAATTTTAACTAAAATTGGAAATCACAGAGCAACACTTGATGAAGGCTAGGTTCCTATCTCTCATTTTGGTGCTATGCCTACAGATTTTCCTTTAAAAAGATCCAATTAAAAAATACAGAAGAATAAAAAATATGGTCTTTCTTCAGTCACCTTTCCTACCCACCAAAAAAGGCTTCCTTGACCTTCAAGCTGATTAGTATTTAAACGGGTACAATATCTTTCTCATTTTACAGTTAAGGAGATAGAATTTATAATGAACATACATTAAGACAAAAATAACAGCTACAGTTCAAAACCTCCAGAAGAAGGAAGAGTAATGGACAAGGAAAGTATAAAAGTACGAGGGCTGTGTAACCTTCTGAGGGACTGTGTGAACCTCTTATGGTTGGCATGGAATATGGCCTCTTTCTCCGGTAACTGAGGCTGTTTCTGGGCTGTATGAGGCTTTTGTTTCCTTATATGCCAACTTACTGTACTGGCATGACACCCGAATGCACAACTAGTTCAGACAAATTTAGCTCTAACTATAGTCATAGTAGAATGACCAAAAAGGCCTTAACATTTCCCTCAGCGTGACTAAAATTTAGACAGGTTTCTTTGTGACTGTATGCCTTTGATCCCCCTTTTCTGAGAGCATTTACTTTGGAAAACTTGCAATTATAAATTCTTCTTTACTCCTTTGAGATATAAATCTGCCAATCACTTGCCAGTTTTACAATCCAGAAATGTCTTTCCCAAAATATTGGGAGCTATCTCTTTGAAATATAGTCATCAAGAAAGATAGAATCCCTATCTCCTAGTCTCTGTGGGCAGATAGGAACCTAACTTTCTCAAGAACTAATTAGCAAAAACAGATGACCTAACTGCATTGACAAACACCCACAACTCCCAGTGTTCTCCAGTACTTTTCAACTAGTCTCTCACCTCCCCCTGTGTGCTTAAAAACTCTCTTGCCCTTTGTTTCAGAGGAATTGAGTTCTTTCCTCTGTTGCTAAAGTCTTGATTTCTGTTGCAATAGTCTTGAATAAAGTCTTCCTTGCCTGTTTAGTTCTGTGTTACAGATTTTCTTTGACAAAAGTAGATATTTAATGGAGAAGAGGAGAAAAAGGAATTGAAAGCCTAGGATGTTAAGCAGATCATCTTTTTGGAAATTAAAGCCATCCTGGATGCCCTTGGTTCTTAGGAAAGCTGAGTCAGGTCCTGAAATATCTAGTGAATGAGGGCTAGTGACTAGGATTTACATAGATAACTACGCCCTGTGAAACAAAAGAAAGAGCAGGGTGTTTTATGCAGGTGAGAGAAATGATAAAATGGAAGGAGGGAGGCATAGAATCAGCTCCAAACACTGAAATTTATGGTTTATGAGAGGCATAGAGCAACATATTGCCCTGGGCCTAGCTTGTTAATGCCCTGGACTCAAAGGACACTAAGGAGTTCTGTAGGAGTCTGTTAACTGCATGATGGGAATTCCAAAGGGGACAAATTTTTAATAATAAATAGAAGATTTTTTCAGTTATATCCATTGTTATTTTTACTGTCTTCATATTTATATTATTCTTATAGTCTTCTGTTTTTTTGTGTTGTTCTGTTGAGATTATCTACAACCTACCTCTCTGACTGTATCTCCATTTTTCAAAGTGTTCATAGCAATTCTTGCTCATTTATTCTACCAGGATATTTCAGATTAATTTTATATGAATCTCAAAACTTTATTAAAAATTTTTAATTAAAATAACTGTAAATTTAGGAATCCATTTTGAAAAGTTTTTTTGTCACTATATCTGCTGAATTTTTTCATTGTTTTTCTTTTCTGAAAGATTTAGTAAAGGTTTGTGGAGTTTTTGTAAATGGCAAGAGACTTTATTTTGTTAAAAAATATTCATATTTGCATTTATATTGACATTAAAGTTACTTTATTTTGTTTCTTAACACATAATTGCTTAAATAAGTGACATTGAATTTTATAAACATAAAATTACCTTGTGTTCAAAAAAAATTACTGAACTCTCATTATTTTTAATAACTTTTTCATTGATTAGCTTAGATTTCGAGATACAAACAATATACTCTGCACATAATAAAATTTTGATTTCTCCTTTACAGTCATTTTAAGTTTTTCTTATTCTCTTGCATTCTGACAGGAATTCCTAGGTAATTCTTATTTCCTGGTTTAACAGAAAAGCATGGCATAACAAACCATAGCAATTTTATAGGGTTCGATGATACACAGTGATTCTTGTTATTTGTGGTAGTTTTCTACAAAGTTGTTATGAATACTGAATTAATAGATGCAGAACTATTGCTCTGAGGGGAAATACACAGATTTCAACAACCTCTGATCATAATATTTTTGTCAACAGAAATGCCATTTACAACATATATGTTTGTTTGCCAATGTCCTTAAAAAAATAAGCCTGTCTCATCAGCATTGAAATCCTTCTTTTTCTGATACACTTTTCCTGTATAAAATTTAGGAGGTGATTTTAAAGAATATCTTAAGGAGGTATTCTTCTACAGTCTACTGATCTACAGAACTTGTTCACCTGAAAGTTTAACAGTTTTTATGCTGTATCACCTTTTTTTAAAAATTTTATTTTATTATGTTATGTTAATCATCATACATTACATCATTAGTTTTTGATGTAGTGTTCCATGATTCATTGTTTGCGTATAATACCCAGTGCTCCATTCAATATATGCCCTCTTTAATATCCATCACCAGGCTAACCCATCCCCCCATCTACCCCCAGAACCCTCAGTTTGTTACTCAGAGTCCATAGTCTCTCATGGTTTGTCTCCCCCTCCGATTCCCCCCTTCATTTTTCCCTTCCTACTATCGTTTTTTTTTTAACATATAATATATTATTTGTTTCAGAGGTACAGATGTATGATTCAACAGTCTTACACAATTCACAGAGCTCACCATAGCCCATACCCTCCCCAATGTCTATCACCCAACTACCCCATCCCTCCCACCCCCCACCATTCCAGCAACCCTCAGTTTGTATCCTGAGATTAAGAATTCCTCTGTATCAGTGAGATCATATGATACATGTCTTTCCCTGATTGACTTATTTCACTTAGCATAATACCCTCTAGTTCCATCTATGTTGTTGCAAATGGCAAGATTTCATTTTTTTGATGGCTGCATAATATTCCATTGTGTATATATACCACCTCTTCTTTATCCATTCATCTGTCGATGGACATCTTGGCTCTTTCCATAGTTTGGCTATTGTGGACATTGCCGCAACAAACATTGGGGTGCATGTACCCTTTTGGGTCACTACATTTGTATCTTTGGGTTGAATACACAGTAGTGCAATTGCTGGGTTATAGGGGAGCTCTATTTTCAACTTTTTGAGGAACCTCCATACTGTTTTCCAGAGTGGTTGCAGCAGGTTGCATTCCCACCAACAGTGTAGGAGCGTTCCCCTTTCTCCGCATCCCCGCCAACAACTGTCGTTTTCGGACTTGTTAATTTTAGCCATTCTGACTGGTGTGAGGTGGTATCTCATTGAGGTTTTGATTTGAATTTCCCTGATGCCGAGCGATGTTGAGCACTTTTTCATGTGTCTGTTGGCCATTTGGATGTCTTCTTTGGAAAAATGTCTGTTCATGTCTTCTGCCCATTTCTTGATTAGATTAGTAGTTCTTTGGGTGTTGAGTTTGATAAGTTCTTTATAGATTTTGGATGCTAGCCCTTTATCGGTTATGTCATTTGCAATTATCTTCTCCCATTCTGTCGGTTGTCTTTTGGTTTTGTGGACTGTTTCTTGTGCTGTGCAAAAGCTTTTTATCTTGATGAAGTCCTAATAGTTCATTTTTGCCCTTGCTTCTCTTGCCTTTGGCGATGTTTCTAGGAAGAAGTTGCTGCGGCTGAGGTCAAAGAGGTTGCTGCCTGTGTTCTCCTCTAGGATTTTGATGGATTCCTGTCTCACATTAGGTCTTTCAACCATTTTGAGTCTATTTTTGTGTGTGGTATAAGGAAATGGTTCATTTTAATTCTTCTGCATGTGGCTGTCCAATTTTCCCAACACCATTTGTTGAAGAGACTGTCTTTTTTCCATTGGACATTATTTCCTGCTTTGTTGAAGATTAGTTGACCCTAGAGTTGAGGGTCCATTTCTGGGCTCTCTATTCTGTTCCATTGATCTATGTGTCTGTTTTTGTGCCAGTACAATGCTGTCTTGATGATTATGGCCTTGTAATAGAGCTTGAAGTCCGGAATTGTGATGCCACCAGCTTTGCGTTTCTTTGTCTACATTCTTCTGGCTATTTGGGGTCTTTTCTGGTTCCATATAAATTTTAGGATTATTTGTTCCATTTCTTTGAAAAAAGTGGATGGTATTTTGATGGGGATTGCATTGAATGTGTAGATTGCACTAGGTAGCATAGACATCCTCACAATATTTGTTCTTCCAATCCATGAGCATGGGACGTTTTTCCATTTCTTTGTGTCTTCCTCAATTTCTTTCATGAGTATTTTATAGTTTTCTGAGTATAGATCCTTTGCCTCTTTGGTTAGATTTATTCCTAGGTATCTTATGGTTTTGGGTGCAATTGTAAATGGGATCGACTCCTTAATTTCTTTCTTCTGTCTTGTTGTTGATGTATAGGGATGCCACTGATTTCTGTGCATTGATTTCATATCCTGCCACTTTACTGAATTCCTATATGAGTTCTAGCAGTTTTGGGGTGGAGTCTTTTGGGTTTAGAAACATAAAGTATCATATCATTGGCAAAGAATGAGAATTTGACTTCTTCTTTGCCCATTCGGATGCCTTTCATTTCTTTTTGTTGTGTGATTGCTGTGGCTAGGTCTTCTAGTACTATGTTGAATAGCAGTGGTGATAGTGGACATCCCTGCCATGTTCCTGACCTCAGGGGGAAAGCTCTCAGTTTTTCCTCATTGAGAATGATATTTGTTGTGGATTTTTCATAGATGGCTTTTATGATATTGATGTATGTACCCTCTATCCCTATAGCCTGAAGAGTTTTGATCAAGAAAGGATGTTTTACTTTGTCAAATGCTTTTTCTGCATCTATTGAAAGGATCATATGGTTCTTGTTCTTTTATTAATATATTGTATCACATTGATTGATTTGTGGATAAATCCCACTTAGTCGTGGTGAATAATCCTTTTAATGGACTGTTGGATCCCATTGGCTACTATTTTGGTGAGAATTTTTGCATTCATGTTCATCAGGGATATTGGTCTGTATTTCTCCTTTTTGATGGTGTCTTTGTTTGGTTTTGGGATCAAGCTAATGGTGGCCTCATAAAATACATTTGTAAGTTTTCCTTCCATTTCTGTTTTTTGGAACAGTTTCAGAAGTATAGGTATTAATTCTTCTTTAAATGTTTGGTAGAATTCCCCTGGCAAGCCGTCTGGCCCTGGGCTCTTGTTTGTTGGGAGATTTTTGATGACTGCTTCAATTTCCTTAGTGGTTATAGGTCTGTTCAGGTTTTCTATTTCTTCCAGTTTCAGTTTTGGTAGTAGATACATCTCTAGGAATGCATCCATTTCTTCCAGGTTATCTAATTTGTTGGCATATAGTTGCTCCTAATATGTTCTTATAATTGTTTGTATTTCTTTGGTGTTGGTTGTGATCTCTCCTCTTTCATTCATGATTTTATTTATTTGGGTCCTTTCTCTTTTCTTTTTGATAAGTCTGGCCAGGGGGTTATCAATCTTATTAATTCTTTCAAAGAACCAGCTCCTAGTTTTGTTGATATGTTCTACTGTTCTTTTGTTTTCTATTTCATTGATATTTCCTCTGATCTTTATTATTTCTCTTCTCTGGCTGGGTTTAGGCTTTATTTGCTGTTCTTTCTCCAGCTCCTTTAGGTGTAGGGTTAGGTTGTGTATTTGAGACCTTTCTTGTTTCTTGAGAAAGGCTTGTATTGCTATATACTTTCCTCTCAGGACTGCCTTTGTTGCATCCCAAAGATTTTGAACAGTTGTGTTTTCATTTTCATTGGTTTCCTTGTATTTTTTTAATTCTTCTTTAATTTCCTGGTTGACCCATTCATTCTTTAGTAGGACGCTCTTTGGCCTCCATGTATTTGAGTTCCTTCTGACTTTCTTCTTGTGATTCAGTTCTAGTTTCAAAACATTGTGGTGTTAAAATATGCAGGGAATGATCCCAATCTTTTGGTACCAGTTGAGACCTGATTTGTGACCTAGGTTGTTGTCTATTCTGGAGAATGTTTCATGGGCACTAGGAAGAATGTGTATTCTGTTGCTTTGGGATGGACTGTTTTGAATATATCTGTGAAATCTATTTGGTCCAGTGTGTCATTTAAAGTCTTTATTTCCTTGCTGATCTTTTGCTAGATGATCTGTCCATTTCAGTGAGGGGGGTGTTAAAATCCCGTACTATTATTGTATTGTTGTTGATGTGTTTCTTTGATTTTGGTATTAATTGGCTTATATAATTGGCTGCTCCCATGTTAGGGGCATAGATATTTACAATTGTTAAATCTTCTTGTTGGATAGACCCTTTAAGTAGGATATAGTGTCCTTCCTCATCTCTTATTATAGTCTTTGGTTTAAAATCTAATTTGTCTGATATAAGGATTGCCAGCCCAGTTTTCTTTTGGTGTCCATTAGCATGGTAAATGGTTTTCCACCCCCTCACTTTCAATCTGGAGGTGTCTAAAATGAGTCTCTTGTAGGCAGCATATCGATGGGTCTTGTTTTTTTTTCCAATCTGATAGCCTGTATCTTTTGATTGGGGCATTTAGCCCATTTACATTCAGGGTAACTATTGAAAGATATGAATTTAGTGCCATTGTATTGTCTGTAAGGTGACTGTTACTGTATATTGTCTCTGTTCCTTTCTGGTCTATGTTACTTTTAGGCTCTCTCTTTGCTTAGAGGACCCCTTCCAATATTTCTTGTAGAGCTGGTTTCTTGTTTGCAAATTCCTTTATTTTTTGCTTGTCCTGGAAATTTTTCAATGACAGCCTAGGTGGATATAGTATTTTTGGCTGCATGTTTTTCTCATTTATTGCTCTGAACATATCATGCCAGTCCTTTCTGGCCTGCCAGGTCTCTATGGATAGGTTTGTTGCCAATCTAATGTTTCTACCACTGTAGGTTACAGATCTCTTGTCCCGAGTTGCCTTCAGGATTTTTTCTTTGTCTCTGAGACTCATAAGTTTTACTATTAGATGTCAGGGTGTTGACCTATATTTGTTGATTTTGAGGGGGGTTCTTTTTGCATCCTGGATTTTGATGCCTGTTTCCTTCCCCAAATTAGGGAAGTTCTTTGCTATAATTTGCTCCAATATACTTTCTTCCCCCCCGCCCCCCGCCTCCTTCTTCTGGGATCCCAATTACTCTAATATTGTTTCATCTTATGGTATCACTTATCTCTCGAATTCTGCCCTTGTGATCCAGGAGTTGTTTATCTCTCTTTTTCTCAGCTTCTTTATTTTCCATCATTTGATCTTCTATATCACTGATTCTCTCTTCTGCCTCATTTATCCTAGCAGTTAGAGCCTCCATTTTTGATTGCACCTCATTAATAGCCTTTTTGATTTTGACTTGGTTAGATTTTAGTTTTTTTATTTTTCCAGAAAGGGTTTCTCTAGTATCTTCCATAGTTTTTTTCAAGCCCAGCTAGTCTCTTTATAATCGTCATTCTGAACTCTAGTTCTGACATCTTACTAAGGTCCGTATTGGTTAGGTCCCTGGCAGTTGGTATTGCCTGTTGTTTTTTTTTTTTTTTTGAGGTAACTTTTTCCATCTTGTCATTTTGTCCAGAGGAGAATAGGTGAATGAGAGAAGAAAATGGTAACAGGGTAAAAAGGACCCCAGAAAAATATACAGTAAACAAGTCAGAAGAGACCTGAAATGGGGGAAAAGAAAGGGAAAGAAAGAAAAAAGAAAAAAAGAAGAAAAAGTTAAAAAAAATAAAGAATATGATCAAATATGGTCAGGCTGGTGAATAGATCAGTGCCACACACTAGATTTTGGGTGTATTTTGGTGTATTAGAAGAAAGTGCCTCCCAAAATTTTAAAGAAAGAAAAACTTATATATGTACAAAAATAAGGGTAAATACGATGAAGGGATGGAATGTGACTGTAAAGATGAAAAGTATAAAAGATTTTATAAAAGGAATTGATAAGATAAGAAGTAGGTTAAAAAAAGAAAGAATAGAAATTAAAAAAAAAAGGAGAGAATGTAATCAGGCAGGAGTCTAGAACAAAGCCATACACTGGATATTTAGGGTATATTTTTGTCTGTTTGAAGAAACTGTATCCCAAAATTTTAAAGAGAGATCAACTTATATATATACCAAAAATAAGGTTAACTACTATGAGGATAGTCTATGACTCTAAAAATGAAAAATAAAAAAGAGTTTTAAAAAAGGGAGTGATAAGATGTTGGTTGAAAAAGGGAAAAAGAAAAATTCAAAAAAGAAATAGAAAAAGAAAAAAATGAAAATTAAAAATATTAACTTTGAAAGACTAAAGAATCAGGGGGGGAAAAAAGCCATGAATTCTATGTGCTGTATTCCCCTAGTCCTGGAGTTTTTCGTTCTCATTGATCGGCAAACTTGGTCTTGGCTGGCTATTCTTTCTCATCTTCTGGGGGAGGGACCTGTTGCCGTGGTTCCCAAATGTCTTTGCCGGAGGCAGAATTGCCCTGCCCTTGCCAGGCCGGGCTAAGTAATCTGCTTGGGTTTGCTCTCGGGAGCATTTGTTCCCTGCAAGCTTTCCGTGCAGCTTTGGAGGATTAGACTGAAAATGGTGACCTCCCAATCTCTGTTCTGGAGGAGCCAAGAACCCGGGGCCCCACTCCTCAGGGAGCCCCCAGAGAAATGCAGTCAATCGCTCCTATCTCCCTGGTCCAGGGCCGCACTCTGTGTTCACCCGGCCTGTGACCGAGCATTTCTATCTCTGTTGCCTGACCCAGTGTGGAGTCTCCAAACCCAGCAGATCCCTGTGGTGTGCTCTTGTGCTGCTCCTCCCGGGGGAGGAAGGGGAGTCTCCCTGGATCTGCTGCTTGTTGGGTCCCTGCTGGAGGAGCAGTGGCCTGACTGTGCCGCAGATCACGGTTTATGGCAACCCCGAGCTGTGAGCCCACTCCTCGGCTCTGTCTTTGCAGCTGGCTTCCCCGCTTCGATACCTGGGAGCTCTGCTGCACTCAGGCACCCCCGGTCTTTCTGTGACCCCGAGGGTCCTGAGACCACACAGTTCCAGTGAGGGTTCCTCCCCACACTTAGCCACTGGAGTGACGTCCCTCAGCAGAGCAGACTTCTAAAAGTTCCGATTTTGTGCTCTGCTGCTCTATCACTTGCCAGAAGTGGTGGACAGAGGCCCCCGCCGTCTATCCTCCAGAATATCGCCTTGGATTCACTTCTCCACAGGTCCTACCTTACAGAAAGTGGTCGCTTTTCTGTTCAGAGAGTTGCTGCTATTCTTTTCTATGATCTCCTGTTGAGTTCGTAGGTGTTCTGAATGGTTTGATAACTATCTAGCTGAATTCCTGGGACCAGACGAAATTTAGGTCTCCTACTCCTCTGTCATCTTGCCCCTTCCCCCACTGTATCACCTTTTGAAACATGCAAGGCATCTATCACTACTTTCAAGAGAAAGCTGATCACTACACTTTTTATATTATTAGTTTTTTGTCATGAACTCAGAAATTTAGCTGCTTTTCCACAGCTTTATAACTTAGAACAGATTTTACTTTAGCATTTTTCTGGGCAGCTTCATGCATAGACAGTGAATTTTATCTTTTTTTCTGGATGTACTATATTGGTGATTTATTAACATTAATCTCATGGCCAACAGCATTAGAACTAATGTCTGAATGAAGCTTATTGATGCACATATTTTCTCTGTAATATTTCTTCTTGTGCTTGGGAACATTTGACAGCACTTCATCACAACATTTGGAGGGCGTTTAAAAGAACACAATCACGAACAAAGAGCATAAAGATACAAAAAAATTGGAGCATTAAATAAACCACAAAAAGGACACTTGTTAATAGTGTAAGAGCTGAAACAAGAAGGAAAAGCATCATCTTGTCTAATCTCAGCTGGAATATGTGCTCTGATGACTCAAAGTTTACACCTCTCTGCATATTCCTGTTTATGACCATGAAAGTCCTGCAAATGTTGATTTTGGTGTTATGAATGAATTTTACAAGTAGACAAATTAGCATATGTGGAATCTGTGAATAATAAACATTGATTATATGGTCAAGTAGGTAAAAGTGGTCTACTAAGCAGGAAAATAATTATTACTAAAATTTCAAATTATATCTAAATAGCACTGAGTGATCTACACAGATAGATTATAATGGAATAGAGGAAGATATACTATGCTAACATACTGAAAAAAAAGCTGGAGTAGCTATATTAATTTTAATACAAAAAACTTCAGAAGAAGGAAAATTATCAGGGATGAAAAGAACCATTACATAATGATAAAGGGGCCACTTCTCCAAGATGATATTATAAATCTTCATATGTGTGAGCCCAATAAAAGAGCATCAAAATACATGAGTTAAAAACTGATAGAACTGCTAGAAGAAACAGATGAATCCACTATTTTATCAGGAATTTAGTACCTCTTTATCATAAATGGACAGATCCAGCAGGCAGAAAACTTATAAGCACATGTTTGAAATCAGTAACATCATCAATCAACTTGATATAATTGATATCTATAGAATACTTCAACAACAACAGGTTGTTGTTCTCAAGCTCACATGTAATACTAAGATAGACTACATAAAATATACCTTAACCAGTGTAAAATAATAGAAACCATGCAAAATAAGCTCTCAGACCACAGTGGCATTAAACCAGAAATCAATAACAGAAAGATAGATGGAAAACCTAAAATTCTTGGAGCTTAAACAACACACTTGCAAATAACACAAAAAACGCTCAAGAAAATTAAAAAAAAATCAAACTAATTTGAAAATGAAAATATAAACTATTAAATTTGTGAGATGCAGCAAATGAAATGCTTAGAGGAAAATTTATGGCCTTGAATAAATATGTGGGAAATAAATACCTAAAAGCACTAATATAAACTTCCACCTTAGGAAACTAAATAAAAGAATGAATTAAGTCTAAAGTAAGCCAAAGCAAATAAACAATGAAAATTAGAGTAGAAATAAATTCAATTGAAACAGGAAATTTATAGAGAAAATCAATTAACCTGAAAGCTCATTCTTTGAAAAAATCAATAAAATTGATAATCCCCTAGCCAGGTTAACTAACAAAAAAAGAGAAAAGATACAGTTACTCATATCAGAAATGAAAGAGGGTACATTGCTACAGATACTATGGATATGAAAAGGATAAGAAAGGAATACTAAGAACAACCCTGTGCCCATAAATTTGATACTGTAGATGAAATGGATCAATTTCTTCAAAGACACAATCTACCCAAACTTACACAAAGAGAAATAGACAATATGAATAGGCCTATATCTATTAAAGAAGTTAAACACATATTAAATAACTTGTCAAGACAGAAAGCACCTGGCCCTGATGGGTTCACTGGTGAACTCTACCAAACTTTTGAAGAATAAAATTTTATGATTTTTTTGTTTGTTTACGGTCTCTTCCGGAAGATATAAGCAGAGGCAATATTTCCTAAATCATCCTATGAGGTCAGCATTACCCTACTACCAAAACCAGGAAAGCATTACAAGAAAGGAAAACTACAGACCAATATCTGTCATGAACAGAGATGTAAAAATTCTTCAAAAATATTGGCAAATTGAATTCAATACTGTATAAAAAGAATGTGCATTATGACCAAGTGGTGTTTCTTTCAGGTATGCAAGTCTTATCTCAACATTTGGAAATCAATTAACATAATTTATTACATCAATAGAATAAAGAATAGAAACTGTTGACTGTATCAACAGATGAAAAAAAAGCATTTGACAAAATCTAACACCTGTTTAAGATGAAAACTCTCAGCAAAACCTATAGGGAACATATACTTAATAGGGACAAAGATAAGGAACAAAGCAAGGATGTCCACTCTAAATAGCACTGACTATTTCAAAAAAGATTTTGACTTGATGTTGCTTTGTCAAGAATTAGGCATGTAGGTTAAAAATAATTCCAGTTGTCTAGCATCTCACAGGGATGATTTGGGAAATACATATGTTAATTGAGACAAAATAAACACAGTTATTCTAAGACTGCACAGACTGGGAAAGTAGCTTCTAATGGTAAGGATACTGGACTGCACTATTAAGGAATATTAACTGAGAGTTATTCCTTTTTAGTGTGATTGGTGAATTTTTATATAATTTAAGACAATTTTTGTTAAAACTACTCATTTTTGTTTGCTTTAGAGTATTTTTTCGCTTTCTGATTTTTCTAAGTAAAACACAGTAGCCAAGTCAAAAATCAACAAGTGGAACTACTTCATCAAACTAGAAAGCTTCTGAAGAGCAAAAGAAATAACAGAATGAAAAAGCAATCTACAGAAAGGGAGAAAATATTTGCAAACCATATACCTGATAAGGGATTAATATCTAAAATACATAAGAATCTCATACAACTCAATAGCAAAAACCAAATAATCTAATTAAAAATGGGCAAAGAACCTGAACAGATATTTTTCTAAAGAAGACACACAAATGGTCCATAAGTACATGAAAAGCTGCTCAATATCACTAATCATCAGGGAAATGCAAATCAAAACTATAATGAAATATCACTTTACACCTGTTAGAATGACTATTATCAAAAAGACAAGAAGAAATGTGGAGAAAAGGGAATTCCCATTGGTAGGAATGTAAATTGGTACAGCCACAATGGAAAACAGTGTGGAAGTTCCTCAAAAAATTAAAAACAGAATGATACAGCAATCCTACTTCTGGGTGTTTTATCTAAAGTAAATGAAATCATTATCTCATAAAGATATCTGCACCTCCATATTCACTGTAGAGCAAACCACTGAAGTTCCATCAACAGATGAAAAGATAAAGAAAATGTGATTCTCTCTGTCTCTCCTGTGCCAGGGTCATCAGGTTGGACAGACTTTAAAGCATTTTGAGATGTGTTCTTGCTGTGGCATGCTGGAGTGGACAGTATGTGATCAAACCCTAAACCTCCTGGAATTCTTCAGTCTAAAACACTGACAAGCAAAAAATTACAATGGTCAAATTGAACCTACATTCTGACCCTAAAGTTGTTATGACAGGAGAATTGAAACTGGAGCAAAGAAAAATTTTTTCAGTGAATAGATTGATGTATAGTTTTAAAGCAAAAATTACTCTCCTGAAGACAAAGTTAATCCATAACTTTTTGTTAACTTGTCTCTATTTTTCTAGTGATGCCTGATATTTTAAAAGGCATGAAAGCATTGCAAACTCCTCAAGTCAGCTTTAGAGAGCATATTTAAAGTCCTTTATTGTTTTCCTGTGAGATTCTGCTGGTGAATAAAACACAAAAATGAGCATGCATGCATGTGTTCATGCTCACGTACGCATACATATGCACACACACAAAGCGTAGTTATCATAAAGGCAACTTTGTCTTTAAAGTTAAGAGCTTGTTTCTTATGAAAGGCTTTGCATGTTTTATGCAAAATTTCAGTGTTTATCTTCATACTCATCAGAAGTCTTAAAACAGGTTTTAGTTAAGGAAAATATATGGATGTTTACCAGCTCCATTTCATTTCTTAAAGATTAAATCTTTTTTTTAAAAGAACTCAACAGTTTTCCTCCCTTATCTCTACAGTCCTTTTCTAAACTCTAGTTTCATTCATTGAACATCCATTTATTAAGCACCTGCATGCCAGACACCACATTCTGGGAGCTCTCTGAAGTCCGAGGTGACACAAAGGACAAGTACAATGAAAATGAGATCAGTGACACAAGAGTGCAGAAGAGGGTGCCCTGGGGGTTGGCATGGCTGGTTGAGTTTGGAGTGCCCAAAGTATGAGTCAAAGAGGAAGAATTATTTGAAGAGAATCTTGAAAAGAATTTGGATGCAAAATAACAGAAGAAAATAGCATTCCGGGCAGGGGATTATTGGACTAGTCAGATCCAATTTGGGGAATAGCAGGAAGTTTGATTTGGCTGGAAATGGAAGTAGCAAAAAAAAAAAAAAAAAAGGCTAGTAAACAAACAAGGTCAAAGAAGGAAGTTTTTTCCTAGGATGATTTTTGGTTTGGGATTTCATTTAATGTAGTTAGTGTTGAGACATTTAAGGATTTAAGGCAAAAACATGTCAAGATCAGAGTTGCAGTTGAGAGAGCAAATTGGCTTACCATTATTGTCCTTTTCTATTATTTTTCTTCTTATTCTATTTCTTTGCCCAGATTTTTGTTTTAATCTGTGTTTGCCTTCTGTTAGACATCAGCTATTTACACCCATATTACAATCTTAAAACAAGGTAAAGTGAAAAAAAATTACAACAAAAGATAATGGAAATAATCAGGCTTACCAAATCCTTGGAGTGCTCCCCCTAGCATTTGGGCATCCATTATGGGATTGAAATTGGGAGCTGGGAAAATGGTTCCTTGCACCTGGTGGGAATAGTCAATGAGAAAGAGATTGTAGTATTTTATAAGAAAGATTTCAACATTTTTTTGCAGATAAAACAAAAACATTCTATGTGTTTAAGACACACAAATTTATTAAACAAATGCATTAATTGTATGGAGCAAATTTGGTTGAATTTCTTTTAATCCAATGGCCTCTATTATATTGGCTCTCTTATTCATCTAGGAATTTGAGATACTAGAACCAATAGTGGAAAATGTGAGAGTCAAATAAATATAAATCTTGGTAATAAACTGTAAACATTTTCTTAGGAATTTGTGGCTATTTAAAGAAACTGAAAGGAGAATTCTATTGGAATTCATGACATTTATATCGATTAGAAGTGGCACTTGCCACCATAGCTTTTTCACACACTAGGGTCCCTAAAATCATACTAAAAAAATCGAAATATTTGAATTTGGGTTGTGAGATTCATAAAAATCTAGGTGATATAGATAGGGCAGAGATTTTTTTAGCTGAAGCTTGCAGCTGCAGAGGAAAACATAAAAACCTGACTGACATTCAATTTAAATTTTCTTTCTTGCTAATAATAAAATAGCAGAACACTTATGTTAGACTTTGAATTCACGTGGTCTATTATTTCAGACAGAGCCAGCCAGGACTAGGTACCATATCATCATACTCACCACAAGAGAACTATCAATCAAAATTTATTAAGAATGGTCCCTCTCCCCTGTTTGTTGTCAGTGTGCCCAGAAACATTGGGAAAAAATGTCTTCCCATAGCAAATGGGTCTACTAGGCCTTGAGAACTCAGGCATTCACCAAGTTCTTCTACAAGAATAGTATCTTAGCGGAAGATGAAGTTTTCTAGTGCCCATTTTCTTACAGTAGAAAATTAATTAATGAGAAGAAGATGGCACCATAATGTCTAGTCCAAGAAATATATGTATACTAACACCAAAATATTTATGAAAAGATTTTGAGGGACTAAGGACATTGTTCACTTGAGTTAAAACTAAAAAAAAAAATCAGTTTGGATTTCATTTGATTAATATTAATGATGATGAAGTTGTCTATTTGAAGTAGCCTGGGAACCATATAATAATTGTGATATATCCATATTTTCTTAAGTTCAGCCGTGTTAATGAAACATACTTTTTAAATGCCTGTATGGATAGATATATGTAATTAAAATAAGTATGGTCTGCATCTTACATTGCTAAAGTGCATGCAGTTTGCTTTGGATATTCAAGTTTATTGGAGATGATCTAGAGACTAAGTTCTCTTGAGCCAATCCTCACTTCTGCGAGCTATATATTAGACAATATGAGTGTTATCTCCTTTATCCACTAACCTTTTCCACTGGGACTCTATTAAGACCATTTGAATATATTTACTATTTAAATATAATAGTAAACCATTATTTTTATGCCAATTATTATGTTTCATTTAAGCTCAGGTCAGCAACATTATTCCATATAAGGTACATACTTAATGTTCTTTTTACTTATTTTGTCATTGGAACACTGATTTTGTCTTTTAATGACAATATTTTTCTAGCTTTATTAAGAGGTCATTGATATATAACTGTGTAAATTTAATTTGTATAACATGATTTAATATGTATATATTATGAAATGATTACCACAATAAGGCTGATTAACATATTTATCACCTCACAGTTGCCCTTTTTTTTTCTGATGAGAACATTTAAGAGCTACTCTTAGAAACTTTCAAGTATACAATATAGTATTGTTAACTAAAATCACCATGCTGTACATTAGATCCTCAAACTTTTTCCTTATAACTGTAAGTTTGTACTCTGTGACCAGCATCTCCCAATCCCCCCTCCCCTCCCCCACACTCCAGCCAGTCCCTGGCAATCACCAGTTTTTTAATGATCATTTTGACTAAACTGACCAGTTAAGTCTATTGAAACAGTCAATTATCAGTTTTAATTTTGTTCCCTGAATCAAGCAGTTATTTGAAAAAAGATTGTTTTGGGCCATAAAACTTTTTCAAATGACTACGACATACCTATAGATATATATTCATCTATTTTAAGGTAATTTGATCTTTCCTTTGGATATTTTTTTCCAAAATTTGTGCTCAACCATAGTCTGTGCATTCCTTAATATCCAACATCAGTCTCTGATGAAATGAATCTATCTGACCACTTCTTTTACTAACTCCCTAGAACTTACTGCATTTGTATTTAAAATCAGTACCTTATGTTTTCCCATTTGCTACCTATTCTTTTTTTTTTTTAAGATTTTATTTATTTGAGAGAGAGAGAATGAGAGATAGAGAGCACGAGAGGGAAGAGGGTCAGAGGGAGAAGCAGACTCCCTGCTGAGCAGGAAGCCCGATGTGGGACTCGATCCCGGGACTCCAGGATCATGACTTGAGCTGAAGGCAGTCGCTTAACCAACTGAGCCACCCAGGCGCCCATTACCTATTCTTAAAACTAGGAATTTCACTACGTAATACATAGTACATGTTATTTTATAACATAGTGCTGTACCAAGTAGTTATTCTTTGGCTACATTTCTTGTCCCTCTAATTATATTTTATGTCCCTTGATTACAGTATATCAAATCTATACCATGATTTTCTATGTAGGGAGACTTCTTTTTAAAATGTTTTCATCTAGGGGCGCCTACGTGGCTCAGTGGTTAAGTGTCTGCCTTCAGCTCAGGTCATGATCCCAGGGTCCTGGGATGGAGCCCCACATCAGGCTCCCTGCTCAGCGGGAAGCCTGCTTTTCCTTCTCCCACTCCCCCTGCTTGTGTTCCCTCTCTCGCTGTGTCTCTTTCTGTCAAATAAATAAAATCTTAAAAAAAATGTTTTCATCTACTGGTGATGTCACTTAAGTTAAATGATTTCTTAAAAAAATGAGATTGTTGGCTGAATGACCTGGCTTTATACGCAATAAATATGATAAACTTTTTTTTTTTTTACAAATACAGGATATACATGAATTAAGCAGATTCTTTTATTCATTATATTTGTCATATTTGTTGGTTTGTATTAGGAAAACTGAACAGAGACAAATAAATGAGACAGACAAACAAAAATTACCCTGGAGAAGAGGGTGCAGGAGAGAGAGATGTTCCTGGTTTGATAGGGCACAATTTTTTCCAGCCATATGTATGAACAAGTAAGTGATCTGGGAAATGGGAGCACAGTGTCTCAAGACTCTCTTGTGAGAGTAAAATAATCTGATTTGAGTTCTAGTAGTAACACTCTATAGCAATGTGAAGGATGAAACAAAAAGAAGTTATACAGGTGGCAGAGGTAGCTAATTTGGAAACCCGGTTGAAATTCAGTGCACCCCTGAACTGAGACAAATAGCATGTTCTTAATAAATATAGATTGCTTAGTTAACTGAATGTAATTTATTTTACTAATTTTTAAGATTTATTTTAAATTAACACAGTAACAGTAGTTAAATCTTTTGAAAGAGTCAGAGACTTTTGTTTCAGGTGTTTTTGAGCATTTTGCCTTTTAAAGCAATGTTATTTTTTATATACATGTTCCTAATTTTTCACATCTTAGAGCAAATTGGAAATTTTGAAAAATTGGACACTTTCTGGTGTGACATGAAAAATAATGTGTGTATGGTAAAATTATTTTATTTTTCTTGCTCTGAAAATTGACAGATTTAGAAATAGTATCACTTGTCTAAGGCAAAATAAATTCTAATGCCTGTCATTTCAATTTAAATTCTTACCACAAGGTAATCAAAATATAATCTTTGCTTCTAGTCATTTGTGAATTTAGGTTTTGACAGAGGAATACAAAATACTCCCTTTTTGAAGGACAGAATAAACTGCTTCATAAACTCACTAAGCAGAAGAGCATGAGTAATTTGTAGATTTAAAGTTGGTTCTAGAATCTACCCTGAATAAATAATGAATAGATTTCTTTAAAATTATTATCTGGAACTGAATACAAACTGAAAAAAAATTCACATATATTTTGCTCTTGAAGTTGATAAAATTGTTTGCATCATCTCATATCAATAGGTACATCAAAAAGTAGATATTTCATTTATTCACAGCTAATCCAGGAGCTAGAGTCCATAAAACCATATCCCTCCAAAGTCAACACTGATAAGCTACCTACATTTTAATCCTTTTTCTCATGTGGCTTTTGAGTTACACTCATATTGAGAATCTGAATGCCTCAAAACTTTTGACTTTGAACTATTAGCCATGCAGGTTGACAGTTTTACTGACTGGATGCTTGTTAGAGTACAGGTTTTTTTCTTTTTTCTTTTTTTTAAGATTTTATTTATTTATTTTTCAGAGAGAGAGAGAGAGAGAGAGAGTACAAGCAGGGGGAGCAGCAGGGAGAGGGAGAAGCAGGCTCCTCACTGAGCAGGGAGCCCTATGGGGACTGGATACCAGGATCCTGGGATCATGACCTGAGCCGAAGCAGATGCTTCACAGACTGAGCCACCCAAGTGCCCCAGAGTACAGGTTTCAGTGGATAATTCAGCATCATTGAAATACCTTGGTTTTGGTATCGTTGAGATGACTAGATCTCCAGTGATATTTAGGATTTTTGGAGCCGTGAAAGGAAAATCTACAGGAATCTTAGGATTCCCTTTCTATAGAGCACTTCCTTGAACCAGACATTTATCCACCTTTGGGGCATTGGTCCTTGGATCTCCATTGGCTCATTCCCAAATGCCTTAAACTCTCCTGAAGGTCTTCAGCCACCTAATCTCTGACTCATATCTGACAAGAGTTGTGGTGATGGGGTTTCAGTGGCTTTAAACACAACACCGAAAGATGGGTTAACAAACATATTGTTCCTCTCTCTTACCCTTCCACAACCAATCTGCCCTTCAGTCCAATCCTGTCAGCCCTATCTTCACAAAAGCTTTCATGTATTTCCCTTTTTTAAAATTTCTGTTCCTACTACCTTAGTCTTTACCACTTTTCTTTTGGGTTTATTTCAATATGCTGCTAAGTAGGTCCAGTTTCCTTTCACTGCTAGAATGATCCTTCTAAAAGATCTAACACATCATTTGTCTTTCCATGCCTAAAATTCTTAATACGCAAAACATTGCTTCTCAATATTTGTTTTCTACTGTGGTGCACAGAATGGATGATTTTCACATGAAAGAAACATCCCTGGGAACATATAGGGTTATGAACACATAGCAGTATGCTAGCCTTAATGAGTGTTTATTTTTGCCTACTCAACAGAGAGTTTGTAATGCTGAATGAGACTCTCATGGGCAAAACATGAACTGTAAGGAATAGAAAAATACATTCGTACTTTGGCTTATTAGTATTAATGGCAATATTTATTTTCAGTGCTTACTGCAATTCATTCCTATGACTGAGAATAGATGACTTGTGGGATTCAATTCAAATATTTTGACAGAATAAGCAATATTCTTTATGACCTGGTCCTTTACTATCTGTGTGGGTTTATGTTTTATTTTCTCTCTCCTGAACCTCTCAACTCATATGCCATACACACATAGCTACACACTCCAGCTAAAAGGGACACTGTATCATTATTTGTTCTGTTCTATATGTGTGGAATATCCCCCCTTCCTCCCACAACACACATACTCATCTCCTGACTCCATCTTATGATTCCTACAATTTATCCTATGCCAGAGCTGTAGTATATCCTGTTAGAGCACTGGTAGTGTATTGGCAGAAAATATTCATTTCTAATTTTACCAGGTTTCTAAGAATAATGAGTCAAATTACCTTCCTTTGTTTTGTTGAGAATGAAACTTAATGTGAGTGGTTGTGCAAATTTGGAGATTGAACTGTTCTCATGAATAAAGGAAGAATATTTGGATTTCCAGGAAACAATTTGGGAAGAGCTGTGATGAATAACAAGAATGGACAGTAAGGGATAATTACTTTCTGTGATTTCTCCCTGATATTCACAATTTTTCATTAATATTTGTTAAAAGGTATTATATATGGATTTTTTTTTCAGACTAGGGAAAAGGATGAGTTATTTGGGTTCAGTCTGGGTGAAAAAAAATAATGTGCTACTGTACAGGTTCATATGGAAAAAGATCTTGACGACATAAGATGCTAAGAATTTGAAGCCTAGCATCTTGCACCTGGGTGGCTCAGTCGGTAAGCGTCTGCCTTTGGCTCAGGTCATGATCCCGGAGTCCTGGGGTCGAGCCCCGCATCGGGCTCCCTGCTCTGCGGGAGGCCTGCTTCTCCCTCTCCCCCTCCCCCTGCTTGTGTTCCCTCTCTCGTTGTGTCTTTCTCTGTCGAATAAAGAAATAAAGTCTTTAAAAATAAATAAATAAAATAAAAGATTAAAAAAAAGAATTTGAAGCCTAGGGAAAGCTTTAGACTATACATCACATAAAAAGGGTATTTAAGGCAGTCTCATGTGTACACCCTCCACACAGACTCTGGCTATGTGTCTTCCTGCTCCTTCAAGACTTTTAAGTCCCCCCAAACATATATTAAATGGTGTTACTTTATTAGACGCTATATATGATTTGACATCATTGCTGATTTAGCCTTTTCAAAGTTCTCAATAGACTGTAAGAATTTTGATTTCACCAAATTGACTTAATTTGGCTAAATATGATATAACTCACATCAGTTCTAAGTATTGCCTCTCAGCATTTAAAATTCACAATCGGAATTTAGTTCTATACTATGTAATGTAATGGACTGGACTTCAAGTTTATGTGCAAATTCCCAGTTAAATTGCTTACTAGGCAGGGGTCCTGGGTGGCTCAGGGAGTTAAGCATCTGACTCTTGATTTTGGCTCAGGTCATGATCTCAGGGTTGTGAGACTGAGCCCCACATTGGGCTTTGTGCTAGTGGGGAGTCCACTTGAGATTCTCTCCCTCCCTCTCCCTCTGCCCCCTCCCCCCTCTAAAATAAATAAATCTTGAAAAAAATTACTTACTAGGCAATCCAATACAATGGTAATTTTTTCCTAATCACCTTTCCTCAGTCAGAATCACCCTCTCCCTCCTCTTTACCCTTATATTTCTAATGAGATTAGGAGGTTTGGAAACAAAGTTAAGATGTCACTGATCCAAGAGGCTGCAGTTGACATGGACTTTAGAGAATGGGTCTTATTAGTAGAGGGTGAAAATGGAGGATAAAAAAGTTGAGCAACTAAAAGAGAATGAAAGAGAAAAAACACATTCAAGGGGAAAAATTGAGATTATATGGGAAATAAAAATATTTTTAGTATATACTCTAGAATATAAGAATGTGATCTTTAATATCCTAAAAGACTTAAACTTGGAGTTTAGTTGAGTAGCACAGCAAATGTTCTCAACTTTTAACTCTAAGTATTTAGTATATCAGTAATGTGTTTTTAATCAAATTTTGGAGTTAACTTTGATATTACATAAGATAGAATGAGCCAATTAGCCTGAAGAAATGTGCATATTGATATACATAATTGTAGCTCAGACTTATTGTAGTCTTATAGAATTTAAATATTCTAGGTCTTATACTAAATAATTAGATAAATTATTTTGTGTTCATAGGTAAAATAATTTATTTTTATGTAGCTATTTACTACATAATTAAAGGTACTTTAAATACTAGTTTATTTAGCTTTACATATAATAACTTATCATATCCCCTGTCAATTTATTCAGTTATTCTTTGAGGAAAGTTAAAATAAACAACAATATGTGTAATAGATTGTGCTACATACTATCATTAGTTTACTACTATAAATGAAATGCATACACACAACTGATTCAAAGCAGATGATAACTTATATTATAAAAATCTCATAAAATACCACAGAATTTGGAGGAAGAGATAATCTGTGAAAATAGGAAAGAGTATAAGGGAAGTTTTCTTGAAGAAGTTTTGAGGCAAAAATCTCATGTTTGATTAGATTTTGACAAGTGGAAATGTGTTGTTTGGAAGTCTCATGTTTTTTCATGAGGTTCTACCTCATTTCCTTAGATAGTTTTATGGGCTGACATTATTCATTTTTTGCTATTTCATATTATTTCTAGCCTAATTTTCTTATCACAATTATAAACAATATTAAATGCTTGAAACTAACAGAACAAAAGACGTATGAGATATTCTTACACATCATGGAAAAAATATACATCTTACCATACATTTATATTATACATAATGTTTCTAGGGAAAATGTTAGATAAAAATAAAGCTATTCATAATTAAATATAAAACAAGCATTATAGATACTAAATGTATTCAACTAGTAGAGTTTTTATTATCTTTGATCGTTTGCACAAATATTCTGTATTAGTCAGTTTAGAATTAATAGTATGAAATTTAGAGAATTAAAAAAACCCCACAAATTAATAGAATATACCATAAAGGTATCATTATGCATTTCAACAATATCTTCAGAATTGTTTTCTTCTCACCTAATATATATTTTCTTTCTTTCTTTTAAGCAGATCTCTGAAAACCTTCCACATCAGGAAATGGTTTTGAGGGAGAAATTCTCTATAGAACAGAATATAATCTATAAGGCTTAGTATCTTTCTCTGAGTGAAACACTGGAAGGATTCTGAATAATTTAGGCGACAACTCCCCACTCATTAGTAAGACTTACTAGAAAAGATAGAATACAGGAACCATCATGCAATCCCTCCTGCTCTGAGAGAGCAATTACATTACAATCACTTTACCCTCAGTTTGGTCTAAAGGATTTTTCAGGACCTGAGAGCGCAGCATTAAATCAAAGTGAACAAGAAGAACCTGCAGGGTTACAATAGCTTCCTCCCCCAAATAGAAACACATGGCTGAGACCACTGTGAGACTGATCATCAGATGGTACTCTACATAACTATTTCAGCTGAAAGAGAAGAACTTGTGTTTTTATATGATCTTTTTGAAAGCTCTATTGTTTAATGTCCCATGCTAATAAGGCTAAATGTGCACTTTCCCCTTTTCTTTCATAGCTTCACAACACTCCCCAACCCTTAATACAATGGCAGAGCTCCATGTAGGTGAGTCCCTTGTTCACCAGAAGCTTAGTACTTAGTTGGTAAGACAAAGATTATACGAAACCTGGAGTGATAGGATTTATTCCTGCTAAAACTGAAAGAATACAACATGTATTTATTAATAGTCTGGTACATTTTTAAAAGAAGTTATTTTGGAGTACACACTATTATTCCAGTTGTTCAAATATCCTTCTGGGGGCAACTATTCCAGTATTGCTTTTAGAGCTATTTGAATATTTATCAGTTAATGATGGATTTGATGTTTCTAATTAGCTGAAGGCAGGACTAATGATATGAAAAGTAATATAGCTGGATAATTCCCCATTTTTTTTCCTTTGGTGAAAAATACACTGTGAAATTAGTGAACCTGGAGGCAATTATTAAAATTATATTAAAAATAAAATTTTGATAATAAGTTGCATAGTGTTTCATTACCCTATGCTTCAATAAACAAAACTTCACTTAGTTGATAGGTCTCAAAAAGAATGGATTAAAAAATATGAATGGATTTGGCTTAAACCTATCCCAACTTCTGGAAAAATATTTGTCTTACTGAGTCCTGGTCAGTAGTCATCCTCTAGGAGGAATGACACAAATTTCTAACACTACCATTTTATCATACTAGAATCTTTTCTTAGTTATTAGAATATTCTGTAGTTGCAAATCAAAAAAATTTCTCTCTTTATAATAAACATATGAAATGTAAAAATAGTTCCTTTTGTTAACTATAGTTACTCTCAGACATATCTGATCTAGTAGCTAAGTCACAGAAAATTATTTATTTTATTTCTTTTATTTTGGGGTAGTTGAAGATACTAATTCTTTTTTTGCTCTGTTGTTCTGGTGATAGAGAAGGCAGTGGTAAACAACACACCTTCACTTTTGTGAAAGTAAATGGTCGCTGACCTTTATGATGTGTAATATAATTGGCTTGGAGGGAAACTGAAAATATAATTTGTACTCAGAGGGATCGATGCAGGGAAAATAAGCTGGAATAAATGATTTTGTGCAAAATCTCCAAGCTAGTCAACCTCTAATCTCAGTCTTTAGGTTTCATTCATACTTGTCAGTAGACTGTTTAATATTCATTGACCACATACTTCTGAGACTTAGATTTAAAAAACAAAAATCTCCACTTGCTCCATCTTAATGGATTATGTCCCACCCACATGCTAGAGTCACCTCAAATTCTGCCTATTATGTGAAGTCTTTTCAGATTGTATCAAGTATTATTTATCATTTCCTTTACATCTCTATTATACATGGCCTTGCAGTTTTTGCATTTGTCTTTTCCTCTAAATTTTAATCTTCTGGAGGGCAGGTACATTTTTTCTTCCTGCTTTTCAAAGCATTTAAGCTAGTGCCTTAGATATAATATAGGCTCTTGGAATGTTTACAAAGTATAAAAATACATGTACCACAGTGACATCTTTAGTTTACCCAGTAGTTTTTAAAATTCATTATTCGTATAAGCAGGCTATGCTCTATGTATTTTCATTTTCACTTC
The DNA here is from genome assembly GCF_003265705.2 of Callorhinus ursinus. NCBI lineage: Eukaryota > Metazoa > Chordata > Mammalia > Carnivora > Otariidae > Callorhinus > Callorhinus ursinus. The sequence continues at coordinate 142,579,094 of NW_027397066.1, read as the reverse complement.
CTTGGTAATCACCTCAGCAGTCTTGTGAGACTGATAATACTAATCTTCTTTCACAGATGATGAGACTATGAGGCTGAGTAAGTTGTTTAAAGCCATAGAAGTAGTGTGTCATGAAGCCAACACTCAAATCCAAATTTAACTTCATGGCTACTGCCCTTTCCATTATAGCTGTAACTGATGTAAAATAAAATAGCATGTACTATTAAGGCCTTTTTTTCATCTTTGCAAGAAAAAATTCTATTTGCAAAGGATCTTGCAGGTAAAAACAAAACTAAAAGCATAAGCTCTTACTCTTAAGTCAGTTCTAAGAGAAAAAGAAACTGTGTGTGTGTGTGTGTGTTTGTGTGTGTGTGCATATGTTAGAAGGAGGGATTGAGAGAATATGAAAAAGATATCCAAAAATAGATTTCCATTGGTTGGATCACCAAAATGCGTTTAAGAACAGAATGCCTAATATTTAACTTCAGGGTATTTGCGGAACCCCAATTATAACACATCTGTAATCATGAATCTTCAATAAAGGTTGGTTGGGATGGCTTCTTGTTGATGGTATTTTGAAAGAGTGAAAATTAGGGTTGTGTCCATGATAGGGTGACCAACCACGGAGAGGGGATAGAATGCATGGGCTAGATTAAAAAAAAATAGAAACCTATCTTGAAGTGAGAGACCTGTAAATCTTTATTCCCTGTGTTCCTCTAGCCTCAGACAAGCATCTTTAGGGAGGCAGAGTCACAGAGATAATATTTTTGTGGACGTAGTTTGAATCTTAAAGGACAGTATGACTTCAGTTTACATCTGGGTTATGCTTGCAGAGAAAGTTTGTATGTATTATATAATCAAAATAAAACTTGATGATCAGATGTTTAATACAGATAATGATATTAATATAGTCCTAGTTACACTAATTTTTCAAGTTGATGCAGAAGGATTTATAAATATGAACTAATTACTAAATTAGTCATTGTAAAGTCTTAACAACTTAGTGAATAGATGTCAAGTAGTTTAAGAAAGAGAATTGAATTCACCCACACAGCCCCTTATAACTAAGATCTGAGGGTTTCTTCATTGACATGACTTTACTTTTTTATGAAACAATTTCCTAGGAAGGTATGATTGAAAATAACTTATCTGAGTAACAGTTTTAACTTTATCCTAATAATGTATAATAGAAGACTACTACAGTTAACCTAATTAGAATAAAATTGATAGTATTGAGTGACTACTTTTTAAGGCTCAAGATAGGTAATTCCTAATCCCTGGTGCTTGTGAATGTTACCTTATTAGGCAACAAGGACTTTGAGGGTGTAATTTAGTTAAGGATTTTGAGATGGAGAGATTATCCTGGATTACCTGGGTAAGCCATAAATGTCCTAAATGTCCATATAATACTCAAGAATGATTACAACCCAGTGAAATCTGAATCAGTGTAACATAGTGAGTGAACAAAAGAAGTAGTTTAATACTATTAATACCTCAATTCAAAAATTATCAACCCTCATTGAATTTTCAGTATATACCAAGAATTGTGGTAAAATAATTTATGTTACCTTATTTAACTCCTAGGAATTAAACAAACAAATATGCAAAGAAGTGTGGTTGATATTGAACCCAAACAAGTTTTAGAACTTTGAAATTAATCTTGATACACATATGACTAATATATATTGCAGAATTAAAGTAATGGTCAGTTTGTTTAGGGTAATATTTGCTTATTTTATTTTTTATTATTTTTTATTATGTTCAGTTAGCCACTGTATAGTACATCATTTGTTTTTGATGTAGTGTTCAATGATTCATTAGCTGCCTATAACACCCAGTGCTCATCACAACACGTGCCCTCCTTATACCCATCACCCAGCTAACCCATCTCCCCACCCCGCCCCGCTCTGAAACTCTCAGTTTTTTCCTGGAGTCCATAGTCTCTCATGGTTCGTCTCTCCCTCCGATTTCCCCCCCTTCATTTGTCCCTTCCTTCTCCTAATGTCCTCCATGTTATTCCTTATGTTCCACAAATAAGTGAAACCATATGATAATTGTCTTTCTCTGCTGGACTTACTTGCTTTGAACTTTTAAAAATAAATGTCTTACATGGCATTTTATTATGTTTGGTGAGTGAAGATGTACAAATATCAAAAAAAAGGAAAGGAAAAAAAAGAAAGAAAAAAATGAAGAAAAAGAGTATCATAATAAAGGGGGAAAGCATTCATTACTAGAAGTTTTCTTTATAGACATTAGTTGTACATCTAGCCATAATTTGCTCTAGGGATGAAAGAGACCAAAAGGAGCACATTACACATTATATCTTGATTGGTTTTATGTCAATTGGTTCATAGCTTTCTACTTTAATGAAATGCTTTGATGGCATTATAGTAAAGAATCTAAGATAAGTGAGATATCATAATTTTATTAATAGCTAAAAGGCTTTTAACAGTATTTGTAATTTTGAATTTCTTAAAAGTATCTGGTTTTATAAGGACATTGGACTTAAATTTTATTATGCTTTTCCTTATAAAAGTTCATCAATATTCTGATAAATAGCAATAAGTGATTTCATTGTGAAGTATATATCTCAGAAGTCATCAAATATTTAGGAAGTAAAAGATGATTCAGAAAATATTGATGATCACTAGATTATATGGTAAGGTGCCCCCCAACTGTTTTTTTAATTTTTGAAGTAATCTGTCAACCATTTGTCAAATTACACAATGATACCAGGATCGATTTAGGAAATGATAGTCATCCACTAAAGGGGGAATCCAATCTTGTTATTTTATTTTTAAAAATAATAATTGGTTATTTTTATACTTCAAAGCATTGCTAATGCACCTAAAATTTTTGTAATATGTACTCAAGTACAATCCCTTTTTCTGCTCTAAATTGCATTTGGAATGTTTTTACATTCCTTTCTTCATTTAAAAAAATGTAATAGCTAAATGTAAGAGCTAAAGCAGTACTAGCATTTAGATAATTTACAAAAATTGAGAACATATGCTAAAATTCATCAACGTTCATATGGTATCTTAAGGGAAAATCTCTGCCAAATAAATATGGTGTGTTGAATAGGAATCAGTTATGGGTTGCTCCACACAAGACATATATTAATCTCCTTTTTGGAAAGTGAGGGTTGATAGAAATATTCATTTGATAGACAAATACCAGAAAAGAAGGGGCGAAAAGTCAACATGTTTATATAATACTATAACGGGATTCTAACTTTGCTCCCTTTAAATTCAGTTTTTATTGAGGCTCTAACCTGCTGGCAGAACAGTAGCTGCCAAGTGCATCCATATGCCAAAGTGAAGGATAAACCATCTGGGTGGGGCTTCCAAAGAAAATTCTAGAAACCAGTTTTCTAACTCTTAGCCGCTCACCAAGCTAGAGGATTGAAGAGGCTCTATTTAAAATTATAGGTGGGATTTATTGTGGTAGATAGTGTTCTGTGAGACCTTTCTGCCGTGCCATGGTAAGTGAGGTGAAAGCTGAAGGATGGTAATATCATCAAGGAGACAACATAGAGAACCCGATACATGTTCATGGAATTTGGGGAGCACAGTGGACTCACAATGGGAAAGGCTAAAGGTGAGACTGCACGGATAACTAGCTGCTTTATGTGAAGAAGGCTTCACAATGAATGCCTGAACTCCCAAGAATTTATGTACATCCCGAGTTTGTCACACTCCCAGAGTTTGTTGGGACATGTCTTGAATGTTTATCATAGGCCAATTGAGAGCCACAAGATGGGAAGAGTTAGTCATTTTGAAGGATCTGGCTCCAAATCTTCTTTCAGAAGGACTGATAAGAACTTTAGGAGCACAATGATAAACTTGAGGAGAAGATTCCTGGCAATGAGAGGTATCCCAAAAACCTACTGTGGTTCCAAAGAAACATCTTCTTTGACCAGAGAGCATCAGTGCTATGTGACTAAAATACCTGTTAAATAAGACCAAAGACATTCCTGAACATTTTCCCACATACTCACCCTTCCCTAATCCTGGAGGTATTGAAAGCCTGTCAGACTGCTCTCAGGTGTGAAGGACTGACCCAAAGAAGGATAAAAAAAGTCAATCTTGCCCTCTTTTCTAATGTAGGAGTTTGGCCTGAAGCTGGCAGGAACAGGTGAGGGAAAGAAGCTTTAACTAAAAAGAAATGTTCAAAATTTTACCTCCACAAACATAGACATTTTTTAATTTCTATAAATTTTTGTGAGTAGAAGTGACTTATTAATATTTAATTAGGTGAGAGTAATCAAGTTATGATATCTCCAATGAACTGAATATTCGTGTCTCCCAAATTCATATGATGGAGCCCTAATTCCCAATGTAATGGTACTAGGAGGTGAAAGCTTTGAAAGGTAATTAGATTTAGATAAGGTAATAAGTGTGGGTCCCCCATGACAGCATTAATACCCTTGTAAGAAGAAGAAGAGACCAGAAGATTCTCTCTCTGTCATGTGAAGACCCAGTGAGAAGAAACCCTTCTGCAAACCAGGAAAAACGGCTCTCACCAGAAACGGAATCTACTGTCACCTTCATCTTGAACTTCCTAGGCTTTAGAACTGTGAGAAATAAATGTCTGTTGGTTAAGCTACCAAATTTATTATATTTTCTTATAGCAACCTGAGCTAAGACAGGACCTCTGGGAAACTAGCCCTATAGAGTTTAAATGGATAGTGTAGGATTAAAAAAAAAGCCACTTATATTTTTGTTTTTAATTAATAGCCCAAACTTAACTACCTGAAAAATTATTTTGCTGTTTTCCAAAAATACCTGTTAAATAAAAGATAAATAATGTAATAGTGCATTAATTTATATCATCAGAAGATTAAATTAACAATGTGTCAGAGATACTCATTTAAAAAAAAAAACTCTAGGGGCACCTGGGTGGCTCAGTTGGTTAAGCGACTGCCTTCGGCTCAGGTCATGATCCTGGAGTCCCGGGATCGAATCCTGCATCGGGCTCCCTGCTCAGCAGGGAGTCTGCTTCTCCCTCTGACCCTCCCCCCTCTCATGTGCTCTCTCTCTCTCACTCTCTCTCTCAAATAAATAAAGAAAAATCTTAAAAAAAAAACTCTAAAGCTTAATTTGCTTTGTATCTTTCACTGAAATTCTTTGTTCTGCTTCACTCCATTACCCCCCTTAATTGACTTTCAGTCTATATTTATTTCATTCCTAAAGAAACAGTGAGAAGTGAAACCAATTAATAGCTATTTTGACTACAAATTACGAAGCTTTATCCTTCCTGTTTTTTTTTTAAATTTAATTATTCAATCTTTGGTTTGTTATCAAGTAAATCCACACTTTCTTTTTGATTGGTCTGCTTATACCATTGCTCATGGGGTCCATGTGAAAAGAATACTGATATGGCAATGTTTTCATGGTGTATTTTGGTCTTTAGATGACTCTCCAGAGAAAAGTTATGAGGTCCCCCAACTAACATGGAGTGTTAACTATACTAGGATCTGCATGAAGTTGTCAATGCTTTATGCCACTAATTTAAATATCTCCATCTCTATATCTAATGCATCTTTATTTTCTATGGTTTATCATATTCCTGAGTAGAGGAGGTGGGGTAAAGAGAAACATACATCTATCAAATAAATGAAAAAGTAAAGCAAATATCATGTAGCATATAGCTAGGAAACATCTGAAACAGCTTTTCTGGATATTATAAAAAAAATAAAGGGTAGCCAGTAAAAGTTAGGGCCTTCTCTCCATTTCCCTTGTTGATGAACACATATATCTCACTAGAATAAGGCTGGCTTGATTTCAAATAATCATTATCCCTTGTTGGACAATGTAGCACATTATCTAAACTCTCCTGATTCACTTTTTGTGGAGTTACAGTCATAGATACTTTGTACACTTGAGTTGTTTAGAGGTTAATGGGATATATATTCCAGTCAGTAATAGTTTTTATTAATCTTATTCCTCCTCTTCCTCTTCCTAATTATCATTAGCTTCAATTTATAATCCCACTTAGGTTTTAATTGTTCTTATGAGAGTTCCATGGGACAACATCATTTTCAAAAACCATTTAGATACAAAATTAGAAATAATAATTGAGTTGTAAAATTAAAATTTGCAGTCTTTTAGATACCCACATATATATTTATAGTATTTTCCCATTTCTTATGTACCTTAGAAATTTGTAAATTCATAATAAATGCTCTAAAATATTATTGACCTAAAATTGTTTATACTGTGCAACATTAAGAACTTGATCACAGATCCTAGCAGCTTTCAAGACCAAATGGACTTTTTGTGATCAAAAATAGACAAGAGAAACAAAATCAACCACCTACATTCATCATGCAAGTTTGGTGTCTATGGTACTTATAAAGGAAAATTTATAGCATAAATGCATATGTTAAAACAAAAGAAAGTTTCCAAATAAAAAATTTAAGCTTTTATCATAAGAAATTAGAAAAATAATAGAAAATTATACTCAAAGCAAAGACATTTTAACAATGCTAATTCTTCCGATCCATGAGCATGGAATGTTTTTCCATCTTTTTGTGTCTCCTTCAATTTCTTTCATCAGTGTTCTATAGTTCCTAGAGTTTAGATCCTTTACCTCTTTGGTTAGGTTTATTCCAAGGTATCTTATGGTTTTGGTGCTATTGTAAATGGAATCGATTCTCTAATTTCTCTTTCTACATTTGCATTGTTAGTGTATAAGAAAGCAACTTATTTCTGTGCATTGATTTTGTATCCTGCCACATTACTGAATTGCTGTATGAATTCTAGTAATTTGAGGGTGGAGTCTTTTGGATTTTCCACATAAAATATCATGTCACCTGCAAAGAGAGAGAGTTTGACTTCTTTACCGATTTGAATACCTTTTATTTCTTTTTGTTGTCTGATTGCTGTTGCTAGGACTTCTAGTACTATGTTGAACAATAGTGGTGAGAGTGCCCAGAGCAATCTATACCTTCAATGCCATCCCGATCAAGATTCCAATGACATTTTTTAAAGTGCAGGAACAAACAATCCTAAAATTTGTATGAATCAGAAAAGACCCCGAATCACCAAGGAAATGTTGAAAAAGGAAAACAAAGTGGAGGCATCACATTGCCTGATTTCAAGCTATATTACAAAGCCGTGATCATTAAGACAACATGGTATTGGCACAAAAATGGACATATAGAACAATGGAACAGAATAGAGAACCCAGATATGGACCCTCAACTCTATGATCAAATAATCTTTGACAAAGCAGGAAAAAACATGCAATGGAAAAAAGACAGTCTCTTCAATAAATGGTGTGGGAAAATTGGACAGCTATATACAGAAGAATGAAACTTGACCATTCTCTAACACCATACACAAAGATAAACTCAAAGTGGATGAAAGACCTCAATGTGAGACAGGAATCTATCAAAATTCTAGAGGAGAACAGACACTTCTCAAAAGGAGACATATAAATGGCTAACAGACACATGAAAAAATGTTCATCATCATTAGCCATCGGGGAAATTCAAATCAAAACCACTTTGAGATACCAACTTACACCAGTTAGAATGGCAAAAATTGACAAGGCAAGAAACAACAAATGTTGGAGAGGTTGTGGAGAATGGGGAACCCTCTTACACTGTTGGTGGGAATGCAAGTTGGTACAGCCACTTTGGAAAACAGTTTGGAGGTTCCTCAAAAATTTAAAAATAGAGCTACCCTATGACCCAGCAATTGCACTACTGGGTATTTACTCCAAAGACACAGATGCAGTGAAAAGAAGGGCCATGTGCACCCCAGTGTTCATAGCAGCAATATCTGCAATAGCCAAACTGTGGAAAGAGCCGAGATGCCCTTCAGCAGACAAATGGAAAAAGAAGATGTGGTCCATGTATACAATGGAATATTACTCAGCAATCAGAAAGGATGAATACCCAACTTTTACATCAACATGGACGGGACTGGAGGAGATTATGCTAAGTGAAATAAGTCAAGGAGAGAAAGTCAATTATCATATGGTTTCACTTATTTATGGAACATAAGGAATAGCATGGAGGACATTAGGGGAAGGAAAAAATGAAGGGGGGGAAATCGGAGGGAGAGATGAACCATGAGAGACTATGGACTCTGAGAAACAAACTGAGGGTTTTAGAGGGGAAGGGAGTGGGTGTATGGGTTAGCTTAGTGATGAGTATTAAAGAGGGCATGTGTTCATGGAGCACTGGGTGTTATACAAAAACAATGAATCATGGAACACTACATCAAAAACATAACATAATAGGGGCGCCTGGGTGGCTCAGTCATTAAGCGTCTGCCTTTGGCTCAGGTCGTGATCCCAGGGTCCTGGGATCGAGCCTCACATTGGGCTCCCGGCTCGGTGGGGAAGCCTGCTTCTCCCTCTCCTACTCCCCCTGCTTGTGTTCCCTCTCTCACTATGTCTCTCTCTGTCCAATAAGTAAATAAAATCTTAAAAAAAAAATAAATAATAAAATAAAATAATATTAAAAAGAAAGTAGAAGATAACACTTTCTAACTCATTTTATGGAGCCATAATTACACTAATACCAAAAACAAAACCAAGAATACAAGAAACAAAACTTACAGAACAGTAATCCTTATGGACAAAGATGCAAACTCACACAACCTAATATAAAAAAATCCAATGCAAAAATATATAAAAAGAATAATGTAGCGTGACTGAGGTTTATTCCAAGTATGCAAAGCTGATTTTACATTAAAAAATTAATCAACTTATTTTGTCATATTAATTAAGAAGAAAACTCATATGATCATCAAAATATGCTATGAAAAACTCAAGTATAGCATTCATTCATGTTTTAAAATCTCAGCAGATTGGAAAGAGAAGGCAACTTTTTTTTTAAATTTAGGGTATTTTTATTTTATTATTATTTTTTAGAAGACAACTTCTTTAATCTGATTAATGACATATACAAAAACTTTTGAAGCTAACATTATACTTAATGGTGAAATATGGATGTACTCCACCCATTTGTCCCCATCACTGCCCTGCCCATATTGGAAACAAAGCAAGGATGTCTTTTCTCATTACTTCTTCAACATCCTACTCAAAATCATAGTGCAATAAGAAAATTAAAAAAAAAGGCATATATATTATACAGGTCTTTCACCTTTTTGGTTGAATTTATTCCTGGGTATTATTATTATTTAAATTATTATCTTAATTTATCATTTTGCTGCTTCATTATTAGTGTATAGAAATGCATTGGATTCTGTACACTGATTTTGCATTCTGCAACCTCACTGAATTCATATATTAGTTCTAGTGGTTTTTTGGTAGAGTCTTCAGAGTTTTCTATATATATTATCAAGTCATCTGCAAATAGTAAAAATTTTACTTCTTCCTTACCAATTTGGATGCCTTCTTTCCTTCATCTTGTCTGATTGCTGTGGCTAGGACTTCCAGTAATACATTGAATAAAAATGGTGAGAGTGGACATTCTTGTCTTATTCCTGACCTTAGGGGAAAAGCTCTCAGTTTTTCACCGTTGATTGTGTTAGCTGTGAAAGCTATAAAACACTGATCAAAGAAATTGAAAACAACACAAATAAATGGAAAGATATTTCATGCTCATAGATTAGAGGAACAAATATTAAAATGTCCATACTACGCAAAGCAATCTATATATTTAATGCAATCCCTATCAAAATACCAAGAGCATATTTCACAGAAATAGAACAGAAAATTCTAAAATTTGTATGGAACCACAAAAGACCCCAAATAGCCAAAGCAATCTTAAGAAAAAGAAACAAACCTGGAGGTATCACAATATCAGATTTCAAGTTATATTGCAAAGTATAGTAGTCAAAACAGTTTGGTACTGGCATAAAAACAGAGACATAGATCAACAGAACAGAATAGAAAGCCCAGATATAAACCCAGGATTTTATAGTAAATTAACCTTTGACAAAGGAAGCAAGAATATGCAATGAGAAAAAGTCTCTTTAACAAATTGTGTTGGAAAAACTGGACAACTACATGCAAAAGAATGATACTGGACCACTTCCTGAAACCATACACAAAACTAAACTTAAAATGGTTTAAACGTCTAAATGTGAGACCTGAAACCATAAAAATTCCAGAAGAGAGCACAGGCAGTAATTTCTCTGACATCAGCTGTAAGAGTATCTTTTCATATATGTCTCCTGAGACAAGGGAAACAAAAGCAAAAATACATTATTGGGACCACATCAAAATAAAAAGCTTCTGCATAGGAAAGGAAACAACTAACAAAACGAAAAGACAACCTCCTGAACGGAAGAAGAAATTTGCAAATGACGTATCCAATAAAGGGTTAGTATCCAAAATATATAAAGAACTTATACAAGTCAACACCAAAAAAAAAAACCCCACAAAACCCCCAAATAATCCAGTTAAAAAAGTGGGCAGAAGACATGAACAGACATTTCTCCAAAGAACATGTCCAGATGACCAACAGACACATGAAAAGATACTTAACACCCATCATCAGAAAATACAAATCAAAACCATATGAGATATCACCTCACACGTGCCAGAACTGCTAAAATCATCAACACAAGAAAAAACAAGTGTTGGTCAGGATGTGGAGAAAAAGGAACCCTCATGCAATGTTGGCGGGGATGCAAACTGGTGCAGCCACTGTGGAAGACAGTATGAAGTTTCCTTAAAAAATTAAAAATAGAACTACCCTATGATCCAGCCATCCTACTATTGGGTATTTACCCAAACAATACAAAAGCACTAATTCAAAGGGACATATGCACACCCTATATTTATTGCAGCATTATTTGCAACAGCTAAATTATGGAAATGGCCCATCAATAAAGACATGGTATATGAATATTATTCAGCCATAAAAAAGAACGAAATTTTGCTATTTGCAACAACATGGTTGGCTCTAGAGAATATAATGCTAAGCAAAATAAGCCAGAGAAAGACAAATACCATACGGTTTCATTCATATGTGGAATTTAAGAAACAAAAGAAATGAACACAGGAAAAAAAGAGACAAACCAGAAAACAGACTCTTAAATACAGAGAACAAACTGATGGTTACCAGCGGGGAGGTGGGTGAAGGGACTGGTGAAATAGGTAAAGGAATTAAGTGTACACGTATCTTGATGAACACTGAGTAGTATATGGAATTGCTAAATCACCATACCATACATCTGGAACTAATATAACACTGTATGTTAAGTACACAGGAATCAAAATTTTTTTTAAAGATTTTTTTTTTTATTTTAGACAGAGAAAAAATGCATGAGCAGGGTGGGGAAGGGAAAGCAGATATATGGGTTTGTATTTTCACATTTTTTTTCTGCTCTGTCATGTTAAACAGCTTATAAACAGTGATTCCACTGTAGAAATGAGCACACCCAGCATCCAGATCTCAGTTTTTAAATATTATTATTCAACTAAGGGAATCAGGACTCCTTGGAGAAGTGGTTAATTCCAGGGCTGGGGCAGGGAAAAGTACAGTAGACCATTGAGCACACTAGTGTACATTATATCTATTCTAACAATTAGTTCCTACATCAAATTTTAGATTACATGGATTTGCTTTTGAATACTTTCTAAATATACAAAGATAATTAAATAGGAAATAAAAGGAAATAAACCTAGATCATAAAGCTGCACTCTTGCATCTTTTTTAGGAGAGGGGATGAAGCATAATATTTGAAAGGGAAGCTGACTCACCTGTTTCTTGTTATTGGCAGACAAGTTATAGATAACCCTGTGATTCTGAGAAGAGGTGTTATTTAATATTTACTTCCCTCTGCTAAATAAGTTAAATAACATTTTCTAAAACGATTTCCATCTCTTAAGAATTCATATTAGTCCAAATCAGTATTATACATAAGAAAAAGACCAAGCCCACCAAATTTTAAAATTAGAAGACATTTAGTATCTTGAAGGAAGAAGTATCATATCCATACACTATCATCCTACTATTCACAATATCTGGGATGAAACAAAATAAGGACTGTAGGGTAGTGAGATCTCGAAGAGTGAGTTTCTAGTGGACATTAAGTTGTGAAGGTTCAGTGGTGAACTTGGTTGCACAAAAAAATTCTCATTTCAAAGCCAATAATTCGCCTATCTTGAGGGTTCATAAATCTGACTTTTTTTTTTTGCTTTGAAGGCACTACTGTACTATGAATATTTACTTTTCTATATACGAGCTACATGATTAAACACAGTCAGGTGATGAAAAGTACACAGAGGGCGTGTGTACCTCCAGGTACCAATGCCTCTACCGTACAGCACATCTGTCTGTTTTCTTACTTATCCTTTAAAACACTGACATTTTGAGACTGACAACTAAATTACAGTCTGGAAGAATATGCATATATATTCAACATCTCTAAAGAATTGAACAATAATAGCACAAATGTTGCAATTAAGAAATACGATGATAAAATACATTAAGACATCTTATTGCTTTTTTTTTAAAGATTTTATTTATTTTATGACACAGAGAGACACAGTGAGAGAGGGAACACAAGCAGGGGGAGTGGGAGAGGGAGAAGCAGACTTCCCGCGGAGCAGGAAGCCTGTTGGGGGGCTCGATCCCAGGGATCATGACCCAAGCCGAAGGCAGACGCTCAACGACTGAGCCACCCAGGCGCCCCCATCTTGTTGCTTTATTATAAATTGCCTCAAAATGAAGAGGAAAATCCATCCAAAGCAGCCTCTGAGTAAAGCTGATTCCCATTTTATCTATAATAGTACATGAAACACATCTTATGTATAAATAGCCTATAATTATTTTTATGTTTTATACTTGATACTTATCATACTCTCAACATTTTTCCCCCCTGGTTTCTTCTAGCATAATAACCAGAATGCCTGAAGAACCTAAATAGAAGGGTAATTTAGAAAGAATATATTCATAATTATGTGTTGTGATAAGATGGGATGTTGACAAAGAAAAATGGGTCTTAAGAGGCAGTTTTTTAAATGCCTGAATGAGAAAAACATGTCCACAAATTATAAGCAGAGTTTTTTTTTTAAAGATTTTGTTTATTTATTTGACAGAGAATGAGGGCACAAGCAGGGGGAGCAGCAGAGGGAGAGGGAGAAGCAGACTCCCCACTGAGCAGGGGGCCCGATGTGGGGCTTGATCCCAGGACCCTGGGATCAGGACCTGAGTCAAACGCAGACGTTTAACTGACTGAGCCACTGAGACACCCCTATAAACAGAGTTTTAAGAATCTTTGGAGATAATTCAAAAGAGGCTGAGTCAGGGAGATTGATAGCATCAGCTCTGAAATACTTTCTAATAAAACCCTGCAATCCATTCTTTTTTGGTGAATCAAGCTAGGCTTTTCCTGATTACAAGGACTTTCTGCTGATAGAAGCAATCTATGGTAGATAGTGGGCTGGGTGTTGGTCTGAGAGGTGGTAATACAAAAGGAAAAATCAGTAAGTAATGCCCTCTAAATAGTGTCTTTCTATTTGCTTTCTCCATTCCACCTAGTCCCAGAAATATATGACTCATTAAAATAACTATGAGTCTTATTGCTCAAACATAATTTCTTGACTTTAATCTTATGATTTAACAAAAGAAGTATAGTTTTTAAAAGTGATTTGTGATAATCTGATGACTTTTTTCCTGTGCTGTTTGTTAAATAGGTTGATTAATTAGAAAAAATAAAAATATAGTTAGTCATATTTTTTTCTGTTGTGGCTTTTACAGTTTCCAAAGTTGTTTAAACTTGAAGAGGGTTTGGGTTTAACCTGATGTTTATTTAAGTGAGTGTACAGTAGTATGTTAATAGTAGAAATATAATGCCAAAATAACTTTCTGAATAACTTTAAATCATCTGGACACTCTGGCATGTAAGAGAAGTCAACAGATCTAGAGAGGAAAAAGTGGTATCATATCTTCCACAGGCCCTATGTTCTGAATACTGTAAGCACTTTTGGAAATGGAAATGAGTCTACAAATTTAAATTTTATTATTGTTCTTGCTATTATGGTGAATGCTCTGAGAATTTGTAAACAAGGACCAAAATCTTTCTCACAATTGCCTCTTTGTTTTTACTTCCTACTTCATGACTTTGTTCAATTCTGGAATAATGATGGTTCCTATATATCAGTGGAATTACAATAATGCAGAGGTTTTGACAATCATATTCACTGTTGTATCCCTAGTACCTAGAATTGAGTGCAGAGCAGAAGTAGGGAGACCAGGTAGGAAGCTGTTTCATAAAGTGGTAAGTGGTGATAATGGTAGCTTGGACCAGGGTAGTTGTAGTGAAAGTGGTGAGAGGTGGTCAGATAATGAATATATTGTGAATGTAGAGCCAAAATATTTTGATAAATAGTCTGTTTTTAAGATATGAGAGAAAGAGAGGAATCAGAGAATTATGCTGAGTTGAGATACAAATTCAAGGAAGACTGTGTGTATACCTTGCAGTTAAACCATTATATTGGATATAATGACAAAAGGAGAGGCTATAAAATAGGAAAAAGAAAAGTTTCAAGAATTGAAACCTGGAACATTCTTGGCAAAGGAGACTGTGTCAAACAACACTCACACATATGATGAAAAATGAGACCGGGGCATGGGATTCGGGCACATGGAAGTCACTGCTTATGTACATAAGGACAGTTTAGGTGAAGTGTGTTTGGGTGAAAACAAGTTAAAGTGGATTCAGAGAATTGGAGGAGAGGAATTGAATACAATGAATGCAATGCACTTTTGAGGAATTTTGCCATAAAAAGGAGATTCTGGTGGTAACTGGTGAGGGAGGAAAGTGGGATTATGAAAATTTTAGCATGGTAGAAGCTATTTACAAAAAAGATTATGCTGAGTTTAAGAAACTATATTTCCATTAATGAAACTTCTGATGTTATTCAAATTTATTAATAAATTTTATGAATAGTTGTATACATATATGTGTGTATGTGTATATGTGTATACATATGTGTGTTTGTGTGTATATGTGTATGTGAATGATTGAACACATATATGTGTGTATATGTAAACTTAAATAACAAACTTAACTTCATCTCTAGAAGTAGTGCATTGGGTTGCTAAAGGCCAGGGCTTTTGAGTTAGAGTTGGGTTAAAGTCTGGGAACTGCTACTAAATAAACACTAATACCAGCATACCTTTTTGGAGTACTGTTTATGCTTCAAGTTGCCTTAGTGCTTTATCTACCACGTAATTCTCAAGAGGTTCTTATAATATAGGTGCTATTAACACATCCATTTCACAGATAGGAAAACTAAGATGCAGAAAGATTAAGTAAATTGTTCTCAGTCATATGGATCCTATGGGGTAAAGCTGGCTCAGACTTTATGTTTCATTACTATTCTACAGTTGTATTTGCTCAGCCTTTACATTTAAAAGCAATCTATAGCTATTATAAGAGGGCTTAAAATAATTAACAGCATGCTTATATATCACTTTAAGGAAAAAATTACTACATTTAATTTTTCCAGTCCAATTCAACAGAGGCTTCAGTAAAAGTTGAAGCATAACCAGCATGATTCATAACTTTTGTTGAGTCAAAGTGTGTAAAGTTCAGACAATGTAGTCTTGTGATAGTAGAAAGCAATCTAAAGTATGAATAACCTTTTATTAATATTTGTTCAGTAAGTCATATTGCAGATAAATAATCAAAGTCAGATTTCTTGGATGGAAGTTTTTCTCTCAGGAATACCCTTCAATAGGAAAAGGCTGCTTTAAAAATAATCTTGCCTAATCAACAGCTTCTGCTCCCATGGGAGGTCCTCTCAGCTTGCAATCACTCTTGGATAGAATGCCCTGAATTTGTTTCTGATTTACTGAGTGCTCTTCCTTCACTGCTAAGTACCAATGCATTTACTCCATATTAGTTGGGCTAAAATGCAGACCATTATGTTGCCCACACTAGACATTGACTAAATTGCTGTTGTTTGGCTTTGGTGCTCTTTGGGGAGCCATTCTAGGGACAAATTTGTGAGTAAGAGCATCTTTGTTAAGTTACTGCTGTTAATTTTCTGCCTCTTAATTGGGTTCCCAAAGGACCTACTTTGTGCTTTGTAGCATGAAGTCAGTAATTATGTAGGATAATCACACAGGCATTTTTACCTTTTTTGTGTGTTAGAAATGGTTTTGGAGTTAGACAGGATCCTGCATCACTACTTCCTGGTTTTTCACTTGGAGGAAAGTAATGACCTTCTCTAAGCCTCAGTATATTCATGTGGAAAATGGGAATACTTTCCTTGAAGGTTGTGAAGACTAAAAATAATATATTATAAAACCACTGAACAGAATATCTGGTGTTTCCAAAAGGAGTTTTAAAACTTTTACATGTTAAATGGTATTTTTGTGAAAAGATTTGCTCTGACAGTTAAATTAGACAAAGTGTGCAAAGCTCCTGATGTCTAGTAGAGATTCAGATAATTTTAATAATTGTTTCTCTACTTTAGGTATAATACATAATATTAATTCAGATATGGACTATGATATCAGTATATTTTATTGCTTGTAATACTCCTACAATTAATATTTTTCTATCAATCAATAAATATGGTAGAAATAGGAAAGTTCTCAAAAAGATTGGAAAAAGAAGAATATATATATATTTGGGATTCAAGCACATGGAGGCACTTTATATATATATATACATATTTATATATAAATTATATATAATTTAAATAATAATTAAGAAGTATATTTATTAATAGAATTGATAATTATATAAATATGATGAAATAATTAGAAATATGAACAATAATATTAATAAATTTAATAATTTATATTATATAAAATATATATTTATATATAATTAACATTCTACAGTGCCATTTCCCTCAATGTAGGAGGCATATTAGAATAACATCTTCCTGAAAGGTGATTTATATCTGACTAATTAATAAAACAATCCCAGGCTTGCCATAATCATTTAATTAAATCTTGCTTTCAATAGACAGTCTTATGGTCAAGCACATACGTAAAATACACTTATTGCATTAAAGGTAAATTTACCTTCTTAATGTAACTAACCCACTTAAACTACTTTAATCATTAAGGTTTATCTACCTCCATAATTATAGGAAGTACTTTTAAAGGATTACATATAATTATTTCTTGCAGAAATGCAACTACTTTCCTATGACTCTTGCCTCTTGCTTGACTTATATTTAAATTTTCTATATTTTTAATTGATTCTAATGAATTACCTCAGTGGCTCTCAAAAATGGTCACATATTTATATCAAGCATATAAGTTCAGATGTCATATATTGAATAGAAACTTCTCAGTAGAGGACCTACGAGTATATTTTTGAGAAGCGACCTAGTCAGTAATCATCCACACCATAATATGAGAACTTCTGCTTTATTGCCTATGGAAGAGCTCGTCTTTTGCTTGAGAACACCAGACTCAAAATAGAGATTAAACAGATGAACTTAACCTCAACTGTTGGTCTCTTGAACACCAAATTCTAATCACTTGGGCCATATATTTCAAGATAATAAATAATTGACTTAAAATATAATGACATTGATTATGTAAAACTATTTGATCATCAAAATGTGCTTTGGATAGATATCTGATAGATATCTGAAATATATAGATAAATATCTACGTATTTAGATAATACACAAAACCTAACATTTATCTCTTAAATGATCAAAAATACTTAAAATAAATATTTAAGCTTGCTCAAATCCAACTCTTTAGTCTCTCATATTCTTTATCAGCTCCAGAACCATAGCCAATCATTGCATTTTTTTATATCTTGTCATTGTCATAACTTTTAATATTCCCTGAAATATAACTTAAATATTCTCTAAATATTCCTTTGATAAATTGTCATACACAGCATACAGGCTATAATATTATTTCCAAATAATTATACTTGAATTAATAGAAAGGGAGAAAACAGTAACTTTTTACAAATTAAATTATTTACCATGCTGGTCTGAATTACTTCGTGACACATTTCTCTTTGATAAAATGTAACTGCTGCACAATTAATAAAACAGTAATGATGTTTCAACTACCTATGAGATCCTAGAATCTCAAGATGAAATTAAACTTCTTAAGGCAACAGTGATGAAAATTGGCCCCTTTTTTGATCCTCATTTGATATTTAATTTGAAAAACAAAATAAAATTTTCTTGGAAATTAATACTTTTTTAAATGAGTAAATAATATTATTTTTGTGCCAAATTTTAACCAAATAATTGTTGTGATTTTTTTGCATAAAAATTACAGTAAAAATAAAAAGCTACCTGAAAGTATTTTTTATTATATAGATTCAAAAAATTGTCATCAACATAGAGCTCAGTTACATATAATTTCTAAGACCATGTGAAATGGATATCTTTTTTGAAATGTACATTTAGAAAACTCAGTGTATATGTCGGCTCTTTGAAAGTTTGTGGACTATTAGAGCAGTTGGATTGAAATGATTCAGATAAAAAAATACTAAACTGAGTTATACATTGCTTAAATTCAACAATCATTCAAAAATAAACTATTTTCTGAAGAGATCATAGATTTAAAATAAAAATTGACAATCACATTTATTTTTAGTTTCCTTTTTTTTTTTTAAAGATTTTATTTATTTGCCCGAGAGAGCCACAAGTAAGCAGAGCGGCAGGCAGAGGGAGAGGGAGAAGCAGGCTCTCTGCTAAGCAGAGAGCCTGATGTGGGGCTCGATCCCAGGACCTGGGATCACAACCTGAGTTGAAGGCAGACATCCAACTGACTGAGCCACCCAGGTGCCCCTATTTTTGGTTTCTTACAGAAATACATATGGGGAAAAATCTTATAACTTTAGTGAAAATTCAAAGTCAGGTTACTTACGAAAGTAATGGCATCTAAATTGCCTTTATAGAATAATAAATTACTTCAAAATTAGCATAGGTTTGAGATTTAATAATATAACTTTGTTTAATAGTTATATTGAACATCTACTAATTAAAAATTTAATGAAAATAAATTAAAACATCAATATTTCCTGATGAAAATGTCAAGCACCACACATGAAATTTTATAAATAAGGTTCAAATCTCCAAAGACTGGAAAAGTTTTATAGAAATAGTCATTATACTTACATAGTCTCCACAGAACATTTTGATGATAGTGGTTAACTTCAGAGTAGAACAAAAGAGTTTTAGTAAGTGATCAGTTTCATAGGCTTGTTTTCCTATGTAGCTAGAAAGAACTGAAGTTCACTGTTCAATGACATTTATATGTCTACCATTCACCTCAGTTTCTCAGGAAAGAAAAAGTAGGGTCAATTCTGGATACAGCATGTCTCAAGATAGAGTATTTACACTGAGCTATCAGTCATAGGTGCGTAGGTAGAATTGTTGCATAAAATAAATAGAAACTCTGGTCCTGTGTTGATTTAAGAAACATACATTAGCCAACCAATGAAAGAATGTAATCTTAAGAAAAAGCAGATGACTTATGGAAAGGTAGAGTTGATTAACCACAAAGTTAATGATTTATTTTTTGCTTTATCATTTTTAGATACTCTTTCAGGTACTCTGGCCCCTAGCTTCATGTTTCAAATTGCTAAGTTCTTTGTGCATCTATACTTGATTCAGTAGTATTTTTAACTACTGTGTATCTGGTCATAAGTTAAAAAATAATGTATTTAGGTCAGAATTGAAGACCCAGCAATAAATCTTTGGAGAAACCATATATATTCACTATCATTTTCGTACTTCGTATATATTTTCATTTTAATATTTAGTTTTATTACATTTTAAGGAAACAATTTAAAAAATACCTTCAAATTCTAATACATTTTTAGGAAATATCTATCCCCATAAGTTTCATACATTATTCCAGATATCACAAAATAAATGTGTATTATATCATTTTACTGCCATTTAGTGAACAACACAGTGTTCATTTAGTCTATAAAAATTTTTTAAAGATTTTGAAAGTGAATTACAGACAAATAACTTTTGGTTGAAAGAACATAAAATTACAGTATGTATCAGTAGATCAGTATCCATAACTACTTTGTCCAAAATCAATCTGATGTTAAAATATGGATAAAAATCATTAAGCAGGATATCTTAATATAATGTGTAATATAAAATGTAATGTAAATATGTAATGTAAAATATCTGATGCCTGCAGCATCAATTCATAAGATTCTGATTAATAAATTAATAATATACTTGGTACCATGTAACATGTAAAGAAGCATTATGCCTGCTTTTGAAGAAATTATAATCTAATAAATCATTCTACAAAACGTGTGTGTACACATGTATGTATGTATATCTGTGCCTGTGTCTGTATTTGTCTTATGTTTTCTCTGTGTATATTTAAAAAGCATATAGTAATTACTAAATAACTTTATACTTGTATGTATAGGATTCAAAATTAAAAGCAAAGGAAAATGAATTTTTCAACTAAAAGTATCATTTTCTTTCTTTTTAAAAAAGACTTATTTTAGGGCGCCTGGGTGGCTCAGTCATTAAGCGTCTGCCTTTGGCTTGGGTCATGATCCCAGAGTCCTGGGTTTGAGTTCCACATCAGGCTCCCTGCTCAGCGGGGGGCCTGCTTCTCCCTCTCCTACTCCCCTTGCTTGTGTTCCCTCTCTCGCTGTCTCTCTCTGTAAAAAAAAAAAATAAAATTAAAAAAAATAAAAAGATTTATTTATTTATTTTAGAGAGAGAGCACTAGCAGGGGGAGGGGCACGGGGAGAGGGAGAGAATCTTCAAGCAGACTCTGCGCTGAGCATGCAGCCTGACACAGGGCTCAATCCCGGGACCAAATGGGATCATGACTTGAGCTAAAATCCAGAGTCGGCCACTTAACTGATCCACCCAGGTTCTCCCATTTTATTTCTTATGATTATTTTCAAAAGTTGTGTGATTTGTGGCTCTAATTATAGACTAAGTATGTTAATGTGAAATGAAAATTTTCAAAATATTTGAGGCAAACATATTTTCTCTAATAGTATCAGATAATTGAGAGAAAAGAGATTTGGTAATATTTCCTAATTTCCTTCCAGACAATAATTACTTTATTTTTACTCATCATTACTTTATGACTTAGCTTTTTAAAAAATGAACTCAATTAAGACTATGATGTCTGGGATTTGCTTAATAACACTTCATGCAAAAAAGATGTGGTACATATTAATCCAGTATGGCAAAATCTTGGAAGTTGTTGAAGAGATGGTAGTCCATTAGATAATTCTATTTTTGTTTATATTTGAAAATTTTCATAATAATTTTTTTAAGTTTGAGTTTAACTTATTTACTAATTCAAATACGATTTGAGTATCTAATATATGGAAAGTAAGAAATGCTAACAATAGTTGAGTTTTTACTCTATATTAGGCACTGTTTCAAGCAAACTTGCCTAAAATCACACCCTAAGAAGTGCTTCAGTGGAAATTTGAGCCTAGGTAGTCCAGCATCAGAACCTATAACCTCAGTCTCTGTGCTATGCAGGTATTCTGTTAAGAAGTAAAAGAAGATAACAAATATATAGAACAAAATTTAAAAGCCTATTTCTTGATTCAAAGGTATTTATATTTTGGTAGATAGGTAAAATTCATAGAATACAAGATGAGAAATGATAAGTACTATAAGCAAGTTACAGAATATATTATGTACAATTTCATAAAAAGCAAATTACTATAGGCTGCAAGTAAAGCAAGAAGTAGCATTTGAAATGTGGCTTAGAAGTACAGAAAGAGTCTTCCAGTAGAGAAACCAAGAAACAAACACTCAGGGATAGAGTAAGGAGGTGGGAGGTCTGAAGTGTGTATATGTGGATAAATCCAAAGGCAGGTGAATTAGTTAGAAAAGCATAGAAAAGTGTGGCAAATATTGGTAGTACCCACTAATAATTGCTTAAGTTAGAGGTGCATTGACCTGAATACCAGGTATGTTGTAGGTTATGTTATTGTTCATGATCATTCACTTTCTTAATTTCTGTTATATGTATATACTTTTATGTACCTTTGATTTTGGGTTTAGTCATGTGACTTGCTTCAACCAAATGAATATGACCAGGTGGTATACATCTGAGCACAGGCTTTTAGATACATGGAGATTTTCTGCTGCTCTTTTCTATTGCTTCTGCTCTCTGGCACCATTCTCTGCCAGAATGTGTAGAAGCTTAAATGAGAAGCCAGTGGAAGTAGGCCATAGGAAATCTACAACCTCTTAGATTTGCAGTAGCTAACTAAGGCAATCCCAATATGGGCAATATTTGTCATGCTATTCTGGCTGGAAGCCATTCAACATTAAACTTCTGATTTTTTATTTTTGAAAACCATTTGTCAGGCAATCTTCTAGATAAAATTTGAATTCCTATATGGTATGCCATACCAAACCATCATTTAATCCTCCTAGGAGTCAAATTTTATATCATTTGATTTATTAGCAAATATTTATTAGGTAACTAATATGTGCCTGGAAATGTACTAGGTGCTTGGGGTACTTCACTGAACAAGACAAAGATTCCTGTCTTGTGCTTATATTTATTAATTAATAATTTGGAATTTCAATTTTATACATGATTCCAAAAATGCGTTATTAATATAAGTTGTTTAATATAAATTTTTATATATTTGTATAATAATACTGCTTCCTTGAGCACTACAAAATATCTAAAAACAACAATTGTAAGGTGACTATAAATAGAACAAATTTCCTCCCAGTTAGACAGTGATTTTGTCTCAATATTCCCTAATGAATATTTAAAAAAAATTTTTTTTAAAGATTTTATTTATTTGTCAGAGAAAGAGAGAGAAAGAACACAAAGCAGCAAGAGCAGAAGGCAGAGGGAGAAGCAGTCTCTCTGCTGAGCAAGGAGCCCGATGTGGGACTCAATCCCAGGACCCTGGGACAATGACCTGAGCCGAAGGCAGACGCTTAACGACTGAGCCACCCAGGTGCCCCCCTGATGAATATTTTTGTAATTCTTATTTATGTATTTGAGAGACAGAGAGAGAGAGTACATGAGCAGGAGGAGGGACAAAGGGAGAGGGAAAACAGACTCCCCACTGAGCAGGGAGCCCAAGAAGTGGGGGTGCTCAAGGCCAGCTTGAGGCCGGGCTGGATCTCAGGAGGCTGAAATCATGACCTGAGCCGAAGGCAGACATTTAACTGACTCATTCACCCAGGTGCCCCTTCCCTAATGAATTTTGAAGAACAATGTACCTCTTTATCATTTTTAAAGGTGTCATATAAATATTTTTATTCAAGATTAGATAGTTGCAATTTATCTTTTTACTTTTCTAAAAAATGTACTGAGATTCAAATACCATAGCAATTCCATTCCCACTATCATTTAAAAAACATATAATAAGCTCTTATTTAACAGTTGAATATTCTGCGTCCTTCCTCTGCCTCTCTGAACTCCTATTTCCATTCGACTTCCCTTTTAGATGTTTATCATGAGGTAATTTATGTTTGTATATCTTTTGGAGAGGTCATCTTATTAAATTATGTGTATACATTTTTTTCTCTAAGCTTGCCTGTAAAGGTTTTCATTTAAATCTTTAAGCCAATAGTTCTTTTCCACTAATCTTTGTTATTTTTATAAACAACTTTAAATTGTCTACAATTAACTGCATCCATTTAAAGTATATTATGTTCTAATTTTTGAAGGTATATACATCTGTGAAACTGAAACCACAAACAAGATTCAAAACATTTCCATCACCCACAAAGGTGTTCCCATATCCCTTTGTAGCTTCTCCCTCCATCCATCTCTTGCCCTAGGCAACCGCTGATCTGTTTTTTGACAACCACAGATTAGTTTGCTTTATCTAGAATTGCATATAAATGGAATCATATGATATGTATTCTCTTTTGTCTGAATTTTTTCAGTAGACTATTTTTAAGATTGATTCATGTGTAATATCAAGAGTTCATTCCTTTTATTGTTAATATTCCATTGTATGGATATACTACATATTATTTACTCATTTACCTGTTGATCGCCTGGTTGTTGCAAAAATAAGAATGCCTTTAAGCCAAAAATTGACATTATCATCTCTTAAAATTTTAGTTTAATAACTGGGGTTATATCACATTATGCTTCTCTTTTTTTATTATTATATTATGTTAATCACCATACATTACATCATTAGTTTTTGACATAGTGTTCCACGTTTCATTGTTTGCATATAACACCCAGTGCTCCATTCAATACGTGCCCTCTTTGATACTCATCACCAGGCTAACCCATCCCCCCACCCACTCCCCCTAGAACCCTCAGTTTGTTTCTAGGAGTCCATAGTCTCCCATGGTTCGTCATCCCCTCCAATTTCCCCCCCTTCATTTTTCCCTTCCTGCTATTTTCTTCTTCTTCTTCTTCTTCTTCTTCTTCTTCTTCTTCTTCTTCTTCTTCTTCTTCTTCTTCTTCTTCTTTTAACATATATTATTTGTTTCAGAGGTACAGGTCTGTGATTCAACAGTCTTACACAATTCACAGCACTCATCATAGCACATACCCTCCCCAATGTCTATCACCCAGCCACCCCATCCCTCCCACCGCCCACACTCCAGCAACCCTCAGTTTGTTTCCTGAGATTAAGAATTCCTCATATCAGTGAGGTCATATGATACATGTCTTTCTCTGATTGACTTATTTCACTCAGCATATTACTCTCCAGTTCCATCCACATTGTTGCAAATGCCAAGCATTCATTCCGTTAGACTCATTCCTTTATATATATATCTATGTATATATATCTCATATATATATTGTATATATACCACAACTTCTTTATCCGTTCATCTATTGATGGACATTTTGGCTCTTTCCATAATTTGGCTATTGTGGACATTGCTGCTGTAAACATTGGGGTGCATATACCCCTTGGAATCCCTACATTTGTATCTTTGGGATAAATACCCAGTAGTGCAATTGCTGGGTCATACAGTAGCTCTATTTTCAACTTTTTGAAGAACCTCCATACTGTTTTCCAGAGTGGCTGCACCAGCTTGCATCCCCACCAATAGTGTAGGAGGGTTCCCCTTTCTCTGCATCCTCTCCAACAACTGTCGTTTTCTGACTTGTTAATTTTAGCCATTCTGACTGGTGTGAGGTGATATCTCATTGAGGTTTTGATTTGGATTTCCCTGATGCCGAGCGATGTAGAGCACTTTTTCATGTGTCTGTTGGCCATTTGGATGTCTTCTTTGGAAAAATGTCTGTTCATGTCTTCTGCCCATTTCTTGATTAGATTATAGTTCTTTGGGTGTTGAGTTTGATAAGTTTTTATAGATTTTGGATGCTAGCCCTTTATCTGATATGTCATTTGCAAATATCTTCTCCCATTCTGTCGGTTGTCTTGTGGTTTTGTGGACTATTTCTTTTGCTGTGCAAAAGCTTTTTATCTTGATGAAGTCCCAATAGTTCATTTTTGCCCTTGCTTCCCTTGCCTTTGGCAATGTTTCTAGGAAGAAGTTGCTGCAGCTGAGGTCGAAGAGGTTGCTGCCTGTGTTCTCCTTTAGGATTTTGATGGACTCCTGTCTCACACTGAGGTCTTTCAACCATTTGGAGTCTATTTTTGTGTGTGGTGTAAGGAAATGGTCCAGTTTCATTCTTCTGCATGTGACTGTCCTATTTTTTCAACACCATTTGTTGAAGAGACTGTCTTTTTTCTACTGGACATTCTTTCCTGCTTTGTCGAAGATGAGTTGACCATAGAGTTGAGGGTCCATTTCTGGGCTCTCTATTCTGTTCCATTGATCTATGTGTCTGTTTTTGTGCCAGTACCATACTGTCTTGATGATTACAGCTTTGTAATACAGCCTGAAGTCCGAAATTGTGATGCCACCAACTTTGCTTTTCTTTTTCAACATTCCTCTGGCTATTCAGGGTCTTTTTTGGTTCCATACAAATTTTAGGATTATTTGTTCCATTTCTTTGAAAAAAGTGGATGGTATTTGGATAGAGATTGCATTGAATGTGTAGATTGCTCTAGGTAGCATTGACATCTTCACTATATTTGTTCTTCCAATCCATGAGTATGGAACGTTTTTCCATTTCTTTGTGTCTTCCTCAATTTCTTTCATGAGTATTTTATAGTTTTCTGAGTACAGATCCTTTGCCTCTTTGGTTAGATTTATTCCTAGGTATCTTATGGTTTTGGGTGCAATTGTAAATGGGATCGACTCCTTAATTTCTCTTTCTTCTGTCTTGTTGTTGGTGTATAGGAATGCCACTGATTTCTGTGCTTTGATTTCATATCATGCCATTTTACTGAATTCCTGTATGAGTTCTAGCAATTTTGGGGTAGAGTCTTTTGGGTTTTCCACATAAAGTATCATATCATCTGCAAAGAGTGAGAGTTTGACTTCTTTGCTGATTTGGATGCCTTTTATTTCTTTTTGTTGTCTGATTGCTATGGCTAGGACTTCTAATACTATGTTGAATAGCAGTGGTGAGAGTGGAGATCCCTGCCGTGTTCCTGACCTTAGGGGGAAAGCTCTCAGTTTTTCACCATTGAGAATGTTTTTCACTGTGTGTTTTTCATAGATGGCTTTTATGATATTGAGGTATGTACCCTGTATCCCTATTGTCTGAAGAGTTTTGATTAAGAAAGGATGCTGTACTTTGTCAAATGCTTTCTCTGCATGTATTGAGAGGATTATATGGTTCTTGTTCTTTCTTTTATTAATGTATTGTATGACATTGATTGATTTGCAGTTGTTGAACCAACCTTGCAGCCTAGGGATAAATCCTGCTTGGTCGTGGTGAATAATCCTTTTAATGTACTGTTGGATCCTATTGGCTA
The DNA here is from genome assembly GCF_003265705.2 of Callorhinus ursinus. Taxonomy (NCBI): domain Eukaryota; kingdom Metazoa; phylum Chordata; class Mammalia; order Carnivora; family Otariidae; genus Callorhinus; species Callorhinus ursinus. The sequence goes on along the minus strand of NW_027397066.1, from coordinate 142,552,380 downwards.
GTATTTGATGAGAATTTTTGCATCCATGTTCATCAGAGATATTGGTCTGTAACTCTCCTTTATGATGGGGTCTTTGTCTGGTTTTGGGATCAAGGTAATGGTGGCCTCAAAAACGAGTTTGGAAGTTTTCCTTGCATTTCTATTTTTTGGAACAGTTTCAGAAGAATAGGTATTAATTCTTCTTTAAATGTTTGGTAGAATTCCCCTGGCAAGCCATCTGGCCCTGGACTCTTGTTTGTTGGGAGATTTTTGATGACTGCTTCAATTTCCTTAGTGGTTATGGGTCTGTTCATGTTTTCTATTTCTTCCTGGTTCATTTTTGGTAGTTGATACATCTCTAGGAATGCATCCATTTCTTCCAGATTATCTAATTTACTGGCATAGAGTTGCTCGTAATATGTTCCTGTAATTGTTTGTATTTCTTTGGTGTTGGTTGTGATCTCTCCTCCTTCATTCATGATTTTATTTATTTGGGTCCTTTCTCTTTTCTTTTTGATAAGTCTGGCCAAGGGTTTATCAGTCTTATTAATTCTTTCAAAGAACCAGCTCCTAGTTTTGTTGATCTGTTCTACTATTCTTTTAGTTTCTATTTCATTGATTTCTGCTCTGATCTTTATTATTTCTCTTCTCCTGCTGGGTTTAGGCTTTATTTGCTGTTTTTTCTCCAGCTCCTTTAGGTGTAGGGTTAGGTTGTGTATTTGAGACCTTTCTTGTTTCTTGAGAAAGCCTTGTATTGCTATATACTTTCCTCTTAGGACTGTCTTTGCTGCATCCCAATGATTTTAAACAGTTATGTTTTCATTTTCATTGGTTTCCATGAATTTTTTAAATTCTTCTTTAATTTCCTGGTTGACCCATTCATTCTTTAGTACTCTTTAGCCTCCATGTATTTGAGTTCTTTCCTACTTCCCTCTTGTGATTGAGTTCTAGTTTCAAAACATTGTGGTCTTAAAATATTCAGGGAATGATCCCAATCTTTTGGTACTGGTTGAGACCTGATTTGTGACCTAGGATGTGATCAATTCTGGAGAATGTTCCATGGGCACTGGAGAAGAATGTGTATCCTGTTAATTTGGGATGGAATGTTCTGACTGTATCTGTTATGTCCATTTGGTCCAGTGTGTCATTTAAAGTCTTTATTTCCTTGTTGATCTTTTGCTTCGATGATCTGTCCATTTCAGTGAGGGGTTGTTAAAGTCCCCCAGAATTATTGTATTGTTGTTGATGTGTTTCTTTGCTTTTGTTATTAATTGGCTTATGTAATTGACTGCTTCCTTGTTAGGGGCATAGATATTTACAATTGTTAGATCTTCTTGTGGATAGGTCCTTTAAGTAGTATATAGTGTCCTTCTTCATCTCTTTACAGTCTTTGGTTTAAAATGTAATTTGTCTGATATAAGGATTGCCACCCCAGCTTTCTTTTGGCGTCCGTTAGCATGAAACCTACTCTTTCTCAAAACCCCACTCAAATAGGGCTTTCTTCTTTTTCTTTTTCTCTTCTTTCTTTCTTTCTTTCTTTCTTTCTTTCTTTCTTTCTTTCTTTCTTTCTTCCTTCCTTCCTTCCTTCCTTCCTTTGTTTCTTTCTTTCTTTCTTACTTTCTTTCTTTCTTTTTCTTTCTTTTTCTTTCTTTCTTTCTTTCTTTCTTTCTTTCTTTCTTTCCTATAATTTTATAAATAGGGGCTAATAAATTTCTCAGATATGATATCTGATTTCTATAGAAACTGAACAACTAATTCAATTTTAATACTTTTTGCTTTGATTTTTGGAATTGACAGTAATAATAACTTATTTTTATTTGTCTGAGGAATGCCCTAGTCACTCTTGTCCAGGAGATTTCTAGGCAGTTTACCATTTTTTTGGACCCTGTACTTTAGTTAATCAGGCATCCTCTGGGGTCATATGATTGACAAGCATTTATAAGTAAGTTTTAACTTAGGTTTAAAATTGATACATAATAATATACCATTACTATAATAAGTAACTGTACTTTCCAACTGAATCAAGTCCAAGTTTATCTCTAATACCCACAATATATAAAGAACACAACTCAATAGCAAATAAAACAATCCAATTAAAAATGGGGATTGGAACTGAACATTTTTCCAAAGAAAACTTATACAAATGGCCACAAGATACATGAAAAGGTACTCAGTATCACTATTCATCAGGGAAATGCAAACCAAAACCATGAGATATCACCTAACCTGTTGGAATGGCTATCATCAAAAAGATAGGAGATAACAAGTTTTGTCAAGGGCGTGGAGAAAGGGAATTCTTCTTCACTGTTGGCGGGAATGTAAATTGAGGCAGCCAGTATAGAAAACAATATGGGGTTTCCTCAAAAAATTAAAAATGGATCTACTATATTATCTAGCAATTCCACTTCTGGGTATATATCCCAAGGAAATGAAAACAAGATTTTGAGGAGCTATCTGCACTCCCATATTCACTGTAGCATTATTCACAATAGCCAAAGTATAGAAACCACCTAAGTATCTGTCAATGTATGATGGATATGAAGATGTGTTTTATATATACTATGAAATATTTTTCAGCCATGAGATAAAAGGAAATTCTGTCGTTTGTGGCAATATGGATGGCCCATGCGGACATTATGCTAAATGAAATAAGTCAGAAGATAACAAATACAGTGTCCTGTATCATCTCATTTATATGACTTCTGTGCTGAAGTCACAGAAACAGAGAGTAGGATGGTGATTATTAGGGCTGGGGTAAGGTAGGGGAAATGGGAAGTTGTTGGTCAAAAGGTTTATATTTCCAGTATGATGAATAAGTTTTGGGGATTTAGTGTACAGCAAAAAAAAGTATTTCATTAGGTATAGGAATAGCAGAAGAATTTAAATATCTTTCTGAAAACACAGTAAAAGCATATTTTCCATCCATGTCACATGAATGCAAATTGGCCTTGAATTTATTTATGAGTTAGAAATAGAAAAGAAAGCATTAGCTAAATTGATCACAAAACTAGCGTTGCTCTTACCTTATTGCACAGTTTGAATATGTAATATCATATTTTGTACTACTTTTGGCATGGGGGTGATATTTATTAAGATTTATATAATCTACAGTGACTCTCTCCAGGATTTATCAGCTTTTCACAGGTCATTAAATAAGGAATTTGTGGGTATCGATATACCTGCATCTAAAAGAACTTTAATTAAAATTAGAATTTCTTTATGCACCTCAGGTATCCAACTCTAGTCTATCCTAATTGTTTTAAATTAGCTACTTGACTGGGCTTAGATAATTTTAAATGTTTCCATCTACCATGTGCCACTAGAAGAGAATGAAACACAGATTTTTAAGACAACTTTTCCCCCCAATATTTTGGGTAAGGTAAGAGTCTTCCATTTGAACATTACATCTGTTCCCATAATATGTTCTGGCAGGGTAAGACAACCATATAAAGATTTGTTAATAAATTCCTATATTTTAAGCCACAATTTTACCTGTATCCTCTACAGTTGCTCATTACATCTCCCCAGATGTATTATATTGCCTGTTAACTTTTCCTTACCAGGTTTTAGTATGACATTATATTGGGCACTAGTGTCCAGCAATGTAAAGTTTCTTCACCGCCCTCAGGATATTTTACTCATATTAATGTTAACAGCTTTGCATCACTTGCTAGGTGGTTGAACTAACTGACTTTGGCCCTCCTGTCACCCAGAGTCATATTCTTCACTTTTTTTCCACTCAATTTTAACTGTCATTGACTCAAGGATTATAAATTCCTTGTTTTATAGTAATCAGAGTTTTCAAAAATTATTAAGGCTAGGGCAAATTGAGCAAATCTGTCACAGTTTTTTCATAGTTTGAAGAGTTGGTGAGGCAGTCAGATCGCCTAATCTTTATATAGTGATTCATTAAAATTTTAGTAACACCATCTATTGTCTCCTTTTTAGTGCTATTTTAAATCAGTCTTTTGAATACTTAACATCCAGTTTAAACTGTTTGAGTTTTTTAAAACTCTTTTTATGCTTATTTTCTTTCTTTTGAATAATTATAATTATTTTTCCATCATTAGTTTCCATTTGCAGTAACTGGGCAAGGAGTTCCCCCAAGTTCCCCTCATTTCATCTTGCCCCTACATCAATTTAGTCATATCAGGAGTTCAAGCAGCTGGAGCATCTTCTATCAAAGCATCGACCATATCTTGACCAGTAGTGCAGAGTTAGGAGAAATTTTAGAATTATTACAGCTAATCAATGTTACTTATGCTCTCTACATCTCAGTGGCCTCAGAAGAAGTATGCTTTAATATTTAAGGATAGATTTGGACAATTCTTTTTAGATGTGTGTTATTTACTTTGACCTTCATAGAGCTTAACAAATTAAGTATTTGCCCCTCCATCTATATTTCTGCAAAAGCTTCAGTAAGTGAGGGTCCTGAGTAAGAACTAACATGCTTGTCCATTTAACAGTATCTGATACAAGGGAGCTAGCTCTTTGATTTCCGAAGCACAATGGTTGATTTCAGTAGAAGTTCAGAAATGAGTTCGGAATAATCTCTAAAGTAGCTTAATGATTGAACTGAATATGTTTGTGTTTCTGTAGTCTCTTGATTTTCTCCCACCTTTGTAAACTTTTAGTGATTTTTGTTCATATCGGGGCTATATTTTGACAAAAATAGTCACCTTTAAAACTCTCATTGAGCATTATTGACTGAATCACATGTGGCAAGTCTGTGGCCCTAGAAGCCGCCAGCTGTTTCTTCCCTCTCTCTTTTTTTTTTTTCCCGCCAACTGTTTCTGTTAACTATGCTTTTCCTGACCTTCCTTCCCTTCTTTATTTTTTTATTCTCCCAAATAGAGCCTTCACTATTACTTAAATTATAAACTATGCCATTTGCACAGGTTGCAATGGGTCACATAATTGAAAGGACTCCAAGGACTCCATAGAACATACACTTGAAAGGTTTTAATAAAGGCAGTGGAGCAGTAGAAAGACTGTGGGGAAGAGCCAAGATCCAGAAGAGATTTCCAGGTGCAACTTCTCAAAGTCTTTCTCATTTGCACAGAACACACTTCATGTCCAGATTGAACCATCATGATATGTGTGATAAACCTTAGTTTTGAGAGACGTCCCTAAAAGTTTTCAGTGGGATTTTTAATGCCCCTAATCACTTAATTAATCAAAGACGTCTAACTGGAAATACCAGGGTAAGCCATAAATAAATTCACCGGTTTGGTGCCACCAGGGAGGAGTTTTTTGAACTTAAAATAATACATTATAAGTTATTAATTATAACACTTACTTCCCTTATTTTGATCAAGAGTCAGTTCCAGACTTCCAGTTGACCCCAGAGATAAGCATAGAGGTTCTTTTTCAGCTGTATAATAACTCTTTTACCCAGGCCTGGCCAAAGTTTACTCAGTTAATAGGGGATAGAACAAGAATTTGAGCTCAAGCATCCTGGCTCAGCAAGCCTACACTAAGCCCTAAGTCCTTGGAAGCATTTCTGTAGTATTTTGTAATTACTATAGAGTCATTTAGAGTGTCAGAAGACAAAAGTCACTAAAACCAACAGCTACTAGTAAACAACTGAATTGCTCTATATGATTATTGAATTATTAAAAGTGTATTAATGAGGTTTAAAATTGTATACAGACTCTAAAACACTGAATTGGGATTTCAACTTTCAATGAACTCACAGGAGAGGAGAGTAAGGAAGATGTGGGGTCTTGCAAAGCTCCATTGATCTGTGCTGTTGTTTAACTTTTCACCAGATTTATGGGTTAATCCCAGCACAGGACACCGTGAAGCTACCTGCTACTTGAAGTAGATCACTTAGAACTATTACCTGCAGCTGCTTGCAGGTGCAGTACATCAGAAACAGCAAGTAGCTGTCTGTACTTCAAAAGGATTCACAAGAAAAGTGGCTCAGACAGTTCAAGTCTCCTAATAAGACAGACCTCAATTATTTTTCAGTTTTAGGCACATTTTTTATTCTATGTAAAGCTTTCCTATTAACTACTTAATTTTCTGCTTTCACTTGTGTATAGACATAGTCTAGTAACTAACTCCAAGTTTATTTAAGTTGTTAAAAAAGTGGTGTTTTGTCTTCCATTCGTCATAAAATTACTTTCTCATATATTTATTTTAATATGATGAGCTATAAATGTATGATTGTTAATTGCTATAATTTGATTAACTTCTTGAGGCTATAGCCATTATTATGCAAGTTTAGCTTAATACAATGTTCTTCTCTTTCTCTTTTAGAGAGACTGCAAGCAGGGGGTGGGGGTGGAGAGGCAGAGAGTGAAAATCTTAAGCAGGCCCCACACCCAGCAAAGAGCCTGACACGGGGCTTGATTTCATGACCCTGAGATCATGACCTGAGCCAAAACCATCAGTCAGATGTTTAACCCACTGAGCCACCAAACACCCCATTGTTCTTTATGTTTTTAAAACAAGGCCAATGAGGGGCTCCTGGATGGCTCAGTTGGTTAAGCTTCTGCCTGCCCCCCCCTTGCTTGTGCTCTCTCTCTCTCTCTATCAAATAAATAAAATCTTTTACAAAAACAAAAAAAAATAAAACGAGGCCAATGATGTCAAGATATTAAGCTATCCTAAAGTAGATCAACAGGGACAATATTAATATTTTTATTAATATGAATATATGGTCAAGTCTTTTTCCTAAATAATTTCTAAGTCTATTAGAAGCTATCTTCATAAGAAAATATAGGAAATGCACAGCAGCCACGCAAAGGTAAGAATAATGCATTTTTTTCTAGCCCAGTGCACATTTAAATTCTGTTAAAAATGCATCATAGGCACACAAATTACTAACAGGTAAATATTACCTTAAAGCAATGGTTCCCCAAAGTGGTTATTAGACCAGCAGGGCTATTTCTCTTAGAAAACTGTAAGAAATGCAAATTTTTTGGTCCTACCCCAGACCTACTTAATCAGAAGTTCTGAGGAAGAAACCTACAATCTTTGTTTTAAGCAAATGATTCTGATAAATACTAGTTTGAGAACCACAGCTTTATTTTTTTTTAAGATTTTATTTATTTATTTGACAGAGAGAGACACAGTGAGAGAGGGAACACAAGCAGTGGGAATGGGAGAGGGAGAAACAGGCTTCCTGCTGAGCAGGGAGCCCGATGCGGGGCTCCATCCCAGGACCCTGGGATCATGACCTGAGCCGAAGGCAGACGCTTAATTGAGCCACCCAGGCGCCCCGAGAACCTCAGCTTTAAAGGATGATTGTTCTTCGCATAAACTGTCAAGGAGTAGGATTTATAATTCAAGTGAATCTGCTTGTTGTTTCCAATTTCTACTATTCTCCAAATGTTGAATCTTTCCTCATAGCCTTCTTCTCATCCTTAACTTGGCCATTACAGGGTGGTACAAAAGTTGTGTTTGGCTTTGAGAACTAGAGGTTAGGCCAAAGACAAATTTGTTTTCAGATGAGTGAAGAGGGGTAGGTGTAATATTATAAACTAAGAGTGAAGAATAACAAATGTGGTAAAGATGTGGAGAAAAGAGAATCCTTGTGCACTGTTTGGGGAATGTAAATAGGTTCAGCCACTATGGAAAACAGTATAAAGGTTTCCCAAAAAATGAAAAATGGAAATATCATATGATTCAGCAATTTCACTTCTGTGTATATATCCAAAGACAATTCTGAAAACAAGATCTCAAAGAGATAATCTGCACTCACACGTTCATTGCAGCATTATTGAAAATAGACAAGATATGGAAACAATCTAAGGGTCTGCCAATGTACAAATGAATAAGGATGTGTTGTATATAACAATGGAATATTATTCAGTCACAAGAAAGAAGGAAATCCTTCCATTTGAGACAACATGGGTGGACCTTGTAGACATTATGCTAAGTGAAATAAGCCAGACAGAGAAAGACAAATACTCCATGGTATCACTTCTATGTGGAAAAGATTAAAAAGATAAATAAATAAGTCAAACTCACAGAAACAGAGAAAAGTGGTTTCCAGGGCCTGGGAGTAAGGGAAAATAGGGAGAGGTTTGCAAAAGGTACAAACTTTCAGCTATAAGATGAATAAGGCCTGAGGATCTAATGTATAACATGGTGACTTTAGTTTATAACACTGTATTATATCACTGAAATTTGCTAAGAGAGTAGAATTTAAATATTCTCACACACACACACAAAGAAAAACATCTGAGGTGGTGGATGTCTTAATTAACTGAATGGGGGATATCCTTTCACATTGTATAGAAATATCAAATCACCACAATATATACTTTCAGTATCTTATAATTTTATATGTCAATTATGCCTTAATAAAACTGAAAAGGAGAAAAATAGAGTAAAGGCTTGAAATTGTCTATGCTTTCACAAAGTTGCCTCGGCTCTCAAACCAAGACCTGTGAAAAAGGGGGCAAATGGATCACAAGAGGTTTACATTACTCATATGATTTGCAGTTTCACCTAGACATCCCAGCCATCTCCTGAAGGGTTTTGATGTGATCAATAGCAAGACTATTATTCATCAAAGTCCTGTCACTGAGGCCTGTATGATTCCAGTTACTTACTGGTGACACATTTTTGTCCAAGTAATATAACATCTCTCAATTTAGTTATCTAACTTTTTATGATGTATTATTGAATACCAATATGGCTGATTTATTTATTGTGGGCTCTTTAGTTTTATTTAAATAATCATATAGCATTATTTAATCTGTCATAAATTTAGAATATAAACCTTCTAGATTTCGATATAATGTTTTATTACCACATGTGTTTTCATATAGTACCTTATTATATGCAAAGCATTTTCCCATGTGTTTTTTCATTGGGCCATGGAACAAGAGTATGTTAAACTGAGAGGCATGTGTATGAAAATTGCACTGATGTAAACACAGGGCCAACTTCATGCTGGTAGCTGCCTTGTCGTAGTTACTCTATGTGGTTGTGCTGAAGATAAACTCATGGGTTTTAAAATTATTATCAGTGTTAAATAAAGGGTAGCCATTTTTAAGGAAGTGAAAGAGGCCATTGTGTAATTTGGATTCTATTTTGTTTGATTTGAGGGAAGAAATAAAATACCAATCTTTCTCTGCATGAAAATAATGTGGCTGCCACTTTGAATTGTCATCAACCTGAATTGATTTTGCTTATTAATTTACACCTTAGTTTACCCTTTGTTCTGGGAAGTCCTTAGGAACATGAATTTCTATTATTTAAATATACATTTAATCTTTTCCCTCATCATTTATCAAATCATCTTCATTTATTAAAATACAGACTTAAAATGTAAAAATGGTCCTTTTAATCACATTAAATTCAGAACTTTGAAGAAAATGTTGAAAACATATCAAGCGTTCACCATTTACTAATTTGGTTGAAGTTAAATGGACACACCAATAAAACAGGAACCCAATTTTGATAAAAATGCAGTATATATTTTCTATACACAGTCTGCATGAAAATCTCTTATGTTGCTCCTGAATTACTCTGAATGTTGAATATTTCCCAAACTGAAATTTGTGATATTATTGTGATATTATAAATTGATGATTTGCAATTGCTATTGATTGACTTTGCACACTGGAAAAGACATTCTTGTTGTTTATTGATCACTACCTATTCTAAAATAAATAGAAAAGGACAAATAATGAAGAATAGCACTGGATTCATGGTATATGCTTTAATCAGAAGAGAAAAATTTTCTTCATACATAATTTTTATTTAATTTTTCTTGTAGAGAGACTTTTAGATTTGTCTCATTTTTTTAACTGCCATAGGTCTGAAATATTTAAGTATATAGTAAATATTGTATTTGCAATGTTTTTATGTAATATACTATTACTGACACAACAACTTGATGGTGTCTTGATGTTTTCTTTGTATTTATTTTGCTTGGGGTTTGTTGAAATTTTTGAATCTGTAAATTTATAATTTTTATGTTATTTGGAAAAATTTTGGCCACTTTTCTTCAAATACTTTTTCTAGTTCTTGACTTTTTCCTCCTCTTTTCTGGAACTTCAGTTACATGTCTGTTAGGTTGATATCCTATAAACTACTCAGACTTTATTTGTTAATTGCCATTTTTTCTTTTTGTGCTTCAATTTGTATAGTTATTACTATATCCTCAAATTCGCTCTTTCTTAATTTGCTTCTCATCTCAGTGAATATTTTATTTCGTAATTTTCATGTTTGTTTTTCTGTATGTTTGTTTATATATGTTTTATATTTTTTCCCTACCTTTTCCCTTTTTATTACTAGTTTCAGTTTCCTGGACATTTTTGCAATAACTGTTTTAAGGAACTTGATGGCTAATTCTAATGTTTCCATCATTTTTTGGTCTGTTTTTTTTAACTGATTTTTATCCAGTTTATAGATCACATTTTGTTTGTATATTTTTTGGGGGGACAGGAGAGATTGCATGATAGTTTTTCATTAGATACTGGCATTGTATTTATTATTTTGTTGAATATCTGTATTTTCTTTTTCTCTGTAGAATTTTGGGCCTTGATTTGGCAGGCATTTTAACTGTTTGTTTCTGACTTTTTCTTAAGCCTATTAGGATGGGTCTTAAGAATTGTCAGATTAAGATAGAGGAAACCCAGTCAATTTGAATTCCAGATAATCAACAAATCATTTTTTTCAGTATTGTCCCAGCAATACTATAAATAAAATAAACTGAACCTTCAAAACTGAACCTTCAGTTGCAATATTTGAGACATATTTATATAAAAAATGTTGTTTTATCTGAAATTCAAATTGACTAGGTATCCTATATTTTTATTTTCCAAATTTGACAATCTTGGGAGTAAGTCTATTAGGAATCTACTAAATGACCCAGATATTCACCCAGATCTCTCTACTTTGCCAGGTTGGAAATTGATCATCTCTTATCCCCATCTGACCTCTAGGAATTTTTCAGCTGATAGCTTATATATGCTTTTCTTTGCTTGATCTTGTGGATTTTCATTCTATGCGGTGCAGTTCAGTTTTTAGACAAAGACTTAAGAAGAAACTTGTATACGTTTCTTAGACTCTTCAGTTTCCTATGACTGTAATAATTACTATAGACTTGATGGCTTAAAACAACAGAAATTTATTCCCTCACAGTTTTGGAAGCTAGAAGTCTAAAATTAATATCACTAGACTGAAGACATGTGGCCACTTATAATTATATTCATCTAAAAATGAGCAGATTCTTAGCATGTGCAACATACTACTCTCCATTCTTCAAAACACACTGTTTCTCACCTTCTTGCTATTGTCTTTTAGCATACTATTCCATATGCTTGAAATGACCTTTCCATTGTTCACCAACTTTCTAATTAGCTTTCATCTCTTCTGGGAAACTCTACTTTGATTCTCTTAGGTAATAACACATCCTCACCCTGTGTTTACCTGTTATATTTTATATTTTTTGTAAATACCATTTATATTCCTTTAATTACTATACACACCATTGTGAAGTTAGAATATAGTCCACAAGATTAGTTTCAGATTTGATAATTTGCTGGGAGGACTCATAAAATTCACTGAAAGCTGTTATACTCACAGGTATGGTTTATTAGAGCTAAAGGATACATTTTGAAACCAGCCAGGGGAAAAGGTGCACAGGGCAGAGTACAGGAAAGATCTAAATGTGGAGCTTCCAGTTGTCCTCTCCCCATGGAGTCATGGATAGCCTTAATTTTCTGCTATTGATGTGTAATGATACACATGGAATATTGCTAACCAGAAAAGCTCACCTGAGCCTTGCTATCTAAAAATTTTATTGGAGATCTATTGTGGACTGTCTGCAAAACTGAGCTTCAGTCCCCAGCCCCTCCTGAGATAGAACAGAGATTGTGTGGCTAATTTTCAGACTCCAGCCCCTCCAGAGGTAGAACAAATGTGTAGCTGGTATTTTGACTCCAATCCTTCCAGAGGTGCAGCATATACTGTATGGCACAAAGCTCTTATCATAAATCACACTGATAGGTTGTTCAGTGGCCAAGGCCTCCACATACTCTCTTGGGCAGGACATTCCAAAGGCATAAAGACCACCTCCCCGGAGTTGAGACAAATCCAGATTTCTCTTTGGATAAGTTTAATTTTCATCATAATTTTTGCTCACTAGATTTTCATACGTTTTATAAACTTTAGCATATGTTTTATAATCTTTAGAGCAATAATAGATGTTCCATAGATATTCTCTATTAATGAATACATATTTTCAAGTGAATGAATATGTAAATGTGATATGTTAATTTAATTTTCGGTATATGATTCTTTGATTTCTCAGCATATGTGGTTCTATTTCAAAATCTAAGTAGTGAATTCTATGTTTATATTAATGAATTAGCATAATTCTAATTTGAAGCAAAGATTATTTCTCACTATGTATATGAGAGAAAGTATGAGACAGAATAGAGGAAGTGGAGTAAAAGATTAGTTCAAACCAAGGACACTGACTTCTGAAGGATTGTTGTGGACTGAATTCAGTCTCTACAAAAATCATATGTTGAAATCCTAATCTCCAGTACCTAAGAATATGACTGTATTTGGAGATAGGGCCTTTAAAGTGATGATTAAATTGAGACCATTAGATGGACCCTAATCCAATATGCCTGGTGTCATTAAAAGATGAGGAGATTGGGACACACAGAGAGATACCACGATGCATGCACAGAAAAAAGGTCATGTGAGGACCCAGCAAGAGGCCATCTGCAAACCAAGGAGAGAGACCTCAAAAGATACAAAACCTGCTGCTTCCTTGGTCTCGGACTTCTAGTTTCCACACCTGTGAGAAAATAAATTTCTGTTAAGTTACCCAGTCTGAGGTATTTTGTTATGATAGCTCTAGCAGACTAATATAGAAATCCTTCTGCAAACTCCACAAAAAGCTGTTCATTTTATTTCAAAACCAGTCCATGAAGAATCAATTGAAAATTAAATACAACTCAAAGCTCTCAATCTTGACACCTGCTAGAAATGACTCATCTTGAATTGTTTACACTTACAAATCAAAGCGATAGTAGTAAATGAGGGTGAAACTTCAGGAATTCCCACTCACAGACATCTGAAAGCCTGATGCTGTTTGAGACTGCTGGGAGTAATTATACATGGATATAATCCTGTCACAGATTTCAGACCCTTTAAGTTAAAATACAGCAGGAGTCCTCAAAGCAAGAATCACCACAATGTAATCTTGATTAAAAGCAGTTCAGGATAAGTGAGACACTGTTGCATAATAGAAGGATCATTGAAAAGATAAATTAATATGTCTGTGTGTCTGACCTTGTTGCAAAGTTGCAGGAGCCCCTAAGGAAAGAAAAATGCAATACGGTGAGAGAAAGAGAAAAGGGGGAATGGAGGAGAGTTGGTGGGATAAAAAAAGTGTTGAGTGTATATCATACATAGCGTAGACCAAGCAAGCAGCGGACATAATGTCATAGACGGGTTCTTATTGGAAAAAAACTAAAATGATATTCCAGATATGATAGATTTTAAATGAATTTTGCATAGGGTAAGAAATTATTGATAGTGTGTTTCAAAATGTTTATATTGCCGAAATAGTAAGAAGTATAGAGTGATAGGGTGAGAGGAAAACCATAGACACGTGACCTTACTCTAACCCTTGGAATCTAGCTCCACAGGGACTTTCCCCTCTGTTCTTTCTAAGGCAAACTGCCTGAAGAGTATTCTTTTACAAAAACATCCTGATAATTTATTCAAAAATTAATTCAAAAGTATTTATTGACTATTTCCTCTGTGCCAGGCTTTGCTATGAGTGCTAAGGTTATAGCTGTGAATAAAACAGACAAAAATCACTTACTCATTACTATGACAAGGTTAAACACTGAAAGAGGAAGAGTAACAAAATAAATTTTAAAATATAAAGAATGTTAGATGCTATAAGTAGCACAGAGAAAAACAGTAGGGAAGGGAAATAGGGAGTGCCATGGTAGACTATGTTCACTGAGAGAAAATGGCTTTTGGGCAAAGACTTATAGAAGGTGAAGGACCATATCATGAAGATATTTAAGAGAAATGTGTTTCAGGCTTAGGAAAGAATAAAGTCAAATTCTCCAAACTTAAAAAAATAAATAAAATAACATAAAGTTTCCAAACTTAAAATGTCCCTGGCATGTTTTTTTTTTTTTAAGATTTTTTATCTATTTATTAGGGAGAGAGAGAGCACAAGCAGGGGGAGTGGCAGAGGGAGAGGGAGAAGCAGGCTCCCTGCTGAGCAGAGAGCCTAATGGGGCTCCATCCCAGGGCCCCAGGATCACGACCTGAGCCAAAAGCGGACGCTTAGCTGAATGAGCCACCCAGGCATCCCTGTCCCTGCAGTTTAAGAAAAAAAAAAAAATAGAAGGCTAGTGTTTATGCAGATGAGGAGACAGGGAAAAGTAGCAGGTAATAAGACAGAAAGGGGAAACAATTGGTGAACCCATCTCGGGACTCGTAGACAAGAATAGGACCTTTGGCTATTGTTTTAGGAGGGATCGGAAGACAATGGAGGTTTTGGCCTGAGAGGTGACATGATCTGACTGAATAACTGATTATTGGGTTGATGATAGACCAAAGGGGGTAAGGGAGCAAGCAAGTAGAGTACTCAGGATGCTAAAATGTCAAAAACAGTCATGATATAAGCCAGGGAAATAGCATCAATACAGTGAGAGATACTTAGAATTGGAAGGTAGAGCCAACTTGATTTCCTGATAAATTTAAGATGTGAGGAAAAAAGATGAGATGGATTTAACTTCTAATAACTGATATGGGAAAAATAGAGAGAGCTGATTTTGGGAATGAGTGCTGCAATTTTTTTTTTAAATATATTGAGTTAGATCCTGCTAGACCTTAATGTAGAGGTGAAGTAATGTGTTGTATTAACTTGGCTGGTTTCTGATGTAAGGTCAAATTGGAGATATGTATTGGGAAACCTCAGCATATAGATCTTATTTACAGCCATAAAACTTGATGCATTCATTAAGGGCACTAGTATGGAATATATATTTAAAGATTGAGACGATACAAATAGGTTTAAGAGGGCTGGGAAAAGGGAAAAAAGTAATCAGTGAGTAGGAGTAAAATTAGGAAATTAAGTGAAGAAGTATTTGAAACAAATGATCAGGTTATTTTTTCTTACTTAAATGCTGTGGATAGGTCTACAAAAAGGATCAGTGTCTTATCATTGGATTTTGTTGGAGGTAATTAATGACCTCAAAAAAAGCACTTTCTGAAGTTGAAAAAGCAAAGCCTGATTTGGGTGGATTTATAACCCATAAGGTTTGATGTTGATAGCAAATTCCATAAAACTCAAGAAAGATGTCTAGAAGGCAAGCCCTGACCATATTGTAGCAAACAGTATTTCTTCTGTAAACTCCACCTTTTCTACATTCAGAATCATTGTGCTCTTGTGCTGATCTGGGTGATGTTGGAAGACAACAGGTAACCTATTAAGAACAGTCTTACTATAGTGATAGGTTAAGATCTAGGACAAATTGAATTTTTAGTGGGAGTATTTGGGAAAGGCAATGATTAACAACACATAGGAATGATGTGCTATTTAAAAAATTTATTGACACAGATTTGGAGTTTTGTCTAGTTCTACATAGAGTTCGTTAGTTGACTTAGAGAAGTTTTAATTTTGCTGGGTCACTTTCACATCGATGAATAAAGGGAGTGGACATTGATTAGTAATTTACTCATTGCAAACCCAATAGCCACCCCTTCCCCACATCAGAAAAAAAATATTAAGAATGGATAGAGTTCCCAATTTTTAATTTTACTGAAAATCACCTTTAAAAGAGATTATCACCATCATTTTATTAAGGCAAATACAGCTTAATACCAGCAAATACTCTAAGATGTCATCTTAGAGTAAAATTTAACATTTTTCTAAGAAATTTCTGCTGGCTGTAATTTTGCCCTGATGCCAAGTGGTATAATTTTGTCATTAATCAACATCGGTTTATGGACAAGTGTTTGGGAAGCAGTAGTCTAGTCCAGTGGTTCTCAAACTTGTGCATGCATCAGCATAACCAGCAGGACAAGATGGAATTGATTGCTGGGTCCACCCACAAAATCTTTGATTCCATAGTGCTGGATTGAGGCCTGATAATTTTCACGTCTGATATGTACTCTGGTGATGCTGATGTTACTTATCCAGGGACTACACTTCCAAAACCATAGGTCTTGATAATTTGTAATATCCTCAGTATGCTAACTTTTATGATTGTGCTGATTCTTTTATAACTAATCATAAGCAAATCAGAGACATAGCAGAAATTGTTATGACTGAATATATATTTTTCACCTACCAAAGATTTTAAATATAAATTTTTTTTAAAGATTTTATTTGTTTATTTGACAGAGAGACACAGGGAGAGAGGGAACACAAGCAGGGGGAGTGGGAGAGGGAGAAGCAGGCTTCCTGCTGAGCAAGGAGACCGATTGCGGGGCTCGATTCTAGGATCCTGGGATCATGACCTGAGCCGAAGGCAGACGCTTAATGACTGAGCCACCAGGCACTCCTAAACATCAAAATTTTATTGAAGTATAATTAACATACAGTGTTACATTAGTTTCAGATGTACAATATAGTGATTCAACAATTCTATACATTTTCAGCTCATCAAGATAGGTGTACTCTTAATTCCCTTTATCTATTTCACTCATCTACCCACCCGTCTTTCCTCTGGCAACCACCAGTTTGGTCTCTGTATTTAGGAGTCTGGGTTTTTTGTTTGCTTGTTTCTTTTTTTTGTTTGTTCATTTGTTTTGTTTCTTAAATTCCATATATGAGTGCAATCATATGGTATTTGTCTTTTTCTGACTTATTTATTTCACTTAGTATTATAGCCTCTAGACCTATCCATGTTGTTGTAAATGACAAGATTTCATTCTTTTTAATGTCTGAGCAATATCCATTATGTGTTTTATATATATGTGTGTGTGTGTGTGTGTATACATACATATGTATATCCACACATACATACACATATGTATACATACACATACATCTTTATTCATTTATCCATCAATGAACAGTTGGGTTATTTCCATATCTTGTATATTATAAAAATACTGAAATAAATATGGGGTGCATAATCTTTTTGAACTAATGTTTTCATTTTCTTTGGGTAAATGTCCAGTAGTGGATTACTGGATCATATGGTAATTCTATTTTTAACTTTTTGAGGAAACTTCATACTGTTTTCTACAGTGGCTGCACCAATTTGCATTCCCACCAACAGTGCACAGTGCTTCCTTTTTCTCCACATCCTCACCATTTGTTATTTCTTGTGTTTTTGATTTTAGCCATTCTGACAGGTGTAAGTTATATCTCATTGTGGTTTTAATTTGCATTTCTCTGATAATGAGTGATGTTGAGCATCTTTTCATGTGTCTGTTGGTCATCTGTATGTCTTCTTTTGAAAAATGCCTATTCAGGTCCTCTGCCCATATTTAATTGAATTGTTATTATTATTATTATTGGTGTTGAGTTGTATGTCATATATTTTGGATATTAATTCCTTAAAAGATATATCATTTTAAACATCAAAACTTTAAAAGCTAATTTATATAATGTATTCAACTTGTAATTAATATGAGAAAATTTGAGGTTAAATATTACATTTTTATTTACAAGTGCTACAAATTACGCAATCTTTACACAATTAAAAATTAAGACTCTACAGAAGAAATAACACCAGACAATGAAAAGCAGCGTGCACAAAAATTCTCTTATAAATATATTTTTAAAGTTTAGAAAATGTAAATCAGAAAAAAATATGATCAAATGATTCTTTTAAAGTCTCATATGTAATTTTTTTGTATATGATTTATGTGAAAGTGAAATGGAGGTACAAACCTTAATTTTACATAAAGTGATTCTTTTAAAAGAAGGAGAAATCTCACAATATTCTAAAGCATATTTTTCTAACCAGTAATATAGAAATGTTTTGGGATATAAATACTCTGTAATTATTTGCTTTAAAACCTAGACAAGGATACAATCAAGCATAATTAATAGTGTTTCAATATAACTTTAATGGTAGTGTTTAAATGTCAAAGGAAGAATTTCTGACCTAAGCATTGTAATCTCATAGATGTTTGACTTTATGCCCTATACACCCATCTAGGAAGCAGACTGCATAAGCTAAAGGAGCAAAATACCCACCTTTTAGTATTCAGCTGTTACCTTGACAACTGATAATTGGTATTAACTGTTGTTTCATTTGTAAAGTGACCTGATTTTTTAAATAGGCACTTTTATTAACGGCAGTTAGTTTAAATATATAATTGTGGACATCTCAACATAATTGGCATTGTACATGCAGATGGCTGAAAATGTCACTTTTTATTATTTTTCACTACAGTTATCCATTTATCAAGCAAATGTATTGCATTTAACTTTCTAAGGGTTAGGGTATGAAAATAATTTATTTTTCTTATTTGTCATGTTTGTCTACCCCTAGCAAGTTTTATTATCTATCTATCTATCTATTTATCTATCTATCTATATCTATCATCTATCTTTTGCACATATATACTTGTGCTTGGCTTTTCATATTTTTAAAAAACTATTTTTGCAGACTATAGATTTTAGGGATATGGTATGAGCAGACATTAAAAAGAACAAATTAAAGAAAAATATGTTACAATAAGGTTATTAAGAGTTTATGTTTCCAGTGTTAATATTTACCTGATAATTTTCCTTGTGGATCTAAGCCTTTGGTTGAAAAGCCTTAAATTTTACACCATCATTGCAGGAAATAATTAAGGAGAGGATTCATTCTTAATGGAGGAAAGGATAGTATTAACCTTAGGCAGAGCTTTTACATTATCAAGGGATAAGAAAACAAAAAGAGTAAATACCAATAGGGTACATGCTACTCTTCTTTATGACTATGATGCTGGGGGCTGTGAAAGCCAGGCTGCTTTGGCAGATATCTGCCTTTCTATTGTTGGAGATTTCACTGGAAGTTGATGGGCAATCTTGCTTTCACCTCTGATATTCAAATGATGCCTTCCAGTTGAAACACATAATCAAAAGTGGTCCCAAAATAAGAACAAAGAAAGCAGTTGAGTAAATAGTTTAATCCAAGTGAGAAATAATGACTCTATCAGAGAAGACTAATAGAAGAAAACCTCAAGAGATATTCTGGAAGTAGTGTTATAAGATTTGGTGTTCATTAAATACATAGTGGTGAAAAGTAGGTGTGGGTAAGTCTGTGACTCTGCAAATAGGTGGCTTTAACTCCATTAACACAGATAGGACAATTTGGATATTTAAATTGCCAGTCAACATTTAGATACAAATAGCCAATAGGCAGTTGAAAAGAGAAATATAGAATTCAAGAGGGAAATTTGAATTGAGGAAACATTGGGAAGTCCTTCGCCTACAAACTGCAAGCTGATAGTATGGGTGTGGATTAGATAATTGAAGAGGATAGATGAAACAATACTAGAACAGAACTGGAGCAAATCCCTGAGGAACACCAATATTGAGAGGAATTAAAAGAAAAACAATTCTATCAAATATAAGAAGATATAATACCAGTACCTCATAAAATCTTCCAGAAAATAGAGAAACTACTTCTTAACTTATTTTATGAAACCAGTAATGCCAAAGCCAGACAAAGATATCATAAAAAAACTAGAAGCCAACATCACTCATGCCTATAGATTCAAATTTCTTAACAAAATATCAGTAAACAAAATCCAGCAACATCTAAAAAAGGTTCTATACTATGACCACCTAGAATTTATCCCAGTAATTCAGGATTATCATCAGAACATTAATTAATGGACTACACCATATTAGTAGAATAAAGGACAAAACTACATGATCATCTCGGTAAACATAAAAAAATGACAATATTTGAAATCTACTTCTGATAAAAACTGTCAATAAACTAAGAATAAAAGTGAGCCCTTTCAATCTGATAGTAGGCATCTATGAAAAAAAAACTATAGCTAAAATCATACTTATGGAGAGAGTGAATGCTTTCCCCTCAAGTTTGGGAACAAGGGAAATATATTTAAACTTATCGCTCCTATTCAACCTTGAACTGGGGTTCTAGCTGTGCAATAAGGGAAGAAAAAGAAACTAAAGTCATCTATATTGCAAAGGGAAAAACGAATCTGTCTTTATTTATAGATGACATGATTATATATGTAGAAAGTCCTAAGGAATCCAAAAATTCACTTCTAGAGCTAATAAACAAGTTTAGCAAGTTCACAGGCAATAAGAACAATGTACAAAAATCAATTACATTTCTATACACTAGCAATGAACAATATTAGAATGACATTCAAAATTCAATACATATTGGCATCAAAAGAGTAAAATGCATAGAAATAAATTTAACAAAACTGTACAAGATTTGTACACTGAAAACTACGTAACATTGAGAGACATTAAAGATTGATTGATTGATTGGGGGGTGGGCAGAGGAAGAGGTAGAAAGAGAATTTTAAGCAGGCTCCATTCGTGGTGTAGAGCCTGACATGGGGCTTGATCTCACAACCCTGAGATCATAACCTGAGCCAAAATCATGAGTCAGACACTTAACCAGCTGAGCCACCCAGGTGCCCTGAGAGACATTAAAGATTTAAATAAATTGAGACAAGTTCATGGATTGGAAGATTTAATATTGATGAGAATGCTGATCTCCATAAAAATTCCAACAGGCACTTTTCAGAAACTGGCATGTTAATCCTAAAATTTATATGGAAAGGGAAATGATCCTGTAGAGCCACAATAGTTTTTTAAAGAAAAGAAAGAACAAAGAGTACTTATACTTCCTGGTTTCAAAATTTATTTATAAAGCTACAGTGATCAAAACAGTGTGGTATTACCATCAACATAGCATTTAAATCTATAGAGTAGACTTGTCTATATAGAATTTTACCTTTATAATGAGTTGATTTTTGATGAAGAAACAAAGGGAATTCAATGAAAAGATGGCCTTTTTAATAAAGAGTTCTGAGACAATTAGATATTCATGTACACAAAGGTGAATTTAGACCCAACTTCATAAAGTATACACTCAGCTAAAAATAACTCACAGTGGATTGTTGACTTAAAAGTAAGAGAGAAAATTATAAAATTTTAAGAAAAACTTAAGAGAAAATCTTCAAAGCCTGAGTTAGGCAAAATATTCTAAGATAAGACACTAGATGCATAATCAAGAAAAGGGGAAAATGATTAATTAAACTTCATCAAAATTAACAACACTTAACCTTCAAAATATGGTATAAAGAAAATGAAAAGAAAAGCCACAGACTTCAGAGAAAATACTTTAAAATCAAATTTCCTGGGACGCCTGGGTGGCTCAGTCATTAAGTGTCTGCCTTTGGCTCAGATCATGATCCCGGGGTCCTGGGATCAAGCCCTGCATCGGGCTCCCTGCTCAGCGGGGGACTGTTTCTCCCTCTGCCTCTCCCCACTGCTCGTGCTCGCTCTATCTCTCTCTCAAATAAATTAATTAATTTAAAATAAACAAAAAAATCCCCAAATCAAATTTCCTATAAAGGACTTGTATACAGAACAGATAAAGGAATTAGAAGACAAACAACCCATTTTACAAATGGGCAAAAGATTTAAATAGCCATTTCACCAAAGAAGTTATGCAATGCAAAGAAGGTATGACCAATAAACACGTGAAAAGATACTCATCAGTATTTATTAGGAAAGTGAAAATTAAAACCAAAATGAGGTATCACTTCACACCCACCATAATTAAAAAAAAATGAATAGTAGCAAACTTTGGGAAAGATGTGGGGAAATTAGAACTCTTTTACATTGCTAGTGGGAATGTGAAATGGTATAGCCACTTTGGAAACAGTTTAGCAGTTTCTTAAAATGTAAAATATAAGTTTACCTTATAACTCAGCAATTCTATACCTAGGTATCTCCTCCAAAGTAATGAAACATACATATACACATAAAGACTTGTACTTGAATGTTCACAGCAGTATTATTCACAACAACCAAAAAGTGAAAATAATCAAAATGTCCATCAACCGGTAAATTGAAAAAAAATGTGGTATATTCATTTAATTGAATATTATTCAGCAATAAAAAGGAATAAACTATTGATACATGCTACAACATGGATAATCCTCAAAAATATTATGTTAAGTGAAAAATCTAATTCAAAACTATATATTGTCTGATTTTACATATACAGAAACAGAAGAATGGATTTTGTCTGGGACTGTATTGGGGGTGGGAGAAATGGGGCAAAGGAGGAGAAGTGATTGAAAAGGGACCTGTGGGATCTCTTTGTAGTGATGGAAATGTTTTAAAACGATTCTGTTGTTGGTTACACAACCCTGTAAATTTACCAAAGAGCATTCAATTGTATACATTACTTATTGTCTGAAATGCAATTCAAAACCAGAGAGACAGTGAAAGTTAAGAGAAGGGAGAGATGTTTCTGTTCCTTTATTACATTCCAGAGGCAAACAACAATCAAAACAGAATTTTGTGAGCATTACTACTATAGAAGTTATTTAAAAGTTTTAAAAGGAAAGGTGTTTCACTGAAACACAGCTGTAGGTGTACGTAACACATAGAAACATATTTAATCTGAAGAATATAGTTAAAATGTGAAAACAGATTGAGGAGTTTCTCATCATTGCATATGTAAAATCAACGAAACTCATTTGATATAAAAATATATTTAATATGTTGCACCGTATTTAATTTTAAAGAAAACCACAGGAGAATTAAGTATTAAAAAAATCCAGATGAGATATTCATTGTTCACAACATAACTTTAAATGAGAATAATGCAAATTTTATCTGGCTTTAGAAATTCACTGAACTGAAAACCACTTTGTGGGCCTCCTGACCATCATATTGTATACAGTTGATAAATGAAAATATTTAAATAATCACTTTCTTTATCTGGATAACAAGATTGGATACTATGACCCACCCCAATAAAGATTTTAAGAAAACCATTGGCATTTAATAGCATAAATCAATTAAGGGTAATGATTTTAAATTAATTTAAAATAGTTTTGATAATTTATCGGAACAAATGTTTTCTTTTTTTTCCATCTGAACCCTCTGACAAAAAGAGCCTGGTTGCTGTAAGTGTGTACGTGTGTGTTTGTGTGTGTGTTTGTGTGTGTGGTATGTGTGTGTGTGTATATGTGTTTTGGTGGTGTGTGTGGCAGGTACAGATGGATGGTGGGTAGAGAAAGGGCATGAGGGCATAATTGGAGGAAAAAAGTCCAATACATATTTTTTCCTAGGAGATTTGTCTAAAATAATATTGTCTTGACATGGATGAAACTAGAGGGTATTATGCTAAGCAAAATAAGTCAATCAGAGAAAAACATGTATCATATGATCTCACTGATATGAGGAATTCTTAATCTAAGGAGACAAACTGAGGGTTGCTGGAGTGGTGGGGGGGTGGGAGGGATGGGGTGGCTGGGTGATAGACATTGGGGAGGGTATGTGCTAGTGAGTGCTGTGAATTGTGTAAGACTGTTGAATCACAGACCTGTACCTCTGAAACAAATAATACATTATATGTTAAAAAAAAGGAAAAAAAAGAACATAGTAGGAAGGGAAAAATGAAGGGTGGGAAATTGGAGGGGGAGATGAACCATGAGAGACTATGGACTCTGAGAAACAAACAGGGTTCTAGAGGGGAGGGGGGTGGGGGGATGGGTTAGCCTGGTGATGGGTATTAAAAAGGGCACGTCCTGAATGGAGCACTGGGTGTTATATGCAAACAATGAATCATGGAACACTACATCAAAAACTAATGATGTAATGTATGGTGATTAACATAACAATAAAATAAAATTAAAAAAATAAAATACTGTCTTGAGTACATTTTCTTTTACTATTTTTCTCAATAGTTGCTTGCATGAGAAGCATGAACTCATCAGAGGAAAAAATCTGCTAAGAAAACCTGCAGAGAGACTCATTATGTAAAAACCTTGAAAAATGCTTCGTTTCAACATGCTTCGAGCATTATTCTCCTTGATTATTACTGAGGCAGAAGCTAGGGTGGTTATTTTGTTACTTTATTTTTTCTTTTGGCAGAAATTCTTCATCAGTTATAATAAAATTGTAGGTGTTTCCAGATCAGCAAATAACTAATCGAATACTTAGAGATTTTATGCTATATTTTTTGTTTCATAAAAAGTACATTTTCTTTAACTTCAAATATTATTTTTTCTTTAAAATTTGATGGTGTAGTGATTTTCACTTCTAACATTATAACACTGTATTGTTAGTCATATAAAGAGAAAAAGCTGAATATATATACATAATTTAATTATGTCAAATCCAATGGTAAAATATTACAAATACCTTTTTAAATATAGAATATGTTTAAATTTTGTGAAGTTCTGGTGCAATTCTGTATGTAGTGATTTTTATCTCTCTCTTTTTTAAACAATGGAGTTAATTACATCTGTTTTCCAGTAATAACATTCAGAAGATATGGCTTATAATTAAAGTACTTTTAAATACAGAGGATGATTTTGCCTGGACAGATTCCAAAACTGTCATTACTTTAGTTGGTTGTTAAAAACAGTGTTTAACTGTGAAATTAAAGGTAATATAAATCATTCCATATAAAGCAGTGTAGTCTTAAACCTATTGTTTTCATACTTATTACTCTCCCCAAATTGTGCTTTTTGTTGAAATCATAAAATATCAATTTTATCTTTGAGATTTTATCCTGTCAAGTTTCTGTAATCATTTGATGTTACAAACTATTTGTTTTATATATATGATAGTTATAATTCTCTATCTTTTATTTCTGTAATTTGGTTATTATATTTTTTATTATTCTACTTATATTTTTTATTGTTTAGGTAATCCATATGAAAAAATATTTTGCTATAATATGCATGGATATATAATACATATACTATTATGCAAAGAACATTTTAACATGAGATCTACTCTCGACAAATATTTAAGTGTACAATACAGTATTGTTAACTGTAGGCATAATATTGTACATCAGATTCTAGAACTTATTCATCTTATACTACTTGGATATTAGTTTTAAATTATTTTTAATAAAAGTCAAAGTTTGTACAAAGGAAATAAATTTTTCGCATTGATGACTATGACTTTATTTATTTGATAAATTTGACATTTTACAATTTGCAATTTTAAAGTGTAGAGTATTGATTTGACACATTTATATATTGTAATATGATTGCCATTGAAGCATTATTTATCATTCTCACATTCTATCATTATATTACAGTATTATTGATCATATTCATCTTACTGTACACTAAACCTCTATGGCATATTTACTACTCATTACATGTTTGTACCCTTAATCACCATCAGTCTTATCCCTCCTTTACCCACCCTCTGGTAACCACCATTTAACTCTTTTTTTTTCTCCATAGGTTTGACATTTTTCAGATTCCACATATAAGTGATATTATACAATACTTGACTTCCTCTGTCTGATTTATCTCACTTAGCTTAATGTGCTCAGGGTCCATCCATTTTGTCACAAATGGCAGTATATCTCCCTTTCTTGTGGCTGAATAATATTCTGTTTTTATATGTACCATATGTTTTTTATCTATTCATTCATTGATGGGTATTTGGATCTTTCCATATCTTGGTTATTGTGAATAATACTGTGAGAAGCATGGGTGTGTATATATCTCATTGAAATCCTGTTTTCATTTCCTTTGGGTATACGTTCCCAGAATAGGAATTACTGCATTGTATGGTAGATCTATTTTTAACTTTTTGAGGAAACTGCATATTGTTTTCCATAGTGGTTGGACTAATTTACATTCTTACCAACAGTGGAGAAGGGTTTCTTTTACACCACATCCTTAGCAGCACCTGTTGTCTCTTGTCTTCTTGATGGTAGCCATTCTAATATGTGTGAGGTGGTATCTCCTTGTGGTTTTGATTTGCATTTCCATGATGATTAGCAATGTTGAACATCTTTTTATTTGCCTGTTGGCCATTTTTAATGTCCTCTTTGGAAAAATGTCTATTTAGTTCTTCAGCCCATTTTTTATTGGATTTTTTGTTACTAAGTTGTGTTAATTCTTTATATTTTGGATATGAACTACTTATCTGATATATATAGTTTGCAGAAATGGTCTCCCATTCTGTAAGCTTCCATTTCATTCTGTTGTTTCTTTTGCTCTGTATAAGCTGTTGAGTTTGATGTAGTACCATTTGTTGATTTTGCTTTTGTTGTTTGTTCTTTTGGTGTCATGTCCAAAAAATCATTGCTAAGACCAATACCAGTGAGTTTCTTTTCTACGTTTTCTTCAAGGAGTTTTATGGAATCAGGTCTTATGTTTAAATCTTTGATCGATTATGAGTTATTTTTTTGTGAATGGTGTGAGATAGGGGTCTAATTTTATTGTTCTATGTCTTTCTCCAGTTTTTCTAGCACCATTTGTTGAAAGACTATCCTTCCATTATTGGATGTTCTTGGCTCCCTTGTCAAATATTATTTGATTGTAAATGCTGGGATTTAATTCTGGGCTCTCTATTCTATTCTATAGGTCTATGTGCTGTTTTTGTGCCAGCACCATACTGTTTTTATTACTATGGCTTTGTAATATAGTTTGAAATCAGGAAGTGCAATACCTCCAGCTTTGCTCTTTTATCTCAGGATTGCTTTGGTTATTTGGGGTCTTTTGTGGTCCCACATAAATTTTAGGATTGTTCCTTCTATTGCTATGAACAGTGGCTTTGGTATTTTGAAGGAGATTGTGTTGAATTTGTAGATGGCTTTGGATAGTATGACCCTTTTAATGATACTTATCCTTCCAATCCATGAAATTGGGATATCTTTCTATTTGTTTGTGTCTTCTTTGATTTCTTTCAGCAAAGTTGTAAAGTTTTCATTGTACAGATCTTTTACTTCCTTGTCTAAATTTATTCCTAAATACTTTACTGTTTTTGATGATACTATGAATGGGATAATTTTAATTCTTTTTCCAATGCTTCATTGTTAGTGTGATGGAATGCCACTGATTTCTATAAGTTGATTTTGCAATCTGCCACTTCACTGAAATTATTAATTCTAACAGTTTTTTGGTTGACTCTTTGGGATTTTCCATATATAAGATTACACCATCAGAAAATAGTGACAATTTTACTTCTCCCTTCCCAATTTGGAGGCCTTTTATTTTTTTGTCTTGCTTAAATACTCTAGCTAGGAATTCCAGTATTATATTGAATAGGAGCAGTGAAAGTGGCCAACCTTTTCTTATATCTGATTGCAGAGGAAACCCTTTCAATTTTTCACCATTGTTTATAATGTTGGCAGTGGCTTTATCATATATGACCTTTATTATATTGAAGTATGTTCCTTCTATACCCAATCTCTTAAGGGTTTTTGTCATGAAAGGATGTTGTATTTTGTCAAATCCTTTTTCTGCATCTATTGAGATAACTATGTGATTTTTAATCTCTTTTTATTGATGTGATGAATTACATTTATTAATTTGCATACATTGAACCATCCTTGCATCACAGGGATAAATCTTAACTTGATCATGGTGTAAAATCCTTTTAATGTGTTCTTGCTTTTGTTTTGTTAATGTTTTGCTGAGAATTTTTTCGTCTATATTCATCAGAGATAGTGGCCTATAATTTTCTTTTCTTGTGAATATTCTTATCTGGTTTTGGTATCAAGGCTTCATAGAATGAGCTGGGAATTTTTCCTTCTTTCTTGATACTTTGGAAGAGTTTGAGGAGGATTAGTATTAATTCTTCTTTAAATGTTTGGTAGAACTCACCAGTGAAGCCATCTGGCTGTGGCATTTTCTGTCTTGAGAGTTTTTAAATAACTGACTCAGTCAATCTTGACTCATTATTGGTCTATTCAGATTTTCTATTTCTTCCTGATTCAGTCTTGGTAGCTTGTGTGTTTTTAGACGTGTATATTTCTTCTAGGTTATGTAGTTTTTTGGCATATAATTGTTCATAATAGCATCATAATTCTCTTTATTTCAGTAGGGCCAGTTGTAATGTCTCCTATTTCATTTCTAATTTTGTTTGTTTATTTCTCTCTTTTTCTAGTCTAGCTAAAAGTTTGTCAGCTTTGTTTATCTTTTCAAAGAACCAGCCTTTGGTTTCATTGGTCCTTTCCATTGTTTCCCTGGTCTCTATTTCTTTTTTTTCTTTTCTTTTCTTTTTCTTTTTGAAAATTTTTATTAACATTTAATGTATTATTGGTTTCGGAGGTAAACGTCTGTGATTCATCAGTCTTATATAGTACCCAGTGCTCATTACTTCACATGCCTTCCTTAATGTCCATCACACAGTTACCCCATCCCCCACCCCACTCCTTTCCAGCAACCCTCAGTTTGTTTCCTGAGATTAAGAGTCTCTTATGGTTTGTATCCTCCTCTGGTTTCAATTTGTTTCACTTTTTCCTCTCTTCCCTTATGATCCTCTGTTTTGTTTCTAAAAATCCACATACCATGAGATCATATGATAATTGTCTTTCTCTGATTTACTTATTTTGCTTAGCATAATACCCAGTAGTTCCACCCATGTCATTGCAAATGGCAAGATTTCATTTTTTTGATGGCTGCATAATATTCCATTGTAAATATACACCACATCTTCTTTATCCATTCATCTATCGATGGACATCTGGGCTCTTTCCATAGTTTGGCTATTGTGGACATTGCTGCTATAAACATTGGAGTGCAGGTACCCTTTCAGGTCACTACCTTTGTATCTTTGGGATAAATACCGAGTAGTGCAATTGCTGGGTCATAGGGTAGCTCTATTTTCAACTTTTTGAGGAACCTCTATACTGTTTTCCAGAGTGGCTGCACCAGTTTGCATTCCCACCAACAGTGTAGGAGGGTTCCCCTTTCTCATCCTCACCAACATCTGTTGTTTCCTGACTTGTTAATTTTAGCCATTCTGACTTGTGTGAGGTGGTATCTCATTGTGATTTTGATTTGTATTTCCCTGATGCCAAGTGATGTTGAGCATTTTTTCCTGTGGCTGTTGGCTATTTGTATGTCTACTTTGGAGAAATGTCTGTTCATGTCTTTTGCCCACTTCTTGATGGGATTATTTGTTCTTTGGGTGTTGAGTTTGATAAGTTCTTTATAGATTTTGGTACTAGCCCTTTATCTGATATGTCATTTGCAAATATCTTCTCCCATTCTGTCGGTTGTATTTTGATTTTGTTGACTGTTTCCTTTGTTGTGCAGAAGTTTTTATCCTGATGAAGTCCCAATAGTTCATTTTTGCCTTTGTTTACTTACCTTTGGTGATGTGTCTAGGAAGAAGTTGCTGCAGCTGAGGTTGCTGCCTGTTTTTCCTCAAGGATTTTGATGGATTCCTGTGTCACATTTAGGTCTTTCATCCATTTTGAGTCTATTTTTGTGTATGGTGTAAGGAAATGATCCAGTTTCATTCTTCTGCATTTGACTGTCCAATCTTCCCAACACCATTTGTTGAAGAGACTGTCTTTTTTCCATTGGACATTCTTTCCTGCTTTGTCAAAGATTAGTTGGCCATAGAGTAGAGGGTCAATTTCTGGGTTCTCTATTCTGTTCCTTTGATCTGTGTGTTTGTTTTTGTGCCAGTACCATACTGTCTTGATGATTACAGCTTTGTAATAGAGTTTGAAGTCCGGAATTGTGATGTCACCACTTCCCCCCCACCCCAACATTCCTTTGGCTATTCAGGGTCTTTTCTGGTTCCATAAAAATTGTAGGATTATTTGTTCCAATTCTGTCAAAAAAGTTGATGGTATTTGATAGGGATTGCATTGAGTGTGTAGATTGCTCTAGGTAGCATAGACATTTTAACAATATTTGTTTTTGCAATCATGAGCATGGAATGTTTTTCCATTTCTTTGTGACTTCCTCAATTTTGTTCCTGAGTATTTTATAGTTTTCTGAGTACAGATCCTTTGCCTCTATGGTTAGGTTTATTCCTAGGTATCTTGTGGTTTGCGGTGCAATTGTAAATGGGATCTCTTCCTTATTTTTTCTTTCTTCTGTCTAATTGTTAGTGTATAGAAATGCAACTGATTTCTGTGCATTGATTTTATATCCTGCCACATTGCTGAATACCTGTATTAGGTCTAGAAATTTTGGGGTACAGTCTCTTGGGTTTTCCACATAGAGTATCATGCCATCTGAAAAGAATGAGTTTGACTTCTTCTTTGCCAGTTTGGATGCATTTTATTTCTTTGTGTTGTCCGATTGTTGAGGCTAGGACTTCTAGTACTATGTTGAATAGCAGTGGTAATAGTGGACATCCCTGCCATGTTCCTGACCTTAGAGAAAAAGTTCCCAGTTTTTCCCCATTGAGAATGATATTCACTATGCGTTTTTCACAGATGGCTTTTATGATATTGAGATATGTCCCCTCTATCCCTGCATTGTGAAGAGTTTTAATCAAGAAAGGATGCTGTACTTTGTCAAATTTTTTTTCTGCATCTATTGAGAGAATCATATGGTTCTTGTCTTTCTTTTATTAATGTAGTGTATCACATTGATTGATTTGCAAATGATGAACCACCCTTGCAGCCCAGGAATAAATCCCACCTTGGTTGTAGTGCATAATCCTTTTTATGTACTGTTAGATCCTATTGGCTAGTGTCTTGTTGAGAATTTTTGCATCCATATTCATCAGGGATATTGGTCTGGAATTCTCCTCTTTGGTAGGGTCTTTGTCTTGTTTTGGGATCAAGGTAAGACTGGCCTCATAGAAAGAGTTTGGAAGTTTTCCTTCCATTTCTATTTTTTGAAACAGCTTCACACGAATAGGTGTTAGTTTTTCAAATGTTTGGTAGAATTCTACTGGTAAGCCATCCAGCCCTGGGCTCTTGTTTGTTGGGAGATTTTTGAGTCCTGCTTCAATTTCGTTGCTGAGTATGGGTCTGTTCAGGTTTTCTATTTCTTCCTGTTCAGTTTTGGTAGTTTATACATCTCTAGGAATGCATCCATTTCTTCCAGGTTATCTAATTTGCTGGCATATAGTTGCTCATAATATGTTCTTATGCTTGTTTGTATCTCTTAGGTGTTGGTTGTGATCTCTTCTCTTTTATTCATGGTTTTATTTATTTGGGTCCTTTCTCTTTTCTTTTTGATAAGTCTGGCCAGGGATTTATCAATCTTATTAATTCTTTCAAAGAACCAGATCCTAGTTTCGTTGATCTATTCTACCATTCTTCTGGTTTCTATTTCATTGATTTCTGCTCTGATCTTTATTATTTCTCTTCTATTGCTGGGTTTAGGTTTTATTTGCTGTTCTTTCTCCAGTCTTTAGGTGTAGGGTTAAGTTGTTTTTATTTGAGAGCTTTCTTTTTTTCTTGAGAAAGGCTTGTATTGCTATATACTTCCCTTTTAGGACAGACTTTGCTGCATCCCAAATATTTTGAATAGTTGTGTTTTCATTTTCATTTGTTTCCATGAATTTTAAAAATTCTTCTTTAATTTTCTGGTTGACCCATTCATTCTTTAGTAGGATGCTCTTTAGCCTCCATGTATCTGAGGTCTTTCCAAATTTCCTCTTGTGATTGAGTTCCAGTTTCAAAGCATTATGTTAAAAAAATATGCAGGGAATGATCCCAATCTTTTGGTACCAGGCAAGGCCTGATTTGTGCCCCAGTATGTGATCTATGTTGGAGAATGTTCCATATACAATAGAAAAGAATGTGTATCCTATTGCTTTAGAATGTAATGTTCTGAATGTATCTGTGAAGTATATCTGGTCCAGTGTGTCATTCAAAGCCCTTATTTCTTTGTTGATCTTCTGCTTAGATGATCTGTCCATTGCAGTGAGGGTGGTGTTAAAGTCCCTTACTATTATTGTATTACTGTCAATGTATTTCTTTAGTTTTGTTATTGTCTTATATAATTGGCTGCTCCCATGTTAGGGTCATAAATATTTATAACTATTAGATCTTCCTGTTGGATAGACCCTTTAATTATGATATAGTGTCCTTCCTTATCCCTTATTACACTCTTTGTTTTAAATCTAATTTGTCTGATATAAGAATTGCCACCCCCACTTTCTTTTGATGTCCATTAGCATGATAAGTGGTTTCCTACCCCCTCACTTTAAATCTGGGGGTGTCTTTGGATCTATAATGAGTCTCTTACAGACAGCATATTGATGAGTCTTGCTTTTTTATCCAATCTGATACCCTTTGTCTTTTGACTGGGGGATTTAGCCATTTACATTCAGAATAACTATTGAAAGATATTAATTTAGTGCCATTGTATTACCTGTAAAGTGACTGTTTCTGTATATTGTCTCTATTCCTTTCTGGCCTTACTTTTGGGCTCTCTCTTTGCTTAGAGGATCCCTTTTAATATTTCTTGTAGGGCTGGTTTGGTGATCACAAATTATTTTAGTTTCTGTTTGTCCTGGAAGTTTTTTTTTTTTTTTTTTAATGACATCCTAGCTGGATAAAATATTCTTGGTTTCATATTTTTCTCACTTAGCACCCTGAATATAGCATGCCAGTCCTTCCTGGCCTGCCGGGTCTCAGTGGATAGGCCTGTTGCCAATCTAATATTTCTACCCTTGTACGTTATAGACCTCTTGTCCCAAGCTGCTCTCAGGATTTTCTTTGTCTCTCAGATTTGCATGTTTCACTATTATATGTTGGGGTGTTGAGCTATTTTTATTGATTCTGAGGGGGGTTCTCTGTTCCTCCTGGACTTGGATGCCTCTTTGTTTCCCCAGATTAGGGAAGTTCTCTGCTATAATTTGCTCCAATATACCTTCTGTCCCTTGCTCTCCTTCCTCTTCTTCTGGGATCCCAATTATTCTAATATTATTTCCCTTTATGGTATCAGCTATCTCTCCAATTCTCCCCTCATGATCCAGTAGTTATTTATCTCGCTTTTTCTCAGCGTCTTTATTCTCCATCGTTTGGTCTTCTATATCACCAATTCTCTATTCTGCCTCATTTATCCTAGCAGTTACAGCCTCCATTTTTTATTGCATCTCATTAATAGCCTTTTTGATTTCGACTTTGTTCAATTTTGGTTCTTTTATTTCTCCAGAAAGAGATTCTCTAGTGTCTTCTATTATTTTTTCAAGCCTGGCTAGTATCTTTATAATCATTATTCTGAACTCTATTTCCAACATCATACTTATTATGTCCATACTGATTCAGTCCCTTGCAGTCGGTACTGCCTCTTATTCTCTTTTTTGAGGTGAGTTTTTCTGTACTGTCATTCTTACAGAAAGTGGTTGCTTTTATATTTTTAGAGTTGCAGCTATTCTCTTCTTAGATCTCCAGATGAGTTCACAGGTGTTCAGGATGATTTGATAGTTATCTAGCTGAATTCCTGGGACCAGATAAAATTAAGCTCTCGTACTCCTCTGCCATCTTGGACTCCCAAGCTCCTGGTCTCTATTTCATTTATTTTGCTCTGATTTTCAATTATTTCCTTCTGTTAACATTGAGTGTAATTTTTTCTCCTTTTTCTAGTTCTTTGAGGCATGAAATTCATTATTGATTTGAAGTCTTTCTAGTTTCTTAATATGTGTTTTTATTGCTATAAACTTGCCTCTTAGAACTGCTTTTCCTGCATTCCACAAAACTTGATATATTGTGTTTTCATTTTCATTTGCTTCTGGATAATTTTTACTTTCCTTTTGATTTCTTCTTTGACTTCTTGGTTTAGAAGTGTGTTGCTTAATTTCCACATATTTGAAGATCTACTTACTTTCGTCTTATGCCATTGTGATCAGAGAAGTTTGTTGGTATAATTTAAATCTTCTTAAGTTTGCTAAGATTAGTTTTATAGTCTATCTTGTGATCTATCCTGGAGAATGTTCCATGTGTACTCAAGTAGAATGTGTATTATGCTGCTGTTGGATGGAATATTCCATATATGTCTGTTAAGTCCATTTGTTCTAACACGTGGTTCAATTCTAATTACTCTTTATTTTCTGTCTGGACCAAGTAGCCATTGCTGATAGATATTAAAGTCCCCTATTATTATATTGTTGTTTAATTCTCCTTTAAGATCTGTTAGTATTTGCTTAATATATTTTAGTGCTGAGATTTTGGAAGCATATTTAATTATGATTATTGTATTTTCTTGATATATTGACCCTTTGTCATTATATAATGACCTTTGTCTCCTGTTACAATTGTTGCCTTGAAGTCTGTTTTGTCTGATATAAATGGGAATACACCCACTTTCTTTTAATTATCATTTGCTTGGAGTATCATCTTCTACCCATTGATGTTGAACATATGTTTGTTTTTGGAGCTTAAATGAGTCTCCTGAAGGCAGCATATATTTGGGTCTTGCTTTTTAATTCATCCAGACACTGTGCCTATTGATGGTGAGTTCAATCTATTTACATTTAGACTGATTATAAGAGGACTTACTACTGCCTTTTTACCTATTATTTTCTGATGGGTCTGTATTTT
This sequence comes from Callorhinus ursinus, assembly GCF_003265705.2. Lineage (NCBI taxonomy): Eukaryota > Metazoa > Chordata > Mammalia > Carnivora > Otariidae > Callorhinus > Callorhinus ursinus. The sequence goes on along the minus strand of NW_027397066.1, from coordinate 142,517,986 downwards.
TGTTACTTTTTTCTTGTGTTTCTGTCTACCTTTTCAAGTTGGTAGTTTTCTGTAATGATTTCCTCATTTCTGCCTTTTTTGTTTTGCATCTTTGCTCTGGATTTTTGTTTGTTTGTTTGTTTGTTTACCATGAGGTTTGTGTGAAATGTCTCATCAATAAAAATAGTATGTTCTTTGCTGATAGCAACTTACCCTCATTGGCCCCTACAGTTTTCATCATTTTCTCCTCCCCTATTATATTTTGGTTGTCACAAATTGTCCCTTTTTGTGTTGTTTGTTGCCAAATTGTAGTGTTTGTTTTTAATGCCTTTTCCCTTTAACCTTTATGCTATAATTAAATGTTTAACACTCCATTCTAAAATAGTTATAATTTTTCATTTTGTCTGTCTGCACCTTACTCAGTTTGTGCACTTATGTTTCTTTATATTAGGTAGAATAATTTATTTCAATGTATCTTATAAGACAGGTCTAGTGGTAGTGAACTTCCTTGGCTTTTGCTTGGGAAAGCCTTTATTCTCCTTTATATCTGAAGGATAACTTTGATGAATAGAGTATTATTATTATTTTTTTTTTAGTTCTTCAAAATAATTCTTTTTAAAAAAATTTTTTATTGTTATGTTAATCACCATATATTGCATCATTAATTTTTGATTGAATAGAGTATTATTGATTAGCAGTTTTTTTCTTTTAATATTTTCAATATTAATGTATTCAAAGGAATACATTATTTAATACGTATTTAATACAATAATACATAATTATTGCTGAGAAATCTACTGATATTCTAATGGAGTTTCCTTTGTAAGTTACTTTCTTTTTTTAGCCTGGCTACCTTTAGGATTATTTCTCTATCATTGAATTTTGATAGCTTTATTGTAGTATGTCTTGAAGAGGGTCTTTTTGCATTGAGATAGTAAAGTGATTAGTTTTGTGCAGTTGTATGCCTACTTCTTTCCCCAGGTTTGGGAAGTTCTCAGTTATTATTTCTTTAATTAACTCTCTGCCCCCTTCTCCTTTTCTCTGCATTCTGGTATACCCATTATTCTTATGTTGGCTCTTCTAATGGAATCTAGTGGATTTCGTAGGGTCTTAACTTTTTAAAAATCTTTGTTCCCTCTCCTCTTCTACCCAAATCATTTCTAAATTTCTATCTTCCAGATTGTTTATTCTTTCTTCCCTCTGATCCGCTCTATTACCAATGCTTTATAATGAATTGTACCCCTGAAACAAATAATACATTATATGTTAATTAAAAAATGTATTAACATTATATGTTATATTAACATTAATTATATGTATTATATTATATTAACATTATATGTTAATAAAAAAAAGTTTAACAGGTTGTCAATTAGCGGCCATTCTTTTTTTTTCCAGCAGGTGGTCATATAGCACAAATTTTTGTTTCTTTTGCCTGCACTGCCTTGCAGCTATGTTTGTAAATGCATACTTTCTGCCCTCCACACCCTCTGCCGGAGGAGTCACTGGCACTGGTGTTCTTGCTGCTGGGGTTGCCAGTGTCCTCAATGCTGCCAGAGTTTCTGAGTTATGGGTGTTGCTGCCAGGGTTGCCTGGGATTCAGGTGCTGTCCTTGCTTCTGGAACTGCCAATCATCGGTGCCCACCACTGGTGCTACGCTGGTTCTGCCACCTCCACCAGGTTGAATCCATCCACCTTCTGGTGTACAGATGTATGGATCTCTCAGACATCCTGCTGTGCTGGAAGAGAGGCCTTTGTTGGTCCATGTCCTACTGGTTGTCATTTAAAGGGAAGAGACAAAGGTAACAACTTATATTGCCCTGATGCTGACCAGTGACTATGCCTTTAGAGCATTGAATGGTCTATGAAGAAGTTTGGTTTTGATTTCACAGACTTACAAGGGGTATTATACTAGTAGTGTCCAGAAAAATACTTATCTTCTAGTAAAACATTTAGACTAAATTTATTTTATTTCATGTACACCAATAATGAAATGAAAGCATTTATTATTTTTTTCATGTATTTGATTGACCAATATGTGAAACATGTACCTGTTTCTTAGAGGAAACATGGGATTTTCAAAGTGTTTACTTTAGTTATATTCTTAGAAACTAATTTAAGGGGCACCTGGGTGGCTCAGTTGGTTAGGCATCTGCTTTCAGCTCAGGTTATGATCCTAGGGTCATGGGATCAAGTCCTGCGTTGGGCTCCCTGTTCATTGGGGAGCCTGCTTCTCCCCCTCCTCCTTGCTCATGCTCTCTCTTGCTATCTCTTGTCACTCTCTCAAATAAATAAAATCTTTTAAAAAACAGAAACTAATTGAAAATTACTTCTGGTTTACTGAAGGATAAATTGAATGATGACTTCTGAAATAATATTTAGATCAATAAAAGAGAATTCCTGCAGAATATACCTGCTGATCGATCTAAGATCTCATGATGAGGTTTTAGAAGCTAAATTAAACACACACACATCTCATGGCTTATGGATTTTTCTAAGGGAAATGATCCACAGGGAAATTGTATTAATCATTGGAATCTCCATTTTATGGATGTGATATAAGTGGTTGTCAATTTAACATGAAATTCTTGGTGTTTATTTATAATTTAAATTTATTTAAATTTTCCTTTTGTTGTCTGTTCTGGTAAAATGCATGATTGAAAGCAAAACAAAGATCATAGAGGAATTTTTGTTTATTATATTATAAAAGTAATTGGGATATAATATTTAGGCTTTTTCTTTTCTGGTCAAGCTGTATTAAATAAAGAAAACTTTTATGTATTTATATACATTCCAAAATTACACTGTAACATTTGATTTTTACTCTCTTAAGAACAGTACAAAAATACTTTCTTACACATTAATTGTGTGTGTAAATTCTATATGAAGTATTCTTTGTTCAAGAGCTCCAAAATTATGTGGAAAGGAAAACAATGTAGGGTGAGCTATTTTTTTTAAATATTGTGATCAATCTCACTCCCAACTAAATCTATAGACTATTTTCCCCCTACTAAGAGGATAAGTTTCAATCAAATCACTAAAACTTAGCTGCTTTCATTATTTTTATTTGTTCTATTAAGTTAATGGTTGAATATGGCTGACTAGTTATGACAAAGAAAATGTCAATATAACCTGGGCCTATAGAACAAGATTTCATAAAGGGACTGTTTGTTATGAAAATATCACAATTATACCAATCCACACTGCAAACTTGAACTGAAATAAAATCTCAATAGAGTCTCTGAAGTTGTTGTTTTAATAAAGGAATTTCCCCCTGATCGATGAGCATACACAAGGCAGGCTCCTTCGTGTTTGGAATTACTAAGTATATGGCATAATTTGTGAGGATCCAGAGTCTGCAAAGAACAAACAGTCAGGGCCCAGGAAAGGGAAATAGACCAATGACATCTAGGGTAATAACTCAGAATGGGCAAAGAAACAGCCTGGTGGAGAATTTTTGACCTTGAGAATCTATGACCCATTTCTGCTTTCTGAATTCAGCCAATGGTGAAGCTCAACTGATGCTTCTGGTCTGAGTAGGGCTCTGAGGCCATGATGATGTTTAACAAACCTGGGCCATCTCCTTTTCTAATGCCTCAGTCCACAGGATTTAGCTCTGTGTCTTTGATGAGAATTTTCTTTTCTTTTCTGTGATTAAATTCTGTATAACCTCACTATGCTATGCTTCAAGTTCTTATCTTTTTATTATTTAATACTTTAAAAAAATTCCAAATTAAGACCAACACCTGGGGCACCTGGGTGGCTCAGTCATTAAGCATCTGCCTTTGGCTCAGGTCATGATCCCAGGGTCCTGGGATCGAGCCCCACATCGGGCTCCCTGCTCAGCAGGAAGCCTGCTTCTCCCTCTCCTACTCCCCCTGCTTGTGTTCCCTCTCACTGTGTGTCTCTCTCTGTCAAATGAATAAAATCTTTTTAAAAAAAGACCAACTCCTATAAAACATTATCTGTCACCCACTTAAAAACATTATCTCTTATTATTTAACTGGCTTCCTGTGTTAACTAGACATAGTCTTTGACTAAATGATGGCTTCTAACATTGATGCTAGCTGAGAGCCTAGCATGGTGTGTTATAGAAGTGATCATTTGGAGTTTATAAGATAATTCATTAATAAAATGCTTATTTTTCCTGAAATCATATTTTTGATCAGTGTGTAAATAGATTTGAAAAAATGAAACTTTATTTCTCATATCTAATTATCTAAATTGAGATTGTTCTATTGGAATTCATAGGTGATAACATCCAATGCATATATGATAATTTTCTAATAGGCACAATATTGTTCAAGAACATTATTATTGTCTTCTGATAATTAGATGTCATTTCCATCTGAAGCTTCATGTTCCCATAAATCTCAAAAATTTGTATCAGTGTTATGTCTCTTTTTATGTGCTTTAGCCAGGGGATTCTTCTGTGCATTTGAAGAAAATGTGTATTTTATTTTTCTTGAATGGAATATTTTATATATGTCTTTTAGAATCATGTATTCTGAAGTATGCTTCAAATAAAAAAAATGTTCTTGCTGAAAAAAAAAATAGCTTTAACTGAGGATACTTGTTTAAAAGAAAGCATACCAGAGGGGAAGTGAGTGGGGAAATGGGTGAAATAGTGAGGGGGATTAAGAGTACACTTAGATGAACACTGAGTAATAATGTATAGATTTGTTGAATTACTATATTGTACACCTGAAACTAATATAACAGTGTATGTTAACTATACTAGGATTAAAATTAAAAACTTAATAAAAAATATATCTGCGTACTTGAGGTTTATCTCATCTTATCCAGAGACTGTGCCTAAATTTTGGAAGTTGGGAAAGGCTTTCTAAAGGCAAAGATGTTGGGATGGAGCATGTTGTCCTTGGAGTTATCAATCATTGACACCAGCTTCTGCTGGTTCATCCTTGTACTTGGTTGTACTTGGTTCATCTTTATCTTATGTTGTTGCCCCAAACAGGTAAGACACTAAAACTCTTCATTATTTCTTTTTTTTCTTTCTTCTTTTCCAATCCTTCTTTATTTACTTGTTTTTTAAATTTTATTATGTTATGTTAATCACCATACATTACATCATTAGTTTTTGATGTAGTGTTCCATGATTCATTGTTTGCATATAACACCCAGTGCTCCATTCAGGACGTGCACTTTTTAATACCCATCACCAGGCTAACCCATCCCCCCACCCCCTTCCCCCCCAGAACCCTCAGTTTGTTTCTCAGACTCCATAGTTTCACATGGTTTGTCTCCCCCACTGATTCCCCCCCTTCATTTCTCCCTTCCTACTATCTTCTTTTTTTTTTTTTAAACATATAATGTATTATTTGTTTCAGAGGTACAAGCCTGTGATTCATCAGTCTTACACAATTCACAGTGCTCACCATAGCACATACCCTCCCCAGTGTCTATCACCCAGCCACCCCATCCCTCCCACTCCCACCACTCCAGCAACCCTCATTTGTTTCCTGAGATTATTTCTAAACACAGGCTGGGCCTTTACTGTGTTGGTCTCAATTGCTTAATGTGGAGAATTCTCTGAGACATTTTTGACACAGTATGGATACAAAAAAATATATATATTTTTCCCTTATACCATGATGGTTGAGGGAAAGGCTTGGATCTTACTGGGTCAGTAGGCTTTATCATAGCACAAATGCCCTCTACTCTTGTATTACTGAAGCTGCTTCTCTTGCGCTCATTTTCACCCACATTCCCAGTCTTGATTCAAGGGTATAACTCAACTTTTCAGGGATCTGCTAGCATCTCAAGTCTTCCTTTCATATTCACCTTCCTTATGTTCGGGAAATCTGTCTCATAAGGTCCCGAGATCCTACATGATGGTGTACATCATGCATTTTTCCAAATATTTGATTGTATGTGTCATTTATAAAAGTTAAGAATCAGATTTGATTCCTGCATTCTTCTGCCTTCCCTCTCCTGAAGCCAATGGATATCCTCACTGCCTGGGCTGGGGAAGAGGCCATGGGGTGTAGGAACTGCCTAAGGAAATAGTCTAGACTAATGTTTTGCAGTATTCTGCCACAAATATAAGGCATAGATACTAAAGAGTTGTCAGGAGGTTGTCAGGATATTTCTGTCAAGATTAGATTTGTATCTTTCTCAAGTTCCCATCACCAACATATACACAAATCATTTCTTAGAGTAAGTTAATTCTATAAATGAATAAGGTCATCCATTAGACTGTCAACTATATGCAGTCAGGGTTTTCTTTTTCCCTCTGTTTTCTTTACTGCTTTATACGGCTTTTGGAATATTGCTTGATATGTATTAGAGACTCAATATATATTTGCTAACAGAATGAACAAATCTAGGCATGCTGATTGTGCTATTTTCAGAAAGTAATTCTGCCCCTGTATTCTGGGAGCAGGTTGTTGTATAGCTTTGTATGTAGTAGCCCCACTGGCCACATAGCATTTTATCTAGCATTTTGTGCAGAACTTTCAAAACTAGGTCAGAAATGAAGCATGTTGTCTGTTTGGCTTTATCCATATAGATTACATAGTTTGCTGAACTAGTGTAATTTTCTTGCTTTGGCTTCTGCGAGAGAAAGTATGAAGATTGGTGTATTCCTAATTATCTACTGTATTTAGTGACCAATATCACCCCCACACAGTACACATTTCAGACACATTGTTAGTACTGCTATTTACCTGGTTTCCAAAGTCACAAATCAGTGTGATGTACAAAACATTCAAAAAATCACCCAAAACTAAAGATTCTTCCCCCTTTATTATTGTCATGCAGTTTATGACCTTGACATCACTTGCTTGGTCTATTACAACAGTCTCCTCTATGGCAACAGACTATATGCTAGCTACACTTGTGGTGAGCATAGCATAATGTAAATAATTGTCAAATCACTTTTGTACACTTGCAACTAATGTAATATTGTGTGTCAACTATACTTCAATAAAAAAATCTCCTAATTGATCTTATTACTAAATTCCTTTTTATGATTAATACATACCCCTCATTTTCATATGACTGCCAGGGTTTTCTTTCTAAAGATATTTTTCTACAAAAAAATCAATTTTTAAATTGGGTAATGTTTTTCTTGCCTGTAAGATAAAATCTAAATTTCTTATCTTGATTTTATGAGGTCATTTAGAATCTAACACTAACCCATAACTCCAGCTTTGTCTCCAGTCATAATCCAATTTTTCCTCCTTCCTCCCACTTTATGTCTTGTCTACATTGAGCCACTTTCTAACTATGCCAGATCTATATCCTTGAAAGGACATTTCTCTTCAGTTTGCAGGCACCTGCTCATTCTCAAGACTTAGCTATATGTCAATAGGTTTTTCCTGTGGGGTAGATTAAACATCAACAAGAAAAATTTTGAAAATAGATTTAACCTATCGAGAAATAAGAAATACAAATTTTATTGTTAAAAGTATTTTAAGTTTCAAAAGTTATTTTGTATAATATCTATAAAATGATTATAACTTTTTAAATTCTAGTGAAAGTCATTATCATTAAATAAAACATTAAGTATGCTATCTGGCTAATATAAATTTCATGTCATAATATTAATTTCTCATTATATTTTGTCAGTGTTTCTGCCGATGTTCTTTGTATCTGTAGTAAATTATCCCAATATTCATCTTTAATAAGACTATACCAATTAGTTTGAATGTCTTACTTAGAAGTACGTTGTAAAATTTATATTCTATAGTTCTCAAAATCTTTTATTTCTGAATGATACAATGTTTAATTAGCAATTTTCAACACTTCACTGTCAATATTGTATTTCACAGGGACTTAGATAATTGAATACATTAAATTAACTGCTGGCACTTAAATTATTAGAGAAAATGAAAAACTGTATAATGACATATGCTTTGTGAATTAGAATTTATACTCTTGCAGTATATCAGTGAGCATAAATAATGTTTTGTTAACATGATTACATTTATAATGTGGACAAGTTTCTTTTAGTATTTAAGGAGTTATGTAGAATATTTTTAAAAAACAGGCACATATTTTATTGTATACTTTAGTTTTAAACTTTATTACTTAGTCTTAAGGTGACTATAGAATTGTATAGTAAAAAAGAATTTTTGAGAATATATAAGCTTATGATTATCACAGTTTAGACATGAGGGTAAAGGTAATTGTCCTATAATAATTAAGCATATATACAAGAGTCTGTTCTTTTGAGCTTGCAGTATGTCTGGTCTGACTGACCTGAAAGTTCCAGGTTGTCACTGACATTTTTTTTTTTTTTTTTTACTGAGGGATGATTTTAGTTTATAATTCAAACTTACAGAAAAATGATAAGAACAGCACAAAGAAATCCCAATAACCATTGCTCAGCTAGACAATTTGTTAACATTCTCTCCCATTTGCTTTTCATCTGCTTGTTCTTGCTCATTCTTATTCTTTCTTCATTTTCTCTCTCATGATCTCTCTTTGTTCTCTCCATTTCTCTCTCTATTTTGTACCCCTTCACACACATAAGCATATACAAACTCGTGTCATTTGAGTAAATAGAGTGAAATAAATTGGGAATAAAAGATTGAGTCATTTGAGGGCAAATTACAGGCATTAAGTATATACCTTATCCTTAAATATTTTACTCAGTATTACCTAAGGACAAAGAAAATTTTTCTTTCAGAACCATAATATGGGTATCTAAATCGAGAAATTTAATATTATACAATGCTACTATTTAATCTGTAGCTTATATTAAAATGTTGCCAATTGTCTCATTAAAGCCATTTATGGATTTTTTTTTGACTCAGGATTTAGTCAGATGCCTTCTATTGTAATGTCTTTTTAGTCTTTAACCTGAAAAACCTCTTAAGATTTTCTTTGTGTTTTATGACCTTGACATTTTGAAGATACAGTCCAATTTATTTTCTAAATACTTTTTGGTATGTTTGTTTTAGGGTTTTTCATGATTATACCAAAGTTAAGCATTTTTATCAGGAATACAAGATCCCATGATGCTGTTTCCTACACACTGCATGTCAGGAGGTGCATGGTTTCAGTTTGTCCCATTACTTGTGATGTTAAATTTGGTCAGATTTCTTCACTGCCAAGTTATTATTGTTCCCATTGTAATCAATAAGTAATTTGTGGGGATATAGCTTATTCCTCATACAAACATTTATCCTTTAGGTTTAGCCTTCATTGATGATTGTTGCCTGAAATAATTACTCTGTGGCCAAACTCATTTTCTAACTCCATAATTCGTTCTACATTTATTAGTTGGAATTCCGCACAGTAAGGAAGATCTCCCCCACCCTTCCTTTTTTATAAATTTTGTCATTTATTTATATCAATACAGACTTACAGCTTATTTTCTCACATTTTCTTTACTTCAATGCCTCTTCTCTCAGATTTGGCCAGTAGGAGCCCCTTGAAGCTGATTTCTGAATCCTTTGGACAATGTTCCATCATTTTTTGAGAGCACCTTTACTTTAATTCACAAAGTTTTTTTTAAAAGATTTTATTTATTTATTTATTTGACAGAGACAGCGAGAGAGGGAACACAGCAGGGGAAGTGGGAGAGGGGGAAGCAGGCTTCCCGCTGAGCAGGGAGCCCAATGGGGGGCCCGATCCCAGGACCCTGGGATCATGACCTGAGCCAAAGGCAGATGCTTAATGACTGAGCCACCCAGGCACCTCAAATTCACAAAGTGTTTGAGAATCATCTTGTACTTGCTCTGCTTAGACTTATAATCAGTCACTTTTCCAAAGACACTTGGTTTTTTTGAGTGGAAAATGCTGTTTAGGAGCCAAGATTTGTACCTATGACTACTAGGGTTTTATTGCGCTTAGGCCTTCTTAGCAGACAGGCTTTCGGAAATCATCTATCTATCACCGATCTATCTATCTATCTATCTATCTATCTATCTATCTATCTATCTATTTATCTATCATCTATCATCTATCTATCTATCATCTATCTATCATCTATCACTGATCAATCTATCTATCATCTATCTATCTATCATCTATCTATCTATCATCTATCACCGATCAATCTATCATCTATCTATCATCTATCTATCTATTATCTATCTATCTATCTATCATCTATCTATCTATCTATCTATCTATCTATTTATCATCTATCATCTATCACTGATCTATCTATCAACTATCTATCCATCTATCATCTGTCTATCATCTATCACTGATCTATCTATCTATCGTCTATCTGTCATCTATCTATCATCTATCTATCTTTCTATCTATCTATCTATCTATCTATCTATCTATCTATCTATCTATCACCTGTCTATCATCTATCATCTATCTATCATTTATCTATCATCTCTCATCTATCTATCTATCATCTCTCATCTGTCATCTATCTATCATCTGTCATCTATCTATCTATCATCTGTCTATCTATCATCTATCACTGATCTATCATCTATCTATCTATCATCTATCTATCATCTATCACTGATC